>NC_079315.1:116634773-116945273 GCF_029931775.1 Euleptes europaea
TTCCCCAGGCTGGCGTTTATGAGCTCTGGCTCACAAAAGGCTCACAAAAGGTTGTATTGAAATAAATGGTGTTAGTGTTTAAGGTTCCTCTGGACTTTTGTCTTATTTCCAGAGGCTATGATGGGAATAGCAGGATGCAATGTTAGCAGGATTTGAAAGGGAGATTCAGAAAGCAGGCAACCAGCATGGTGTAGTGGTTAAGAGTGGTGGTTTGGAGCTGTGGACTCTGATCTGGAGAACCGGGTTTGATTCCCCACTCCTCCACATGAGTGGCGGACACCAGTCTGGTGAACTGGATTTGTTTCCCTGCTCCTACACATGAAGTCACCTGGGAGTAGGGTTGCTAGGTACCTCTTTGCCACCAGCGGGAGATTTTTGGGGAAGAACCTGAGGACGGCGGTATTTGGTGAGGGGAGGGACTTCAATGCCATAGAGTTCAATTGCCAAAGCGACCATTTTTTTCCAGGTGATCTGATATCTATCGGCTGGAGATCAGTTGTATTACCAGGAGATCTCCTGCTACTACCTGGCAGTTGGCAACCCTACCTGGGAGACCTTGGGTTAGTCACACTTTCTCAGCCCCACCTACCTCATAAGGTGTCTGTTGTGGAGGGGGAAGGAAAGGTAATTGTAAGCTGGTTAGATTCTCCCTTAAGTGGTAGAGAAAGTCGGCATATAAAAACCAACTCTTCTTCTTCTTCTTCTTCTTCTCCTCCTCCTCCTCTTCCTCCTCCTCTTCCTCTTTCTTCTTATTGCCACCTTTCCACCCAATTAGGGCTCACAAGGTGGTGAACATAAATCACATTAAAACATTTGAGCAATTAAAAATATAATTAAAATTATAAAATAATACAGATAAGAACACATAAACAAACAACACTAGAAGAAGCTCCAGTAAAGGGTTATTGGGGGTTTGCCAGACGCACCAAAAAAAAAAAAAAAAAAAAGTTGTTATCTGCTGGTGAAAGATACCAGTAGAGGGAGACAGATGAATCTCCCTGGGAAGGGAGTTCCAAAGTTTTGGGGCCATGACCAAAAAGGCCGTTTCTCAGGTTGCCAGCCATCTAACAGATGGTGGGGGCTACTGAACCCCCCTCAGCCATGCCTTCATTAACTTGGAGACACCAACTCAGCATAGGATTGGAAACTCTATGATTTAGCATTGAAAGAGTTGAGGGAAAATAATCCCATTTCTGTCCTTTAGCCATTTTAGCCATTCATACAGGTAGTTTTATTCCAATCTAAATTACGTGGATTATTTCAATCCCAGGCCTTACAAAATATAAACACACACAGTTGAAAGACAGTATGTACCTTTGCTCTTTGGAATTTTGTGACTTCTAGCATAGAAGAAGAAGAAGAAGAAGAAGAAGAAGAAGAAGAAGAAGAAGAAGAAGAAGAAGAAGAGTTGGTTTTTATATGCTGACTTTCTCTACCTTTTAAGGAGATTCAAACCAGTTTACAATCTCCTTCCCTTCCTATCCACACAACAGATACCTTGTGAGGTAGGTGGAGCTGAGAGAGTTTAGAGAGAACTGTGACTGGCCCAAGGTCACCCAGATGGCTTCATGTATAGGAATGGGGAAACCAACCTGGCTCACATGATTAGAGTCCGCCGCTCGTGGAGGAGTGAGGAATCAAACTTGGTTCTCCAGATTAGAGTCCACGGCTCCTAACCAATGCACCATGCTGGCTCCCACAGTATGAAGAGCATGTCAACGCCCTGCATGAGTTGAACACATGAACACATGAAGCTGCCTTATCCTGAATCGGACCCTTGGTCCATCAAAGTCAGCACTGTCTACTCAGACCGGTAGCAGCTCTCCACGTGATCTTTCACATCACTTACTTGCTCAGTTCCTTTAACTGGAGATGCCGGGGATTGAACCAGGGACCTTCTGCATGCCAAGCAGATGCTCCACCACTGAGCCACAGCCCCTCCCCTGGAGTTCTGGGGGGTTCTTAACTGTAATCCCTGCATGGAGAGATTTTTGCATTTCAAATGCCTCCAAGTGGCAGAACCAATATTGAAGAGGGAAAGCATAAATTGGATTCAATTTTCACATGCATAGGCATTTCCCATCCTGCCCAGGGATGGTAGCCTGAAAAGACGCTTTGCATTCTGCAGGTTTCGGGTTCAGCCCGTCTGCATCTCTAGTTAAAAGCATCTCAGGATGCATGGCTAAGAATGTCTTCCTAGTCTGTCGGTGCCTAACCTTCTTTGATCAGCTTATGTCACACCTTCAAATTGGACTGTAATAAGTACACCAGATAGTGTTTTGCCTTTTGATAGCTGCACACTACAACTCAGATTGGAAATGAAAAAAATTGGTACTTGATCTTACAGTCGCTCTTGCACAAACAGAACTGTGCTGAGTAAAATGTCTCTTCTGCCACCACATGGTGGGATCCAGCCCTATATGTTCATATATTTTGAGAGGAGGTCCTTATTAGGGGTGATTTTGCATTTCTTGGTTTCAGCCCAGAAAGGAAACGATTCCTGTTTCACTTCTGCCTTGTGAAAACTGAACACATTCTTCTCTCTTTCAACACAATGGGCGCTTTCACACATGTTTAATCATGCACTTTCAATCCACTTTCAATGCACTTTGCAGATGGATTCTACTGTGTGAAATGACAAAATCCACTTGCAAATGATCCTTAAAGTACATTGAAAGTGCACGATTCAGCATGTGTGAAATGCCCAATGTGCATTGGCCAGGTTAGCCAGGGATCTTGGAGGTTTTTTGACTTCTTCTGGGCATAGAGCAGGGGTCACTGGGGAAGGGGAAGGTAGTAGCGAATGTCCTGTGTTGTGCAGAGGGTTGGACTAGATGACCCTCGAGGTACCTTCCAGCTCTCTATTTCTGAGTTTATTGTCCGTTTCCTTGCACAATGAAAAATATGCATCTTTCAACGTTGTTTATGGATAAAGCCTCCTTCTCTCGGAGAGGGGCTCTACATTGGGCTGGATGGGGTGGTAGCATACAGCCCACTATCTACACACTAGACATTCACGGGGCCTATAAACATGGTATACATTTTGTAAAAAAAAAAAAAAAGCCATACCATGTGTGACTATAATACAAACAAATCTACTAAACCAACCGTGGTAGAACAAAACCAAAACTGCTGAAAAAATACTGAAGAAATATAAACTGTTGACAACATACTGAACAAATATAAAGAGAACTGAAATAGGGAACACTTGTTCAACCCTACTCCAGATCTCAGATGCTATGGGAACAGTTCTGCTTGGAAGTAAGTCCCGTTTATTCAATGGGGCTTACTTCCAGGGCAGTGCTCTCAGGATTTCAGTCCATGATTATCAAGGGGTTTGATGCTGTTGTTTCAGAATCTATTGTCTAAGACAAATTAGCGGGTTCTAGATCAAGTCAAACCTGAACTCTCCCTAGAAGCTTAAATGACTAAACTGAGGCTATCATACTTTGGTCACATTATGAGAAGACAAGACTCATTGGGAAAGACAATAATGCTAGGAAATGTTGAAGGCAGAAGGAAAAGAGACTGAGACTGACTCTGTAAGGGAAGCCACAGCCTTTAGTTTGCAAGACGTGAGCAAGGCTGTAAATGATAGGACATTTTGGAGGTCATTAATTCATAGGGTCACTGTAAATCAGAAGAAACTTGAGGGCACTTAACACACACACTAAGGTGCTACTGGACTCGAATCTATTGTTGAAGTGATCAGAATGAGAAAAACAAATAGACTATATGAGAAACTTCACAACTTCCCAAAATCTTTTTTTTTAAATTAGGAATTCTGCATTATTTACACCAAGAAAGAAGCCAAACAACTGTCGGTCCTAGGGAAAGGAGGTGACCAATTGTCTAGGGATGCCACGTTAATATTAAGATCCGAAAGGATGTGAGCTTTTTTGCTCATTAAAACTGTAAACAAACTCACTTTTCAAGGGAACCAGAAATTACCTCGGAAGCACTCTCTCAGCAACTGTCCCCTTTACAGGCCATTTATTTCGCTTGCTAAATTATACCGCTTCTCGATGTTCCTCTGCAGGCAGAATTCACGGCCATGAGAGACCAATATATGAGGGGAGGAGAGGGCTTCATTATCTGCTATTCCATCACGGACCGCCAGTCCTTCCAAGAGGCCGCCGAATTCAAGGAGCTCATTTATCGCGTCCGGCGTACCTACGACATCCCCTTGGTGCTGGTGGGCAACAAAATTGATCTCAAAGAGTTTCGGCAGGTAAGCGAGCGGCTGCCTCTTAATTGAAGCTGCTTTCACTCACCTCTTGGGCTTCTCTGGAGACTCGTAACATAGCTCTAGCTAACTAAATGCAAAATGGACACTTTTTTGGAACGGCGGCTTCAGACAGCGATTGAGGAGCTGTTTGTTGGAAGTGACGTGATCACGTCGCTGGCAATGTGGGCATGCTCTGGTATTGGGATAAAAACTCTATGGTAGGAGCCGTTTTTACCATAGAGTTTTTGCCCAAATACCAGAGTGTCCCCATGTTGCTAGCAACGTGATGGTGAGCATCACTTCTGGTGAGCATAGGGCTGCCAGGTCCCGCTTTGCCACCGGCAGGAGAATTTGGGGGTGGAGCCTGAGGAGGGCAGAGTTTGGGGAGGGGAGGGACTTCAATGCCATAGAGTCTGATTGCCAAAGCGGCCATTTTCTCCAGGTGAACTGATCTCTATTGGCTGGAGATCAGTTGTAATAGCGGGAGATCTCCAGCTAGTACCTGAAGGTTGGCAACACTAACCATTTAGGGGTGGAGCCTGAGGAGGGTGGTTTTTGAAGAGTGGAGGGACTTCAATGCCATAGAGTCCAATTGCCAAAGCAGCCATTTTCTCCAGGTGAGCTGATCTCTGTCGGCTGGTGATCAGTTGAAATAGCAGGAGATCTCCAGCTAGTACCTGGAGGTTGGCAGCCCTATCGATGCATTGCTGGCAAGAGAGGCCTAGGCCTCAGTTTGCTGCTGGTAAGTCCCCTACACCAGTTTGCTGAATGGCGCCAGGGGGAGGGCTCCCAAAGGAGAATATCTCCCGGCAGGGGCCTGGTAACCCTACCTCCTATGCACCACCAAAGGTGGCCATTTTCTCCAGGTGAATTGATCTCTGCCAGCTAGAGATCAGTTGTAATAGCAGGAGATCTCCTGCTACTACCTGGAGGTTGGCAACCCTAGTTGCCAACTCTGGGTTGGGAAATACCTGGAGATTTTGGGGCTGGATCCTGAGGAGGGTGGGGTTTGGAGAGGGGAGGGACTTCAATGCCATAGAGCCCAATTGCCAAAGCAGCCATTTTCTCCAGGGGAACTGATCTCTGTCACCTGGAAATCAGTTGTAATAGTGGCAGAACTCCAGCTACCACCTGGAGGTTGGCAACCCTAACTGTGGCCCCCAACTTGTGGAATGGCCTGCCTGAAAAGGTCAGGAAGGCTCTCACTTTCCTGGCTTTCCACAAACTATGCAAAACTGAATGATTCGAAAGGATTTTTTCAACACAGGTGCTTGGGTAGCACTATACTAAAGGCTTCATGAAGTTATCTGGATAAATTATTAGGGACCATGGTCTGTAAAGGTAAACAACCCCCCCCCCCAAAAAAAGAATACTTTTGCAGTATTTTTTTGGGGGGGTATCATAAGGTTGCCAACCTCCAGGTACTAGCTGGAGACCTCCCGCTATTACAACTGATCTCCAGCTGATACAGATCAGTTCACCTGGAGAAAATGGCCATTTTGGCAGTTGGACTCTATGACATTGAAATTGCTCCCCAACTCCCTCCCTCCTCAGGCTCCACCCCAAAAACCTCCCACCGGTGGCGAAGAGGGACCTGGCGACCCTATGGTATCAGTAAAAAAAAATTAAAAATGGTGGCAATTAAAGGGAGCCGAAAAAGCGGATCTCAAATAATGCTGAAAGTTTTGGAGTCGGCATGCAAACAATACCAATTTGGGAGGTGGCAGGAGGCAGTGATCTGACCACTAGGCTTGATGTTCATGGTAATGGCCTTAGCTCTAAAAAGAAGAAACCTCTTCAGTTGTAACAGGAGTTCTGGCCAACCACAAAGAAGGGAAATGACTTAGGCATCATTTTTCTCACAAGGCAAAATGACTATCAAAGTATATGTTAATTGCAGCCCTTGAAGCCTTGCAGGAGGGCAGGAAGGTTTGGGAAGAGGTTGCATGTCTCTGAGCATCTGCAGAGTGAAATTCTGAATTGTTGCAAGACCTCCCTTCCTGCCCCTCCTCTCGTCTCATTTCTCTTTGGATCGCAACAGAATTGATTCCAAATGAACTCCAGTTGGGTAAAGGGGAATTAAGAGAATTCCTCTTAACAACTCTAGTCCCCAGTAACTAACATCATTCCAGAAAAGCTGCAGGACAGAACTTTTGTGGAAGGGCACAAAGAAGCCAATGAATGGCACAAGATCTGTGGCTTGATGGGTCCAGAGGTCAGTTTGCATCAGATTTTTACCAATTTTAAAAAGGCTGTTTGTTCAGTCAAAATGTTTTTATATAATGCTTCTTCCTTCCTTTCTTTCTTTCTTTCTTTCTTTCTTTCTTTCTTTCTTTCTTTCTTTCTTTCTTTCTTTCTTTCTTTCTTTCTTTCTTTCTTTCTTTCTTTCTTTCTTTCTTTCTTTCTTTCTCCTCTTTCTTTCTTTCTCCTCTTTCTTTCTTTCTTTCTCCTCTTTCTTTCTTTCTCCTCTTTCTTTCTTTCTTTCTTTCTCCTCTTTCTTTCTTTCTCCTCTTTCTTTCTTTCTTTCTCCTCTTTCTTTCTTTCTTTCTTTCTCCTCTCCCTTCCCTTCCCTTCCCTTCCCTTCTTTTTTCCTTTCTCTTTCCTTGCTTCCTTCCTAACCAGTTTGAGAGAAAAGTGAATTTACAGTTGAAAGAAAGAAAGAAAGAAAGAAAGAAAATTCCAGTTGCTTCACCCCCTGCCCCTCCCATTTTTTGCATTCCCAGGCAGGCAGTAAAAAATGAATGCGTTACTGCACCTGTAAAAAGCCACTTCATGTGGATTGTGGGCAACACCTGGTTTGGTGGCTCAAAGTTGCGCAGGACAGTATGCATTGGTGGACTTCGATAAATAGTAAATAATAACTTTTCCACCACATCATAAACCTCCAGAGCTGGCAGCTGAACTAGTCATTAAGGAGATTTGGGGGGGGGGGACTAATTAAATTCAAGTGAAGATAAGCAGCTACCCGCATTAGACTAGCCACCCTGGAATGTGGCCAGGGCGCATGAGCTAACACATCTGCTCATGTTGAATCCCAGTCTCTTCATCCTCCAGTAGTGAACGATAGAAGATGATTGTACAGACTATATATTGCAACGTTACTTACAGTGTCTGGGGGCAGAGGAAATGGAATGTCAGCTCTGGCGTTCTTTGGCATTGTTTCCCCCATTGAACACCAATTTCAGAACCATCAGACAGGCTGTAGGAGTCAGGTCAGACAAAGACACTGTTTGATATGCAATCCCCCTACACAACGCAATTAATGATGTATGTCGTCTGTCTCGCGAATCTATCGGTGTCAGACCAGGAACTAGACTAATCTGCAATTAAAATGACACATTCGGGGAGACTCCGCTACAACAAGCAAGCTTATTAGTTTGAAAGAACGCTTCGCCTTTCTGATAGCCTCCGTAAAGGGATTGCCACCGTTCCTTTTAAGTATGTCTTGTCGTTTTTAAGTATGTTGCGCTGTTATCCCCGGAAACATGGGCTTTATCTTTTCACCTTCTTAAGATAAATTGGAATTTTAAAGGCTCGGGAAAGAGAGAATAGCTCTTCCTTGGGAAAACTTGAGTCACTGAAAGAGAACTGTTTCCATGCATGATCGAATGTATGTTGAGGGGATGTGGCTCAGTGCTAGAGTTTCTGCTTGGCATGCAGAATGTCTCAGGTTCAATCCCCACCATCTCCAGTTAAAAGAACCAGGCAAGTAGGTGATGTGAAAGACCGCTACCAGAGCCTGGAGAGCCTCTGCCGGTCTGAGTAGACAATACTGACTTTGATGGACCAAGGGTCTGATTCAGAATAAGGCAAATCTTTTCTTTTTAGAGGAGGGGCCATCACTCAGTGGTAGAGCATCTGCTTGGCATGCAGAAGGTCCCAGGTTCAATCCCCGGTATCTCCAGTTAAAGGGAATAGGCAATAGGTGATGTGAAAGATCTCTGCCTGAGACCCTGGAGAGCCGCTGCCTGTCTGAGTAGACAATTCTGACTTTGATGGACCCAGGGTCTGATTCAGTAGAAGGCAGCTTCATATATTCATGTGACCAAAGCAGGTGGAAACATATTGTACATAAATTATTTGATGAGGTGGCTCGACTTCTAGTTACTGCATAAGCCTCCTTGTATTGGAGGAAGGCTTGTAATGGAATGGGACTTTGGGATCCAATCCACAATACTCAGTTCTCTTTACTTCTTCACACAAAACACTGAAAGATAAGTGAATCTCATCAGAAACTGGTCCTTGCCGACTTGCAAATGAGACATTATCTTATGGCTTAAATACTTTAGCATGTTGACATCCTTAATGAGGACTAAATTAGGAACACAAGTTCTTTGAGTGCCATTGCATACATATTTAAATTATCCATTATAAAAGAAAGGAAACACTCTACTATTGATTAGGTTTCGGAAGTTGGGAAATGTTCATAATATCCCTTTCAAGAAATGGAAAGGCAGCCTACATATTTAGCCTGGAGAGGAGATAACTGAGAGATGATATGATAACCATCTTCAAGTACTTGAAGGGCTGTCATACAGAGGATGGTGCCGAGTTGTTTTCTCTTGCCCCAGAAGGCTGGATCAGAACCAATGGGTTGAAATTAAATCAAAAGAGTTTCCAGCTAAACATTAGGAATAATTTCCTGATAGTTAGAGCTGTTCCTTGGTGGAAGTCCTCCTCGAGAAGTGGTGAGCTCTGGAGGTCTTTAAGCAGAGGCTAGGTGGCTGTCATTCAGCAATGCTGATTCTTTAATTTAGGCAGATCACTAGCGGAAGGGCAGGAAAGGTTGTGCCAGTGTTTGGCTCTCGCAGCCCTTTCTTACATGCCCAGGGTAATGCTGACCACCACTTTGGGATCAAGAAGCAATTTTCCTCCAGGCCAGATTGACCAGGGATCCTGTAGGATTTTTTTAAGGACATCTTCTAGGCATGCAGTAGGGGGTTATTGGAGGTGGTGGTGGGGAGGTAGTTGTGAATTTCCTGCATTGTGCAGGGGATTGGACTAGGTGATCCTGGTGGTCCCTTCCAACTCTATGATTCTGTGATTCTACAAGTCTGCCTTGGGCCTTGCAGAAATCCACCTAGACTGTTGCTTAACCGCCCTCACTTCATGTCTCTTTGTAGTCTGCACAATCCTCTGTTTAGTGAAACAGATGTTCCAGAAAGCAAATGACATTGGGAAGGATATGGTTAGTCATCATTCCTCCCCCAGGCTTTCTGCACCCCCTACATCACGGAGCATCACCTCTCCGAGATTATATTATTTTTCATCTCTGAAGTCTCTGCTAACTTAAGCAGTTATTTTTTGCTGCCTCAGTGACATTATCTGGATAACCTCAGCTCCCCGAACATCTGGTGGAGAAATCTCTGAAACGGCAGACCCATTTCTATCACCATAGAAAAAGGGCAACCCCCGGAGATTCATATTGGCTTTCCAAAAATAAATCTTTGTTCTTGAATACCTTAAATCTCTCCATTCTGTGGTATTAATCTCAAACGAAATCCCGCAGAACCAAAGGTTTCTTTTCCCCTGGTCCGATCATGCAGCCAACAATATAGTATAGCTGTCAGTATGGTTTTCAATTCCATGAGGAGACAGTTAACTTCTGCGCAAGGGAGGTCATAGAATCATAGAGTTGGTAGGGACCACCAGGGCCATCATCCAACCCCCTGCACAATGCAGGAAATTCACAACTACCTCCCCCCTCCACACCCCTAGTGACCAGAAGATGGCCTCTCTCTCATCATCTGCCTAAGGTCACAGAATCAGCATTGCTGACAGATGGCCATCTAGCCTCTGCTTAAAAACCTCCAGGGAAGGAGAGCTTACCACCTCCCGAGGAAGCCTGTTCCACTGAGGAACCGCTCTAACTGTTAGAAAATTCTTCCTAATGTCAAGATGGAAACTCTTTTGATTTAATTTAAACCCGTTGGTTCTGGTCCGACCTTGAGCAACAGAAAACAACTCGGCACCCTCCTCTATATGACAGCCCTTCAAGTACTTGAACATGGTTATCATATCCCCTCTCAGTCTTCTCCTCTTCAGGCTAAACATACCCAGCTCCTTCAACCTTTCCTCATAGGACTTGGTCTCCAGACCCCTCACTATCTTTGTTGTCCTCCTCTGGACACGTTCCAGCTTGTCTACATCTTTCTTAAATTGTGGTGCCCCAAACTGAACACAGTACTCTAGTTGAGGTCTAACCAGTGCAGAGTAAAGTGATACCATCACTTTGCGTGATCTGGACACTGTACTTCTGTTGATGCAGCCCAAGACTGCGTTTGCCTTTTTAGTTACAGCATCACACTGCTGACTCATGTTCAGTGTTTGGTCTACTAAGACTCCAAGATCCTTTACACACACACTACTGCTCAAACAAGTCTCCCCCATCCTATAATTATGCATTTGATTTTTCCTACCTTAACGTAGAACTTTACATTTGTCTTTGTTGAAGTGCATTTTATTATTGTCGAAGGCTTTCACGGTCAGAGTTCATTGGTTCTTGTAGGTTATCCGGGCTGTGTGACCGTGGTCTTGGTATTTTCTTTCCTGACGTTTCGCCAGCAACTGTGGCAGGCAGCTTCAGAGGAGTAACACTGAAGGACAGTGTCTCTCAGTGTCAAGTGAGTAGGAAGAGTAATATATAGTCAGAAGGGGGCTGGGTTTGAGCTGAGTCATTGTCCTGCAAAGTATTAATGGTGATGTGCTAATCATTGTCCTGTAAGTATCAAGATAATGTGCTAATTAGGGTGTGGTATGTTAATGTGGAACCATTGTATCCTGAAGTGATCTGTTAACATGTGGAATCCAAAGCTAATCTGCATGGCTATTGTGGACTGTAGTCTTTGTTAGTCTGGAGGTTTTCAGGACAGGAAGCCAAGCCTTATTCATTCTTAAACTCTTCTTTTCTGTTAAAGTTGTGCTGATGTTTATGAATTTCAGTGGCTTCTCTGTGCAATCTGACAAGATAGTTGGTAGAATTGTCCAGTCTTTCAGTGTCTTGGAATAAGACCCTGTGTCCTGTTTGGGTCAGTCCATGTTCAGCCACTGCTGATTTCTCAGGTTGGCCAAGTCTGCAGTATCTTTCCTGTTCTTTTATCCTTGTTTGTATGCTGCGTTTTGTGGTCCCGATGTAAACTTGTCCACAACTGCAAGGTATACGATATACTCCTGCAGAGGTGAGGGGATCTCTTTTGTCTTTTGCTGATCATAGCATCTGTTGTATTTTCTTGGTGGGTTTAAACACTGTTTGTAGGTTATGTTTTTTCAAAAGTTTCTCCATCTTATCAGTGACTCCTTTAATAAATGGCAAGAATACCTTTCCTATGGGAGACTGTTTTTCCTGAGTTTTCTGATTTTTGTTTGGTTTAATGGCCCTTCTGATTTCATTTCTGGAATAGCCGTTTGCTAGCAGTGCGTGATTTAGATGATTAATTTCTTCCTTGAGAAACTGTGGTTCACAGATCCATCTTGCACAGTCCATTAATGTTTTGATTATTTCTCTTTTCTGTGGGGGGGTGGTTGGAGTTTTTGTGTAAGTAGTGATCTGTGTGAGTTGATTTTCGGTAGACCTTGTGACCTAGCTGAAAATTTGTTTTACGGATGACAAGGGTATCAAGAAATGGGAGTTTACCCTCAATTTCTTTTTCCACGGTAAACTGAATGTTTGGATGGCTATTATTGAGATGGTTTAGAAAGTCCATTAATTTTTCTTCACCATGGCTCCAAATGGTAAATGAATCATCCACGAACCTGAACCAGACTGTAGGTTTGTAAGGTGCCGATTCTAATGCTGTCTTTTACATTGAATATTTTGCCATAGAGTCCAATTGCCAAAGTGGACATTTTCTCCATGTGAACTGATCTCTATCAGTTGTAATAGTGGGAGATCTCCAGCTAGTACCTGTAAGTTGGCAAATCTATCTGCTGAAACTCCCCATACCATGGCCTTGATTAATGGAGTGGCAGAGGGGTAATGGATGAAACAGTGTTGATTGACTCCTGGACACCATTTCTGGTATCAGGACAGGAAGGGATACCACAATGCAGTAATCTGGAATTTCCTAGAGCATTCTCAGGTCATTTCCTGTTCTGAAATCAGAAGTGACATCAGGACTGTCTAGGATTTTCCCAAATTTTTCTCTCTGTGTTTTTAAAATTTTAGTGTCATAATGACACTTCCTGTTCCAAAACAGTAAGTGGTGTCCCAGCAGTATCTACTCCCAATGCTCCCTGCTTGTGGCACCAAGGGGGTGGGAACAAGAGTAAAAAGGAAAAAAAAAAAAAACTCTGGGCCTGGGTTGTGTTTAGGGTTTCCAACTCCAGGTACTGAATGAAGATTGTGCCGCACTAATGGCTAACTAAATAACCTTACTAAATACAAAATCATTTTGTCTGTCCTTTTACAACCTTAATGCTTTATAGTTATACTTTGGAATAAAAGAGATAGCAAATTTATACAACAATTGCTGCAGACAGAAATAGAACTGAATGGTTTTGTATTTAGTAAGGTTATTTAGTTAGCCATTAGTGCTGCACAATCTTCATTCAATTATTGAAATCCAGCATGAGATTTTTATTCTTGAATTCCACAACCTCCAGGTACTAGCTGGAGATCTCCTGCTATTACAAATGATCTCCAGCGGATAGAGATCAGTTCACCACCTGGAGAAAATGGCCGCTTTGGCAATTGGACTCTATGGCAATGAAGTCCCTCCCCATCCCAAACCCCACCCTCCTCGGGCTCTGCCCCGAAAACCTCCTGCCAGTGGCAAAGAGGGACCTGGCAACCCTAGTTGTGTTGACTAGGCTTTGGCCTCATTTTGTTCTCAGCCTAGTAGTTTAAAAGTACAGTCCTATGCAGAGTTTCTCCAGTCTAAGCCCACTGTTTTCAATGAGCTTAAAACGGGTGTTAACTCGGTCCAGGATTACACTATACAAGCATACCTTGGAGATATCGCAGGTTCGGTTCCAGACCTCTGCAATAAAATGAATATCACAATAAAGCGACTCCACACGAATTTTTGGGTTTCCCGGTTCATATAAAAGTTATGTTCACACTACACTGTAGTCTATTAAGTGTACAATAGTATTATGCCTAAAAAAAATGTACTGTGATAATAAAGAAAAGGTCTGAAATATTGTGAGAAGTACTAAAATGAGACACAAAGTGAGCACATATTGTTGGAAATGTGGCACCCATAGACTTGCTTGAAAATTCAATGTGTGTGAAGCACAATTAGGTGAAACACAATAAGACAAGGTCTGCCTGTGAATCTTGGGGTTCTGGATCGTTTCCCACACCCTGGATATTCATCTCCACTTTACTGCGGTGTTACCTTCATCCTTAGTCCAGTTACCTCCTGACAACCTTGGAGCTTCTGCGCAGGGCCACTGGGAGTGGCAACGCTTGCTTGCGCCCCCCGGACTTGGGGTTTCCACAGGACTCAGGGTTGCGTGATGTACTTTTGATCGTTGTCATTGTACATCGTGAGGTGTCAGTTGCTGTTCATTGTGCAGTTGGTTACTTGGAAGTTGCTCTTTGTGTGTTCTTTGTGTGGTTTGAGAAATATTGGTGGAATTCAATATATAGTTGCCCAGCGAGCCTAGTGCTGTTTGTTTGCTTTAATCTTGGGGATCTGGCAACTGTGAGAAGCCTCTCTAGGAATCCAAAATTGCATACTTTATCTCTTTGCTTGATTTGGAATCAGAGCAACAAGAGAGTTCTTGCTAGATTTTCTTCTTAGGGCCAAATGAGATGATTCTCTGCCCTCCCCCCGAGTCTGCCCCAGGGATGTCGTGCCATTTTAGAATCTTTGTTTAAAAAATAATTAAAATCATCATGTGGGGCAATCTTGTTGTGGACTGCAGCATTGGGTAGGGGAGGAGCTCTTGTTTCCCTACTCCACAAAGGGTTCTAGTGAAAGAATCTGGATTCCTGGAGAGGCTTTTTCCCTTTTCCAGCGTGGTGTAGTGGTAAAGAGAGGTGGTTTGGAGCAGTGGACTCTGATCTGGAGAAGCAGGTTTGATTCCCCACTCCACCACATGAGCGGCGGAGGCTAATCTGATGAACTGGATTTGTTTCCCCACCTCTACACATGAAACCAGCTGGGTGACCTTGGGCTACTCACACTCTCTCAGCCCCACCTACCTCACAGGGTGTCTGTTGTGGGGAGGGGAAGGGAAGGTGATAGTAAGCCGGTTTGATTCTCCCTTAAGTGGTAGAGAAAGTCGGCATGTAAAAGCCAACTCTTCTCCTTCTCCTTCTCCTTCTCCTTCTCCTTCTCCTTCTCCTTCTCCTTCTCCTTCTCCTCCTTCTCCTCCTTCTCCTTCTCCTTCTTCTCCTTCTCCTCCTTCTCCTTCTCCTTCTTCTCCTCCTCCTCCTCTTATGACATATGCCATTTCCGTTGTCTTGGCCCTCCAACATATTTGTTACGTGTGCTTTCACCTCACCCGCTTTCTTTCCTCGTTTCCCCATTTTGCTTGTTTGCATTTCAGTAATGAAACCGGTTATCAATGGCCCTGTCGATATTTCGTATCGAATGTTGCCATTCGAGGGGCATTCCACCCTTTCCGCTAAGACGCCGTAATAGAAACGGCAGGTTTTCTCTCTTGTTAACCGAATCCGTGTACTGAATGCCGGGAGAAGTGGAGTTCATTGCCACCCCCCGTAATATTTGTCTGAAGGGCACGAACAACCTATTCATTAGTGCTTTTCATTCAGTGCCTCCGTGACGCACGTGCCATCTTTGATATTCAAAGGTGTTTTCCTGTAATATGCAATCAGAGCTCACAGGCGTCAAAACCTCGTACCAGTCAGAGATAACACATGCTAATTAGACGTTAATCCGCCTACTTTCCCAGTGCCGGATTATTCCTGTTTGGACTTATCTTGTTCTCATTTGACTTTAGTTTTGACTGATACGCGCAATATGTCTTTTGACATTTCCTTTGGTGGATCAGTCTAGCGGAACAGTTTAATCAGATGTTGTAGGTAATTGTTTTGCAAATAAAAAGCGCCTCATAACTGGGGAGGAGAGTTGTTATTTCTTCAGCGTTGTGACATTCCCGATAATAATCAGCATAATTAATCGTGTTAAATGACTCTCTGGCGAAAAAAAATGTGGAGGGAAAAAAACGTGGGTTCCCCGCCCCAAGTGTTTCTTCAACAGGAGTGCCCAACATGGTGCCTGTGGGTGCCATGTTGCCTTCCAACACCTTTCCTGGTGCCCGCCAAGGGTTTTAAGACAGAGGGCAGGGTCAGCTGAAGCCTTTGTCCAACAAGGCTTCAGACTGGTCATTGGAGATTTGATTGGCTGTGCAGATTTTTAGGAGTCACTGGGGTGTGGGGGGGAAGGTAGTTGTGAATTTCCTGCATTGTGCAGGGGGGTGGACTAGATGACCCTGGTGGTCCCTTCCACCTCTATGATTCTATGACCTTTGCCAAGATAGTTATTAATTTTGCTATATCTAGTATGGGCTCCCCACCCCCTGCCGCTTCTTCACCCAAGGTAACTGTGAAGTTTTTAATTAGCAGTCACAGTCATAAAAAGTGGAACTTTGAGCTTGTCTTTGTGCACCAACCATTCTTTCGTGCTTTCTTCCTCCCTACAGCCCAAGATCCAGACTGGGTGCTTGCCAGAAGTGATATAGCTGGATCTTGCCAAGCTTTGCAGTACTTTTTTTAAAACCGTCAGCTTCACAACAGTCTAGAGCAGCCCTTAAAAAAAAAAAAAAACCTTGCCTCCTAGGGGGAAGTGAAAGAAACATCATTCTTTTGGCAGACTTGAAAATGCTCTGGGAACTGCTCAGTTATGAGAATCTGCAGGATACAAAGCAAAAATGTCTCTGAGCAGGCCAAGAAGATGCTGATGGAAAAAAAAAACTTTTTGAATTTAAACTTTGGGGGTGGGGGAATGTTTGTGACTGCATTTCCTCAGGGGCACTGTGTTCAAGTCTGTTTGTTACAGGGGGAGGAGAATGCAGAGGTCATCCATGGGCTTACTAGTGAAGATTCTCAATGGTCTTTTATGAATGGGACTTTTACCTGGGAATCAAGGCTGTTGTGACCCACACTTTTCTGTTCCAAATCCTAAAAATGCTAGGCATGTTGTTGTATGCCCTGGAGAAAGTCCTGGGGTTTCTGGAGTGCTAGAGAGTCACCAGCAGAAATCTGGAAGCGTCTGAGTCCCCGACCCTTGAAGACACTGCTGTGTAATTGGATGTAGTGCTTACTGTGAGGAAAACATCACACACACACACAGCTCCCCTCTCCCGTGCTTTGGCTTGTGCATGGAAATGCGGATTATTTGTCCTGGACTGATCTCAGGGGAGATTGATGCATCACATTACAACAGGATTGGCAAGACCCAGACATTGTGTGGGCTGGGCATGAGGTAGGGTTGCCAACCTCCAGGTAATATCTGGAGATCTCCTGTTATTACAACTGATCTCCAGCTGATCAGTTCACCTGGAGAAAATGGCCACTTTGGCAATTGGACTCTATGGCATTGAAGTCCCTTCCCTCCCCAAACCCCACCCTCCTCCAGCTCCACCCCCAAAATCTCCTACTGGTGGTGAAGAGGGACCTGGCAACCCTAGTGCGGGGTCATCTCTCAGGGATGGAAAACTTATGCATAACCCCAATGAAAAACCAAGTCGGACCAGCGGAGAAAGTAAGTCAAAGTGCTCATGCATAACATAGCTGAGAGAGACACACACAGAGGCAGACAGACAGAGAGACAGATGGGCCAAGTTCACCCAGGAAGCTTCATGGCTGAGTATGGATTTGCACTCAAGTCTCCCCAGTCCTATTTTAACACTCCACTCACTACTCAATACTACATGGAAGAAAGCTAGAGTATAAATTTGAGAGAGAGGCAGAGAGAGAGAGAGGAACACACACACACAGAGAGAAGCAGAGAGAGAGGGGGGTGGGGATGGGATGTGGCTCAGTGATGGAGCCTCTGCTTTGCATGCAGAAGGTCCCAGGTTCAATCCCCAGTTAAAGGGACTAGATAGTAGGTGATGTGAAAGACCTCTGCCTGAGACTCTGGAAAGCTGCTGCTGGTCTGAGCAGACAAAATTGGCCAAAGGTCTGAATCTGGATAAGGCAGCTTCAAGTAATCTCTAATATAGATATAGGCCTTTTATGCATGGGTTGTTTCTGTCGCCACCAGAACAGCATTGAGAAAACAGTAGTGGGGGGGGGGGGGTTGATCACTATGGAAATGACCTATGCATAAAAGGCCGTAAAGTATGTGTAGAAGAAGAAGAAGAGGGAGGGCATCTTGGCCATCTTCTGGTCACTAGGGGTGTGGAGGGGGGAGGTAGTTGTGAATTTCCTGCACTGTGCAGGGGGTTGGACTTGATGGCCCTGGTGGTCCCTTCCAACTCTATGATTCTGTGAAGAAGAAGAAGAAGATGAAGAAGAACAAGAAGAGTTGGCTTTTACATGCCAACTTTCTCTACCACTTAAGGAAGAATCAAACCAGCTTACAATCCCCCTCCCTCCCCCTCCCCACAACAGACACCCTGTGAGGTAGGTGGGCTGAGAGAGCTCTAAGAGAGCTGTGACTAGCCAAAGGTCACCCAGCTGGCTTCATGTGTAGGAGTGGGCTGGGGAAAGCACCCCGGTTCACCAGATTAGCCTCTGTCACTCATGTGGAAGAGTGGGGAATCAAACCCGGTTCTCCAGATCAGAGTCCACTGCTCCAAACCACCGCTCTTAACCACTACACCTCGCTGGCTCTCACGCTGAATGATTGTCTTTTTGTTCACAGGCACGGGCGATAGACTGTCATGCTGCTCTTGGCTCAACCACCCCAAGTTCTCTTTCGGCAAATAAAAGAAACCATTTTTTTTAAAAAAAAAATCCATTTTTGAACAACTTCCACCTCATGCCTCATTTGCACTCCCCTGACCATACGCCATTCTGCATCTGTTCCGAGCTGAGTCGCACTGTATCATTTTCACATGGTGCCTCTCGACTGTGAATAGCGCTATTTGTCCGGCGAAAACGGTCTGGTGTTCAGCACCATTAACACTCGTAGCGATAGGTAAATAATGATGCTCGGGAGACCATTAAAATGAAAAATAGAGAAGAGGCACTTAGCTGAACTGCTCGGAGCCCTCGAACGAGCGCTCCCTTGGATTTAAATGGGTGGCTGGGATCCTGGCGGCCGGCCGAGCGGCAGAGAGAGCTTTTAATCCTTAAGCCGTGCAAATGGCCAGGCTGTTCATCCCATGTCAATTTGAATAATAATAATAACTGTGTGCTGTCAAGTGACCAGCAACTTATGGTGACCCCTTGTGATCATGGGCTTTTCAAGGCAAGAGATGTGCAGAGGCCTTCCTCTACATAGCAACCCTACTCTTCCTTGGTGGGCTCCCCTCCGAGTATTAGCCATGATTGACCCTACTTAGCTTGTGAGCTCTGTCAAGATTATGTTAGGCAGGGATATTCAGGCTTCTGTGTCAACTTTAGCATCATACTATATTCAAGACTTCCACGTGGTCCTTCCTTCCTGCCTTCCTGCCTTCCTGCTTTCATAGTTAAATTGTGGAGCTCCCTGCCCCAGGATGTGGTGATGGCTGCCAACTTGGAAGGCTTTAAGAGGGGAGTGGACATGTTCATGGAGGAGAGGGCTAACCATGTCTGATTCAGTATAAGGCCGTTTCATGTGTTCATGTGTGTTCATGGCTACTTGTCAAAATGAATACTAGTCATGATGCATACCTATTCTCTACAGTATCAAAGGAGCATGCCTATTATATTAGGTGCTGTGGAACACAGGCAGGATAATGCTGCTGCAGTCATCTTGTTTGTGGGCTTCCTAGAGGCCCCTGGTTGGCCACTGTGTGAACAGACTGCTGGACTTGATGGGCCTTGATCTGATCCAGCGTGGCCTTTCTTATTTTCTTATGTTAAAGGTGGTTTGTCATTGCCTGCCTCTGTGTAGCAACCTTGGACTTCCTTGGCGGTCTCCCATCCAAATCTGAACCAGCTTGGCTTTTCTTATGTTCTTATAACTTGGAAGGCTTTCAGAGGGGAGTGGACCAGTTCATGGAGGGCTATCCATGGCTACTGGTCAAAATGAATGCTGGTCATGATGCATACCTATTATCTCCAGGATCTGATGAGCATGCCTATTATATTAGGTGCTGTAGAACACAGGCAGGACAATACTGCTGCAGTTGTCATGTTTGTGAGCTTCCTAGAGGCACCTGGTTGGCCACTGTGTGAACAGACTGCTGGACTTGATGGGCCTTGGTCTGATCTAGCAGGGCCTTTCTTATTTTCTTATGTTCTTAGCATTGTGTATGACAATTCAAATCCTAAGTTAGGCATTAACTCAAAACTTTTTTTCCTTCTTGAGTACAAAAGCTCCAACTTATTTTATCCTGTCGGTTGGCAAGCGTATGATATTTTTGTCCAAACAGCAGGAGGTTTCTAATGTAGGATATCGGCAGGAAGAAAATAATTGCTTATCATAGAACAACTGACAGTAAGGAGAAGAGGATATTATTAAAATAAGTGCGTGTAGAGGACAACGGGAGACCTCTAATAGTATTCTTTGATATTTCCTGCCTTTCTCTTAAATTAGAGTGCCAGATTTTTCTTGTAGTATCGTGCAAAAACCTATTTCATTCTCATAATTTAATTAGCAGGTTTCAGAATCATATAAATAGGGTGTCCAGAGCTTTTGTTTCATGAAGTGTCTAGCATTAAAGAAAAATGGGATTGGAATGAGTTGTGGTCATTTTCATTTGATCATCAAAGCACAGAATGACGGCCGGGGGACCAACTAGGACTGAAAGCTCCATCTGAAATCTGTAGGAAGAGGGTTGTGCTAGCAAGAAAAACACTCCAGTGCATATCGAGCATATTAACACAAAGCAATTGGAAAGATAAAGCTGTCCTAAGGACTGGTTTCAGTGACCCATCATTTTAAGTGCTGTGCATAGAGTTGGGGTGCCAGGTTCCAGGATCAATTTAGGGCTGTTGATTCGGTAAAAACCGAACCGAAAAAAATACCAAGTAAATGCCATTTTGGTAAATTTCTGGTTCAGGTTTACCGAATCAGCAAAATCCAGAGGTTGGCAAAGCCGAATTTGCCATTCTTGAAAATTCGGCTTTGTCAGGAACGTCTTTCCGTGGCTCCTGCGGGGACATTTTTGCAGGTAGAGGTCCCATCCTCCTCCATTAAAACCAATACAAACGGTTTTGAATGCATTCTTATGGGGAAAGGGGGGCAACCCTTTCCAGACCCCATAACTTCAGACCCCTGACCCAATCACCAAACTTGGGGGTTCTTGCAAGGAGTCCCTTCAGGCTACCCTGAAAATTTGGAACCTCTACCTGCAAAAATGCCCCCACCCCAGGAGCTTTGAAAATAAAAAAAAATCCCATTGTATCTCTATGGAGGCAAAGGGTGAACTTTGCAAAGATAGATTGGTAAGATCACACACTAAAGATTCTGAACACAGCCACTTTGCCTATGTATTTCAATGGAGGAGGATGGGGCAACCCCTTCCAGACCCCATAACTCCAGACCCAATCTTCACCAAACTTGGGGGTTCTTGCAAGGAGAGTCCCTTCCTGCTACCCTGAAAATTTGGGACCTCTACCTGCAAAAATGCCCCCCAAGAGCAATGGGAATTTTATTTGCAAAGCTCCTCGGGGGGGGGCATTTTTGTAGGTAGAGGTCGCAAATTTTCAGGGTAGCAGGAAGGGACTCTCCTTGCAAGAACCCCCAATTTGGTGAGGGTTGTATCCGGGGGTTTGGAGATATGTGGTCTGGAAGGGGACACGCCCATTCCCCCATTGGAATGCATTGGACTGAAGTCTGAAGACTGAAGTCCAATGCATTCCAATGGGGGAATGGGGTAACCCCTTCCAGCCCCCATAACTCCGGACTCCCTGACCCAATCTTTACCAAACTTGGGGGTTCTTGCAAGGAGAGTCCCTTCAAGATACCCTGAAAATTTGGGACCTCTACCTGCAAAAATGCCCCCCAGAGCTGCAGAAATCCGCAAATGGGTTTAAATGGGTTTAAATTGCCGAATTATTCGGGAATCCCAAATTTAAAGCCGAATTCCCACCTATACCGGTATAGGGGAATTCAGCATTCGGGTTTTCCCGAATAAAAAAAGGCCATTTAAACCCAAACCCGAATTTTCCCCAAAAAAATTTCAACAGCCCTAGATTAGTTCCTGGCATCTCCAGGTAAAAAAAATCAGACAGTCGGTGACATAAAAGAAAGGACCATGCAAGTAAAACAAAGTATGAGCCCTACCAGGCATTGGTGGTAGAAACTAGTCATGATGCATACCTATTCTCTCCAGGATCAGAGGTGTTGGTGGGCTTCCTAGTGGCACCTGGTTGGCCACTGTGTGAACAGACTGATGGACTTGATGGGCCTTGGTCTGATTCAGCATGGCTTTTCTTATGTTTTTATGTCCTTATGTCGTTCCTTCCTTCCTTCCTTCCTTCCTTCCTTCGTTCCTTCCTTCCTTCCTTCGTTCCTTCCTTCCTTCCTTCCTTCCTAGAGGGGAGTGGACATGTTCATGGAGGAGAGGGCTATCCATGGCTACTAGTCAAAACAGATACTAGTCATGATGCATACCTTTTCTCTCCAGGATCAGAGGAACATGCCCATTATATTAGGTGTTGTGGAACACAGGCAGGAGAATGCTGCTGCAGTCGTCTTGTTTGAGGGCTTCCTAGAGGCACCTGGTTGGCCACTGTGTGAACAGACTGCTGGACTTGACAGACTTGGTCTGATCCTGCATGGCCTTTCTTATGTTCTTATGTTTATATTCTTAAAGTGCCTTCAAGTCACAGATGACTTATGGTGACCCCATAGGGTTTTCAAGGCAGGAGATCTTCTGGGGTGGTTTGCCATTTCCTGCCTCCATGTGGGCTGAGCAAGTTCAGAGACAACTGTCACTAGCCAAAGGTCACCCAGCAGGCTTCATGTGGAGGAGTGGGGAATCGAACCCAGTTCTCTAGATTAGAGTCCGCCGCTCTTAACCACTTCACCACATTGGCTCTCAATACCATTCGCTACATCTCTGTAATCTGCAATGACATGAATAGATGTACATGAGTAACTGTTCAGGATTGCACCATCAATTTTTCAAAATTACTTTAACTGGCTTGCTTATATTGACTCATTACAGAATTAACTGATTGAAATAATGTGATATCTTAATATCAAAGATATTTTCAGGCTTCTTAGGAAAGTCACCATTTCTCTTCACAATCTAACACAGATAAATCACATATCATTTGAAAACCTATCAATATTCTGCTGCTTGAATTAAGATATATATATATTGATTCTTTCCAACAGATCGTCTTCAATTAAAAACACCCCCTCCATTTAAAGCTGATCATTGTGATGAAAATCTGATTAAAAAAAACACATTTTAAAATGGTGATTAATGAACTCATTAATTCTCATAGTCCATTAATCAATTGTTTTTTGCACTTAGTAATACAAGTTGCAAAGCAAATTCCAAATCTACAGAAATCCTATATCATGGAGTGGAAAGGGAATGTTTAGTTTTGGAAAAGAAGCATGCATAGAAACATAGAGCTGGAAAGGACCTCAAGGGTCATCTAGTCCAACCCCTGGACAATGCAGGAAATTCATGACTACCTTCCCCCCTCCTTTCCCAGTGAACCCTGCTCTATGCCCAGAAGAAGGCCAAAATTAGCGTGTGCATATCGATATGCCGAATTAAAATCCGAAAAAAAGCAGGTGGCATGGATACAAATGCCCCACCTCCCTCTCCAAGCTGCTTTGGTAAGCTGCTTGGAAAGGGAGGTGAGAGCATTCCTACTAGCCCTGCTGCCTATATGCTCTGACTCCATGGAATGCACGGACCGTGGGGCTAGGAATGCTCCTGCCTCCCTCTTAGGGTTGCCAACCTCCAGGTGCTAGCTGGAGATCTCCTGCTATTACAACTGATCTTCATCCGATAGAGATCAATTCACCAGGAGAAAATGGCCACTTTGGCAATTGGACTCTATGGCACTGAAGTCCCTCCCCTCCCCAAACCCTGCCCTCTTCAGACTCCACCCACAAAATATCCATGAATTTCCCAACCTAGATCTGGCAATCCTACTCTCTCCCTGATCTGCATGCCAGATCGGGCCTCCAAGCCACTTGGAGAGGCGGGAACATTCCTGCCAGCCCCGCTGCCTGTGCGCTCTGACTCCACAGAGGCCCGATCTGGCATGCAGCTTGGAGAGGGAGGCAGAAGTCGGAGCCCGTAGGCAGCAGAGCTAGAAACACCCGCCCTTGCTGAATTTTTGGGGGTATTTTTCGGGTTCAGGTTTATTAAACCCAATTTTTAAAAAAATCTAGGAGGCTAGAGTAGAACCCTTCTCCCTGATGTACTAGCTTTCTGAATGCAGGAAGGTAGCATGTTAATATGCACAAACTTCCCCTTCATTATCAGATTTTCAGTACATACATAAATATGTTATATTTGTTAAGAGACAGAAATTAGTATATGGACTACATTACCATTAATCTTATGATTTCTTCCCATAGGATATAAGTACTTCATGAATCTGCCTTTCTTTGTTTTCCAATAATGCATCAACTTCACCAAAAAATACCTCTGTCCATTTTTTATACCCCAGTCTGTTAAAGTTGGTACGGATGCTTTCTCCCCCCACCCCCAAAGCACAGCTAGACTTATTTGAACAGCTGCTAGAAGGGAAGCAATTAGCTCAAGATCATCACTTGTGATTGCATTCTTCAAATATCCCAGTAAGGCTGTAGTTTGTTTTCATGTAGAATATTATCACCACCAATTTCTCTAATAACTTCTAAAATCTGTTTGTTGTTGTTGTGGAACTGTGGAAGTTTATTATTACTTATTTATTATTATTTACATCATTTATAGTCTGTTTTTCTCACTTGGACTCAAGACAGATTACACAAAGTGAGGCAATACAATTGGCAGGGTGGGGTATTCAATAAAATATGCTATATGATTAGGGTCGTAGAACCAATCAGAAATCTAAAAACAGTTGTTGGCTTAGCCCCCTTGCAAGTTGGCACCTGCAGAAGATTTTGCTCAGATGAGTAGGTGTCTGTTATGGGGAGGGGAAGGGGATTGTAAGCTAGTTTGATTCTTCCTTCAGTGGTAGAGAAAGTTAGCATGTAAAAGCCTCTTCTTCTTCTTCTTCTTGATATCTCATTATGTATAAGCAAAAATTCCAAAATATTCCAATATACGAAAATATCCGAAATACAGACCACTTCTGGTCCCATGCAGTCTGGATAAGGGATACTCATAGGCTTACCAGGTCTCTTTGCTCCACCGGCGGGAGCTCTTCAGCAGTTTGTGACGTGCGCAACTGCCTTGTGTGACGTGTGTGCTTGACCTGTGCATAGCGCATGTGCGACCTCCACAACGTGCCCAGGTTCACTTCCGGTTTTACCCGGAAGTGATGCGGACTCTCTATCAATCTCTGCCAAAACTCTATGGTTTCCATAGAGTTTCAGCAGAGGTTGCTAGAGTGTCGGTGTCACTTCTGGGTAAAACCGGAAGTGCCATGGGCATGTCTCACGGGTGCATTTGCACGTGTTGCCCCCAAACAAGACGACTGCAGCAGCATCTTACCTGTGTTCCACAGCACCTAATATAATAGGCTAAACTTGACTTGATGTTTCCCTCTTCCCAATTCATATGCCCTTGGAGTCCTAGCCTTCGCCCTTCCCTTCCCAAGATTTAAACAAATAAACAAACTGGTAGAGAACTCGTAAATAGTCCCCTGTCCATTTGGACCCAGCTCTGATCCCCGCACCCTTCCCCCAAAATAACGAGAAACTAGGATTTTTGGCTTTTAACCTCTGATCCTTTTCCCACAGGACAATCTGGCTCACCAGCCCCTCCATCTTTATCCGCCTTCCCCATCCAAAAGAGAACCCAGGAGTCCTCATCCATTAGACCCTCTCAGTGCAAGCTCAGGGGCACTCTTATTCTCGTTCCACCACCCAGGAAGGTTTGGGGGTAGAACCGGCAAACTGACCTCCCTCTTTTTCACCAGGCAAGTAGATCATTCCAATCCCTTCACCCACACCCACCCTCTTTTCAGCATGCCAACCCAAGGCGGAGTCCCTCTTTCTTGCTGCGACTGAAGGTGGATTACAGGATAAAGCAGCTCAGACAGCATAAGACAACCAGTGAGCAAATGGCAATAAGACTAGAAAGTACAGAATTAGAGAACAATGTGAACAACACACTATAAATAAATACATTGAATAAATAAATAAATAAAGAGGCAACATTGAATCAGATGGAACAGTAGTCTACTTGGTGTAAGACAAGATTATATTTGGTGGTGGGAAGTGCCATCAAGTCATCGTCGACTTAGGAAGATCCTGTAGGGGAAGTTGCGAGCGAGCCAGTTCTGAGAATGAGAGAGCCCCAGTGATGAAGCGTCACACTTCGGGTTTATCGATATGCACAACCCTAACTGAAAATAAACCAGAAATTTGCCATTTTGGCAATATTCAGGTTTCAGTTTTACCAAATACCAAAACCTGGGAATAAAGTCAAAGCCAAAAAGCTGATTGCCGAATCAGCTGAATAGGTATTTGGCTTTCTTCGGCTTTCCCAGGCTTTCCCCTATAGGAATTTTGTAAATGAGCTCTGCGGGAGGCATTTTTGGAGGCTCCAAATTTTCAGGGTAGCTTTAAGGGACTCTCCTTGCATGAACCCCAAAGTTTGGTAAAGTTTGGAATACGGGGTCCGATTTATTGGGTCCTGAAGAGGTCAACCCCCTCTTCCATAGAGAAGCATTTGATTCTCTATGGAGGAGGGGGCGACCCCTTATGGAATTGTTTATAGGTTCCCTTGGATTTTGTCATTCTAACGCCAGTTTGAGAGAACAATGCAATACTCTGTAGACCACGGGCATCTTCCAAAACATCCCTCCCTTTGCTTGGTATTCAGCACTGCAGAGGCAAATCCTTCGAGTAATGTGAATGTTTGACAGATTTCGCCCAGTCCCAGGTGTGAACTCAAGTTTGAAATGCCTATCACATTAGTGAGGTCCAAAGGATGGCTTGCAATGTGCAATTGACCTAGCTCACAGTTGGTTAGTTTCCAACCCATTAGTTCCCCCACTCACATTTTTCAGCTCATTACTTCACAGTTTGTTGGTTCATAATTTTCTGTCTGTTACAATCAGCTGAGGTGTTACATTCAGGAGAGGTTAAACAAAGGTTGGAGAGGTGTAATTAAGGGATTGGTTGGAAAGAAAAGGGTAAAACAGAAGGGGGGAATGAGGGGAAACTGTGGCTCTTCTTTTACCTGTTTAACGTACAGAAATATATTATTGGGTAGAAGGTAGGAAGGTACCTCCTTCAGTCAAGCCAGCTTGGTGTAGTGGTTAAGAGCAGTAGATTCTAATCTGGAGAACCGGGTTTGGTTCCCCACTCCTCCACATGAGCGGCGGACTCTAATCTGGTGGTCTGGGTTGGTTTCCCCACTCCTACACATGAAGCCATCTGGGTGACCTTGGGCCAGTCACAGTTTTCTCTGAACTCTCTCAGCCCATTTAACTCACAAAGTGTCTGTTGTGGGGAGGGAAAGGCAAGGAGATTGGCATATAAAAATAGAAAATTGGCATGTAAAAACCAACTCTTCTTTTTCCTGATTTATTCATGTATTTATGAGAGCCGGCCTGTTGTAGTGGATAAGAGTGGTGGTTTTGAGCAGTGGAGTCTAATGTGGAAAACCGGGTTTGATTCCCCACTCATCCGCACGAGCGGCAGATGCTAATCTGGTGAACCGGGTTCTACACATAAGGCCAGCTGGGTGACCTTGGGCTAGTCACAGTTCGCTCTGAACTCTCTCAGCCCCACCTACCTCACAGAGTGTCTGTTGTGAGGAGGGGAAGGGAAGGTGATTGTAAGCCAGTTTGATTCTCCTTTAAGTGGCAGGGGAAAGATAAAAGCCAACTGTTCTGCTTCTTAAAAATATCTGTATGCCACCTTCCCACAAGCATAGAGATAGATCATGTTGGGTAGCCATATTAGTATGTCTGTAGCAGTAGTAGAAGAAGAGTTGGTTTTTATATGCTGACTTTCTCTACTACTTAAGGAAGAATCAAAGCGGCTTACAATCACCTTCCCTTCCCCTCCTCACAACAGACACTCTGTGAGGTAGGTGAGGCTGAGAGAGTGTGACTAGCCGAAGGTCCCCCAACTGGCTTCATGTGTAGGAGTGGGGAAACAAATCCAGTTCACCAGATTAGCCTCTGCCGCTCATGTGGAGGAGTGGGGAATCAAACCTGGTTCTTCCACCTCTCCAAACTACTGCTCTTAACTACTACACCACGCAGGGTATGAGCTTTCGTGAGTTACAGCTCACTTCTTCAGATATCTCACTTCCACCTCCGTCCTCTATTCATTACTAGGGTTACCCACCTCGAGGTGCTAGCTGGAGATCTCCTGCTATTACAGCTATCTCCAGATATCTGAAGAAGTCAGCTGTAACTCACGAAAGCTCATACCCTGCGTGGTGTATCTGAAGAAGTCAAGTAAAGAAGAAGTATCTGAAGAAGTGAACTGTGACTCACAAAAGCTCATACCCTGCCAGAAATTTTGTTAGTCTTTAAGGTGCTACTGGACTCTTGCTCTTTTCTGTTTCCATAACTATGTGTCTGAGGTGGTTCACAGCATCATAAAGCACAATTCAGAACAATAAGACAATTCCATAACCAAATAGGAGATGCTCCAGAACATTTTCCCTTCCTTTGACTATCCTTGATGGGGAACGGATGCTTCCCTCCCTCAAAACTCCAAGAATTTCCCAACCAAGAGTTGGTAACTCTGGGTACTCCTGTTTCTAGTTTGTTATCACAACCATCCTGGGAGGTAGAAGACTAGAGAAAGAATGACTAGACCAAGTCAGATTCATTGCTGAAAAGCAATTTGGATCCAGATCTTCTCAATCCACCTCCGTCCTCTATTCATTACTAGGGTTACCCACTTCCAGGTGCTAGCTGGAGATCTCCTGCTATTACAGCTATCTCCAGCCAATAGAGATGTTCACCTGGAGAAAATGGTCGCCTCAGCAATTGGACTCTATGGCATTGAAGTCCCTCCCCTCCCCAAACCGTGCCCTCCTCAGGATCCGCCCCAAAAACCTCCCACCGGTGGTGAAGAGGGATCTGGCAACCCTATTTATTACCTTGTTTAACAACATTTTTATGAAGTTGTCAACAGAGAATTCAAAAGGAGGAATAGCTCTTTCTTTCCACTTCAGACACATGTAAAAAATCAATGTTATTTGTGTAACAAAATTCTCGTTCGAGCTGTGGAACTTTGGGTTGACTCAGTAAATCTAAATATTAAAGAAAGAAAAGGTGGCAGGGACGTTACTTTTATTCCTTTGTACGGCTGCAATCTTCTATTAAATTATGATATTAAGTTGGCTGCAACACGAGTCCATTAAAGATTTAGTTACCTTCTGTGGTGAACATTAAGAAGCTATTACTCAAATTCTATTTAAACAGTTAAAAGGAATTAAAATGTATAGGAAAGATCATTACATATCGCGAGCTAATTTCCCAACACAAGCTTAGCGACTGATAGATTGCTTAAGCCTCTCCGAGGTTTTAGTTTCCCACTCAATAATTTAGAGGCAGGAGTGGGGGGTTATGTTGATTTATAATTTGTTATCATCAGTCTCTTTTTCAGAGGGAGGAAACTCTGGTACCATCACAGGCCTGATTTCTCACTCTTTATTTGAAGGCACGCTCTCCCCTGTAAAAATTTGATGGCTATCAGAGAGGAAATGGCATCATTTCAGCAGAGGTCAGACTGTTTACGTTCCCCTGTGATTTTTCCCCCCTTTCAGGAAAAAGGGAGAAATCCTCCCCGTCTTTGTTTTTTCCCCTCTCTGTGTGCTTCCTTTCCAGTTACATTGCAGTACCCCCCCATCTGGCCTTCCTTTCATTTTGCATAGTAATTAGGGTTGCCAACCTCCAGGTGATGAAGGAGAAAAAAGACACCTCTGTACTATTATCAGGAGGATGAGAAAACCAATACAAGAGCAATGCTGCAAACAATGCCAATATATTATAGCTATATATACACTTTGCAGTATGTGGTAATGAAACCACCAACAACACATACATTCAGTACAACAGTGGATGTACAAAATTTCCACAGCTCATTTGAATTCCATCAGGTAAGTATCAAATAAGTCAGTTGAAATAACTATCTTAGTCTTTTCTCAAAACAGATGCTGCAAGAGGAACAGTCAAGGAGAATACAATCGTTTCGGAGCACAAGGGCTCAGTTCTTCATCCTGTACAACATAATAAATAAAAAAAATCTATTCTGCAGTCTCTTTAAAATCCAATAAATATCTTTCAATAAATAACAATAATTAAGTTACAATAAATAGTTCAAATACTTACAAAAGATGCAATGCATGCAATCATATATCAACATCCATGATACCAGGTTTCAAAGAATAACCTTTTCCAGAATAAAGTGCATAATACTTCCCCAGAGGGGTAAGATGCTGAGTTCCTTCCACTCCTGGTAAGGACTCAAGTGGCGTTGTTCACATAGCATATTCAGTAAACTAAATACTCATCAGGTGTGTATTACATGAGCCAGCTGATGCACCAGTGCCTGAGAACGATTCTTAAAGTGATATTACGCATTATCATCTTACAAAAACCAGGAAATATCATTCTCCAAGTTCAAGCCATGGGGTGCCATGGTGTTCAAAATATGTATGAAGTAAGATTCCTTGCGTCTTAAAAGTCTTTCATTATCACTTCTGTTAAATCTATTGGGTTGTAGACGCCAAATTACAAAAAAACTCAAATCATTCTCATTATGGTTACACTGAAGGAAGTGTTCAACGACTGGAGCTGAAGTTATGCCCGCCCTAATTCTGGACTATGTTCCAATATCCAAGCCTTGATCGATCGAATACTGGAACCAACATAAATACGCTGGCAGGGGCAAATTAAACAATAAATACAATATTTAGTATTGCAGTTAGAAAAGGAACGTATCTTGAGCTGTGGAAATTTTGTACATCCACTGTTGTACTGAATGCATGTGTTGTTGGTGGTTTCATTACCACATACTGTAAAGTGTATATGTAGCTATAACATATTGGCATTGTTAGCAGCATTGCTCCTGTACTGGTTTTCTCAACCTCCAGGTGATGGCTGGAGATCTCCTGCTATTGCAACTGATCTCCAGCCGATAGAGATCAGTTCACCTGGAGAAAATGGCTGCTTTGGCAATTGGACTCTATGGCATTGCTTGCCAATACCACCCACCTGGCAACCCTAAGACAGACAGACAGACTGACAGATAGATACATAGATAGAAGTATCGATAGATAGATGTATCTAAATTCTATTAGCTAGGGTAGCTAAATAGGACCTTCAAGTCCAAAGACAGTATATCAGATGAAACAAATGGGACTCTTCTTGTTTTCTTCCCAGAGACACCTGGCTTTCTCCTCAGGCTCCGCCTGTTTCCTTAAGTTCCTATGAAGCTGCCTTATACTGAATCAGACGTCTTTGGTTCATCAAGGTCAATATTGTCTACTCAGACTGGCAGCGGCTCTGCATGGTCTCAGGCGGAGGTTTTTCACATCGCCTACTACCTGGTCCCTTTAACTGGAGATGCCGGGGACTGAACCTAGGACCTTCTGCAGGCAAAGCTCTCCCTATACAAAATGAAATGCAGAAAGGCGAGTCCTCCAACCATCTGTCTTTATCTGGCCATCCTCCCTTGTGCGTTCCTTGTCTCGGTTCCTCATTTTGTCTTTTAGTACTTTCAGGTACAAAAGGTTGTAAAGCTGGCGCATCTGACAAAGGTGGGGCAGGCTAATGGGATTTTCAATTTGCTTTTCAGCTCTGCCCTGTCCCCCCCCCATATTATGTGGCTCGATAATTGAAAAAAAGTTTTGCATATTACAAATCCCAATGAACCCCCCAGTGCACGGTAATCAGTGAATTATTCAAAGCTTTCTACTGCCGTTATCGTCAATACTGTAATTGGAATTTCTTTGCTCTCGCTCCGTGTTCAGTGATTATATTTCAGAACAGAGGGAGGAGGGACAGTGTTCAGCCAATTAGAGAGGAGGGGGGTCTTTCCACCAACCCTATCAATAATAAAAATTAACTGGAATCCCATAAAAAGATTTTACAGGAGCCAGAGCTCACAGGCAGTCGAAACTTTTTCCTATTAAAAAATAGCACTCAGATAAAAATCACATGCTGGCTAGCGGGGAAGGATATTGTATCAAATGATGCACTTTCCACCTACTTCCAGCTCACTTTGCTGTGTGAAACATCAAAAGCCACGTGCAGAGAGACAGTGTGGTGTAGTGGTTAAGAGCGGTGGTTTGGAGCGGTGGACTCAGTTGTGGAGAACCAGGTTTGATTCCCAGCTCCTCCACATGAGCGATAGAGACTAATCTGATGAACTGGATGTGTTTTCCCACTCTTACACACGAAGCCAGCTGGGTGACCTAGGGCAAGTTACAGCTCTGTTAGAGCTCTCTCAGCCCCACCTATCTCACAGGGTGTCTGTTGTGGGGAGGGGAAGGGAAGGTGATTGTAAGCCGGTTTGAGTCTCCCTTAAGTGGTAGAGAAAGTTGGCATATAAAAACCAGCTGCTTCTTCTTCTTTGGATTGCTAGGGTTGCCAGCCTCCAGGTCCTAGCTGGAGATCTCCTGCTATTGCCAGCCAATAGAGGTCAGTTCACCTGGAGAAAATGGCCACATTGGCCATTGGACTCAATGGCATTGAAGTCCCTCCCCAAACCCCGCCCTCCCCTGGCTCTACCCCAAAAACCTCCCATCGGTTTCAAAGAGGGACCTGGCACCCTACCAGTCAGTACCTCTGGAAGTCCAACAACAGGGCAGAGAGACCAAGGCCTTTCCTTGTTGTTGCCTCCTGACACAGTGATTCAGAGGGTTACTGCCTCTGAATGTGGAGGTTCTCTTTCGTCACCATGGTTAGTAGCCACTGATAGACCTCTCCTCCATGAAAATGTTAAATCCCCTTCTACAGGCGACTATGCCTGTGGCCATCACTACATCCTCTGGCAGCGAATTCCACTTTTTAATCACTAGCTGTGTAAAGAAGTATTCCCTTTTGTCCGTCCTGAGTCTACTGCCCGTCAGCTTTGTTGGATGCCTTCGAGTTCTAGTTTTTTGGAAGAAACAAAGGGAGAGAGAGAGACAGAGAGAAAGAGCTGCTGATTTCTGCTTTGTCTGAAAGCTATATAGGAATTCCTCTTCCTGCATAGCGGAGACATCTTGGTTCATTAGGCCACAATGACAGGAAAAAACTCTCCAGCTTGGTTTTGAATTCAGACAGACATGCTGTCTATAACCTTTGTCTGCTTTGACCAGTTAGCTAGGGTTAAGAGTTATGGGTTATTTTGAAGACGGGGTGAGCCCCATCTTTTGAAATGCTGATCAGCTCACTGCTGTCAGTTAGTTAGACCAAGTTGGCTCTGATTACATGACCCCTACCTCAAAAGGGCCCCAACTATGGGTCCCTAACAAAACCAGTCAAAAAAAGAAAGAAAGAAAAAGGGGAGAAAGTGCAGAGCCATGCCTCTGAGCAAAGGTGAATAGCCAAACCCAAAAAGCCGAATACCTATATGGCTTTTTTGGGAATCGCCAATTCGGCTTCAGCTTTATCCCCAGATTTTTGTATCTGGTAATCCCGAATCCCGAAAATTACCAAAACGGCTAATTTCAGGTTTATTTTCAGTTCGGGTTTATCAATATGCACAACCCTACATAGCCCTCATTTTGCAAGACCGGAGCAAAGTTGTTAATGATAGGATGCTTTGGAGGCTAGTAATTCATCGTGTAAGAGCCCCGTGGCGCAGAGTGGTATGCTGCAGTACTGCAGTCCAAGCTCTGCTCACAACCTGAGTTTGATCCCAACGGAAGTTGGTTTCAGGTAGTCAGCTCAAGGCTGACTCAGCCTTGCATCCTTCTGAGGTCGGTAAAATGAGCACCAAGCTTGCTGGGGGTAAAGGGAAGATGACTGGGGAAGGCACTGGCAAACCACCCCGTAAACAAAGTCGGCCTAGAAAATATCGGGATGTGACATCACCCCATGGGTCAGGAATACCCAGTGCTTGCACAGGGGACCTTTACTTTTTACTTTAATTCATAGTGTTTGCCATAAGTCCGAAGTGACTTGAGGGCACAACACATACATGTTGATATGCCAAAATCAGACCTCAATGAGACTTCTGCACACCTAGGTGGGGCCTAGAGATCTCTCAGAATTACAACTGATCTCCAGACTACAGAGATCAGTTTCCCTGGAGAATTATGACAGCTTTGAAGGTTGGTTCTCCTAGAGATGCGGTTGAGTTACCTGGGAAATTCTTTCATGCGAAGGAGCTAGCAACCTATTCAGCTGTCCAAGGTATACAGTCCTCAGGGCAGCCAACCTCTGACAGCACTGAATTTAAAATGGGATGAAATAAATGGCTCCTCTTTTTTTTTTTTTTTAACGGCAAACACAAGCGGCTGAAAAACCCTGAAGTATTTCGATGATGGAATCTGAGCCCCATTTATTTGTTCACCTCTGAGGCAATGAGAACTTGGATGAATAAGTTTTATGAGTTACATGTCCCCCTTGGTTATAATATTAATTAGAATTCACATGGGGGAGAATGGGTTGTTTAAGGCTGTACACAACCTCTGTCCGCATCATAATTTGGAGCCATAGCTCAGGCCTATCGTTGGCTAATTCTTGGTGCACTCTCTCCTGGCCAAAATTAGCATATTATGGGACATGTCAAGGACTTCCCCACACAGGAAATAAATGGCAATAATGTCCACAGTCAGCCAAAGTTAGTTTGAATAATGTGGGAGGACCACTAAAGTAGTGCTACCCTAGGATGAGGAAGACCTGGGTGAAAGTCACCATCTGCCATGGAACTTCCTGGGTGATCATGGGTCAGTCATTCCCTCAGCCTAACCTTTCTCAGAGGTAGGGTTGCCAACCCCCAGGTGGTGACTGGAGATCTCCCACTAATACAACTGATCTCCATCCAACGGAGGAGCGTGTTACTATACAGCCCGAGTTGGCAGCTGAAGAAGACCCCGCCTAGTGGCCGAAACAGGGAATATCCGGCACCCTGTATTGTATATATACGTGATCTACTATTGCCACTCGTTCTACTTAGGAGTCAGTATACTCCAAACAGCAGCAACGAAAGATACCTGCTACTTCCACCACCAAGTCTGGACGCTATTGAGAGTATATTCACGTCTCCTTGGTGCAAGTTTGGCGAGATACTCGCATAAAAGACTTTTTGATTGTGATTCAGACATTTGTAATTACAAGTTGTTTATGATTTATCCTGCATAGTATTGCACAGACAATGATTGTATAATTGTATGTTAACTATATGCCTAAATTGAACAAAGACATACTTGCATTTATTGAATGCTTGATTTTCTGCTATTTTGGATTTGCTAACTAACTATATAGCAGGCTAACTTTTATTTACCAGTACCTGGAGGTTGGCAATCCTACATGTGTCCTTTCTGACCTGCCAGCTATAGGTTTGCCAGGTCCCTCTTTGCCACCGGTGGGAGTTTTTGGGGCAGAGCTTGAGGGGGCGGGGTTTAGGGGGTAGGGACTTCAATGCCATGGAGTCCAATTGCCAAAGTGGCCATTTTCTCCAGGTGAACTGATCTCTATCAGCTGGAGATCAGTTGTAATAGCAGGAGATCTCCAGTTAGTACCTGGAGGATGGCAACCCTAGTCCTGCTTAGAACTTGGATGGGAGACTACCAGAAGTCCATGATTGCTACAAAGAGGCAGACAGTGGCAAACCACCTCTGTTTGTCTTTCACCTTGAAACCCCGGTAGGGTTGCCATGAATTGGCCTTGACAGTGCTTTCCGCCACAATACCATTAGTGTGTGCAAAAAACCAAAAAACATGGCAAGTGTTCAGAATGCATAACTTGAGTGGGAAAAATAGATGGCAGCGGGCAAACAAAAAATAACAACAAAATGAGGGCAATGAAGATGGTGAGTGGTCTGTATCAACAGAAGTATAGTGTCCAGATCACGCGAAGTGATGGTATCACTTTACTCGGCTCTGGTTAGACCTCACCTAGAGTACTGTGTTCAGTTTTGGGCACCGCAATTTAAGAATGCTGTAGACAAGCTGGAACATGTCCAGAGGAGGGCAACAAAGATGGTGAGGGGTCTGGAGTCCTATGAGGAAAGGTTGAAGGAGCTGGGTATGTTTAGCCTGGAGAGGAGAAGACTGAGAGGTGATATAACCATCTTCGAGTAACCCAATCCTACACTCCAACCACTATGCTACATTTGTTTGTGGAATCTGGAAAACTGAATGTCAGTAAAAAGGTAAAGGTCCCCTCTGCAAGCACCAGGTCATTCCTGACCCATGGGGTGACGTCACATCCCAACGCTTTCTAGGCAGACTTTGTTTATGGGGTGTTTTGCCGGTGCCTTCCCCAGTCATCTTCCCTTTACCCTCAGCAAGCTGGGTCCTCATTTTACCGACCTCGGAAGGATGGAAGGCAGAGTCAGCCTTGAGCCGCCTACCTGAAACCGACTTCCGTTGGGATCGAACTCAGTTCGTGAGCAGAGCTTGGCTGCAGTACTGCAGCTTACCATTCTGCGCTATGGGGCTCTTTGAACATCAATAGAAATATAAATAAAATGTATTTTCCATTGAGCCCTAATCTCTTGCAAAGAAGATGCAAAGTCAGCTGCTCACAGTTTTGTGATCCTTGCAAGATTTCCCGAGTGGTATAAAGCCCTGAAAAAGAGGAATACGTACGGTATCCTTAAAAATAAATAGAATATTTGCCTTATTACCCCAAGGGCCACCTTTCACCCAGCATCTATATCCACCCACTCCCTAAGAGTCCTCTTTGGGAGTCTAATTCCCCAAGAAAATGGAAGTGGTCTCATTTCTTCATGGTATTGATGCTTTAATGTAATACGTGTCAGGGAAGGTTACATTTCCTCTCCATATTTTCTTCCAAATTATGTCAACTCTCATCACGTAATGTGCTGTCAGCGCACGGAGCAGCGATAGCCAATTTGATGCAACGTGACATCTGGTGGCAGAGGTCGTTCCGCTGCTTCCAGGCACGTTCCCCCCCTCTCTCCCCAGAGTTTTCCCACCTATCACTCGAGAGCTGCTATAACCAACACACCCAGCGCCTTCCATGCAGTACAACTGGCTTCGTTTGGGGAAGGCAATAAAGAGAATTCCAAAAGCAATAAACCCGGAATAGCTTTTTGTGACGGCCAACCAAAATATTATAAAACAGGAGGCATATTCTTGAGTTCTCCGGAACTCTTCATGAGGCAGATTGCTCAGTTTTAAAAAATGGTGTTGAGGGAGAAAAAAAACCAAGATATTTAATGCAGGCCTTGACAATGTTTCTTTGGTTTTAGGGCTACGTTGCCACTTCTGGGTGGGGAAGTAGATGATGTGAAACACCTCTGGCCTGAGACCCTGGAGAGCCGCTGTCAGTCTGAAAAGACAATACTGACTTTGATGGACCAAGGGTCTGAATCAGTGTAAGGCAGCTTCATGTGTTTCTGGAGATTTGGAGGTGGAACTAGGGTTGCCAACCTCCAGGTACTAGCTGGAGATCTCCCTTGAGGTATAACCAGAACCACAACAGAACAGCCGACTACCGCAGGATTGCGTCTATGTAGCAAAAGTTGGCTAATGAAAAATTCCCACCACTAAAGTCTATGGGGATTTTTTGTGAAGCTCCTGTGGGGTCATTTTTGGGGGTAAAGGTCCCAAATTTTCAAGGTAGCTTTCAGGGACTCTCCTTCCATGAACCTAAAAGTTTGGTGAAGATTGGGTCAGGGGGTCCAGTATTATGGGCTCTGAAGAGGTCGCCTCCTCCCTCCTCCATAGACAAGCATTAGCCGATTAGCAAACAGAGAATCTCTTACCTTCCAATGCTTGTGTATGGAGGTGGGAGGGGGCGTCCTCTTCCAGACCCCATAACATTGGACCCCCTGACCCAATCTTCACCAAACCTGGGGGATATTGCAAGGAGAGTTCCTGCAAACTACCCTGCAAGTTTGGGGGCTCTAACTCAAAAATGCCCCCCAGAGCCAAATGTTTTCGGGAAACCCGAAAATAAACTGAATCCCCACATTTACCAGTATGGGAATTTGGCTCATTTTAGGTCCCCCACCCCCCAAAAAAAGCCCAATAAACCCAAACCCAAATTTTACTGATTTTATTTATTTATTTATTTTTTGCACACCCCTAGTTAAATTACACTAATCTGGTGAACCGGGTTCAATTCTCCTCTTTGCCACATGCAGCCTGCAGGCCACATGCAGCCTGCTAGGTGACCTTGGGCCTGTCACAGCTCTCTCTGAACTCTCTCAGCCACACCTACCTCACAAGGTGTCTGTTCTGGGGAGGGGAAGGGAAGGAGATTGTAAGCCACTTTGAGACTCCTTAAAGGTAGAGAAAAGCAGGATAGAAAAACCAACTCTTCCTCTTCTTCTTTTTCCTCTTTTTCCTGTAACACCATCCAATTGCCAGTTAAAAAATTTAAAAATAACTCCCGAGTAGTGGGGGATGAAACAGCAACTTCAGCAGCCAACCCTTACAGAAGTTCAGCAGAGCCCACCAGCACACCCACTAGCTTATATGTATTAATATGATTAGATAGGTAGCTAGGTAGCTAGGTAGATAGATAGTTTATTTGCGGCCCTTGGCCAGATAAAACAAGATACATAGACTAAAATGGTCTTACCGACAAAGGTTTACAGTCCGAGTCTTAAGTCACTTAAAAAAATGAAGATAATAAAATAAATAACATCCAAGTTACATCTGCCATTTGGACTAAGAGACTACTCTGTGGCAACGAATTTTCATTGCAGCCGTACAAAATTTTGCTACCTGAGAGGTGATTGAGGGATTATCTCCTTGTAGGAGCTTTTCTATCTTTTCTCTTTTCCTGTCGGGTCCCATTCTCAGTATGAGGGGCTCAATAAACTTAGAACGGGGTATAGTGTAAAAGTTACAGTTCAGGAGAACATGTACAGTGGTTTCTAAATCCCCGGATTTGCAGGGGCATAGTCTCTCTGTCCTGGGTATCTTCTTGAATTTCCCCTCTAACATAGCAGAGGGTAAGGCTGCGCACCTAGCCAAGGTAAAAGGCCTCCTATATTTGTTTATCTCTAAGTAACAGAGATAGGCTGCTGGGGCAAGGATAAATTTGGAGTGGGGGGGAGCCATAAATAGGGGCACTCTTGCTAGATCTACTTGTTGCTCGATATCTTTAACCCTTTGGTTTATAGTTGGCTTAGCTTGATCCCACCCTAACTGAAGTAGTGCTAGGGGGGTAAAACCCAGGTTATTTAGTTTGTCTTCAATGGCTATTATCCCCTTTGACCTAAAGGTATCACAAAGAATCAGTGGAAGAAGACCCTTGGGGTTGAAATTAATTTTCAGCCAGAGATAAAGCGAGGACAAGACAACCCTTGCCTCCACCTTCATCATGCCAGTTTCTAAATGGATCATAGCATTTGATACACATCTTGGCAATTGCAGGGCAGCTCTAAGAAACTTGGATTGCACTCGTTCCATGGGAATAAGACAGGAGGGTGGAGAGTCAAGCTGTGTTCCATATAACATTTGTGCTAGAGTTTTTGCCTGAAAAAGTTTAAGATTAATATGATTATATATTTGATTGTGCATAGTGAGAGCCAGCATGGTGTAGTGGTTAAGAGCGGTTGTTTGGCATGGCAGACTGTAATCTGGAGAACCATGTTTGATTCCCCACTCCTACACAGGAGCGGCAGGGGCTAATATGGTGAACTGGATTTGTTTCCCCACTCCTACACATGAAGCCAGCTGGGTGACCTTGGGCTAGTCACAGCTCTCTCAGCCCCACATACCTCACAGAGTGTCTGTTGTGGGAAGGGGAAGGGAAGGAGATTGAAAGTCGATTTGATTCTTTCTTAAGTGGTAGAGAAAGTTGGCATATAGAAACCAGCTCTTCTTTTTCTTCTTGTTTATATATGTTGTAAGCCATCTCGATCCCGACCTTGATCGGGGAGGAGCGAGATATAAATTAAATAAATAAATAAATAAATATTCCAGGAGATACCTTTTTATTACTCCTGGGATTTCTGGCATGTTATTGTCGTTTTTGGGTGTCCCCAGGACAACCTGAAACAGCTAATTGTGGGTATAATTTCAGCTCATGTACATCCAAATCCCTACTGCTAAATCTACAGCTCTTCCATGTGATAATTGAATGAGTGGGTTAATTCCTGGCTGTAACTCTTCTCTTTTGCAGCTCTGCCATTTTACGAGATACAATCTATGTCAGGTGAATAAATGAATTTGCCCAATTTTCTGTTCTCATTATGGGTTTTGTCATGAGAAGTGAATTATCGTGGGATTTTATCGCCTGATATATGTGCTGAATTATGAAAGTAGCAAGGACATTTCAGCTCTTATTTGCTCTGACGGGATTTTCCTGACTTTTCGTTTTAACCTTTTCTTCTGCCCCTTCCCACCCCTTGTGTGTTTAAGACTTAACAAGGTAAAATTATTGCCTCAAATTTTAATTCAGAGGTGATGGCCTTTCCAAATTACACAAGGAGATTAGCCTACTTTGATCGTACATACAATGACATTGCAAGATGGAGCATCAAGGTGGACTTAGGTTACAGGACCATGTTCTGCAAAGAGTGCCATCTGCTTATGGTTGCCAACCTCCAGGTGATTGCTAAGAATACTGCAGCCACTATGGCATCCATTTAACCCTTATAGTATAGTATGAAGCACTGAAACATCTATGCAGCATGTTATTTTGCACTGTAAAAAGCTGATGGGTGAAAGGCATCAATATGAAGTGGTGATATGCCTATGAAATATTGAGTGTATTCTGACCGGCTGAAATCGGCTAAAATTACGAAAAGTGGCAAATGGTGAAAATAAACAGCAGAGTGGCAGAAACGCAACAGGTTTGCGCTGAAGAAAGGGTGGCTGAAGAAGATTATAACGGAAACAGGGAGAAGCTACCGGAAACCTGTACCACCCATTTGTTTGGACTGCTACCATTATTCTATTATTATTTTGAACACAAAACAATATTGAGGCCACTGTTTGCGTCCTTAGGAAGAATGAGGATATACTTGTAATTTGTCTTACATGTATATGAAGACTCATTTGTGAATATAGTTTAATTATTTGAAGTTGTGTTTTGATTTATTATACTATAAGGGTTAAATTGATGCCATAGTGGCTGTGGTTTTCTTATCAATTACGACTTTAGCAGCTCAAGTTCTGTTTTTGATATTATCCTCCAGGTGGTGGCTGAAGATATTCCACTATTACAACTGATCTCCAGGTTACAGAGATCAGTTCACCTGGAAAAAAATGGCTGCTTTGGAAGGTGGACTCAATGGCTTTATACTCCTTTGAAATCCCTCCCCTCCCCAAATCACACCCTCCTCAGGCTCCACCCCCCAAATCTCCAGGTATTTCCCTACCCAGATGTGACAACCCTACATCCACTCCAAACCACAAAGAGTATCAATGTACTTCAATCCAACATAGATTGACCACAACTGTTTGATGAGAACCAGAGACTCTGAGATGGGCTGCAAGATTCAGGAATCCAGTTAAATTTGTTAAACCACACATAGTAAAACACATATTTGGGAACAAAATGCCAAAGATAGAGAGAAGGAACTCTTCAAAAAGACATGAAAGCCAGAGACATGAAATGTCCAATGTGCAGACAATCGGAAGAAGAAGAATTGGTTTTTATATGCTGACTTTCTCTACCTTTTAAGGAGAATCAAACCGGTTTGCAATCTCCTTCCCTTCCTCTCCCCACAACAGACACCTTGTAAGGAAGGTAGGGCTGAGAGACTTGGAAGAGAATTGTGACTAGCCCAAGGTCACCCAGCTGGCTTCATGTGGAGGAGTGGGGGAATCAAACCCGGTTCTCCAGATTAGAGTCCACCTCTCTCAACCACGCTGGAGAAATTATGACAAAAGAAGAGCAAGAAGGATTTGCTCATCCCTGCTGGGACTCAGCCAGCTTAAAACCCAGCTGTACATCAGATCTTGTGTTAATAACACATGGGTCCCTTGTAAAGCAGAGAGCAGAAATGAAAGGGCAAAAATACTAATACTGATCAATGTCCAGACAGAATTCCCACTTAATTTTCTCTTATTCCCTCCTTCATTGCAGCACCAGTACAATGTTGCTTTGTCCATGTTGGTCCCACAATCCTTAGTATAGCCTCCCCCCTCTTTTTGGCTGTCAAGTCACAACTGACTTATGGTGACCCCATAGGGTTTTCAAGGTAAGAGACGTTCAGAGGTGGTTTGCCATTGCCTGCCTCCAAGTCATGCCCCTGGTATTCCTTGGAGGTCCCCCATCCAAATACTTGCCAGGGTCAGAGCTGAGAGTTTGCGACTGGCCCAAGGTCACCCAGCAAGTTTCCATAGCAAAGGAGGGAGGCGAACCTGGGTTTCCCAGATCCTAGTCCTATACCTTAACCACTGCACCACGTTGGCTCTCTGGGAGGACATACCCAGCATCATTTTGTTAACCTTGGTGGAAATTAACAGTGGGTGATATTTTGTCTGCCTTGCTGTTCTCTATCTAAAGACTGTTACTCTCTGCAGACTACTAGATTCATGTGCAGTAACACCTTAGATATCAGCAAGATTTTTCAGATTATGAGCTTTACTCTCGAAATCTTATAATCTGAAAAATCTTGTTGGTCTCTAAGGTGTTACTGGACTTGAATCTAGCTGTTCAACTTAAGGTTGCCAGCTCCAGATGGGGAAATACCTGGAAATTGTGGGGGTGGAGTTTGAGGAGGGCAGGGTTTGGAGATGGGAGGGACTTCAATGCTATAGAGACCAATTGCCAAAGCAGCCATTTCCTCCAGGAGAACTGATCTCTGTTGTCTGGAGATCAGTTGTAATTGTGGGAGAGCTCTAGACACAGGGTTGCCAACCTCCAGGTACTAGCTGGAGATCTCCTGCTATTACAACTAATCTCCAGCCGATAGAGATCAGTCCACCTGGAGAAAATGTCCGCTTTGGCAATTGGACTCTATGGCATTGAAGTCCCTCCCCAAACCCCACCCTCCTCAGGCTCCACCCCCAAAACATCCCACCGGTGGCAAAGAGGGACCTGGCAACCCTATCTGGACACCACCTGGAGGTGTGTTTTTGTTGTTGAAAAGTTATACCACCTATGAATTGTCAGTAGCACCTATGTGCAAGTTGTTATATTTGTGCAGTTAACAATTATATTTCTGAACTTTAAAAATTAGTCTGTAACCCTTTTATGTCTTGCTGCTATATGAACCATTGAGAAGTTATTAAAGTTAATATATTACATAGGTTTTTGTTTGCTTACTTCGGTTGAAGTGATCCTAGGTGGATTTTTCATACTGTGTATTCATAGGCTGTCTGGTAGACAATGTAGAGTTCAATTAAACATGAATTTTTCCATTTGATTTATATTCCTTTATTATAAATTTTTATCAGTTGCACAGTTTTTCGTTATCTTAACTATCTCGAGCCCACGTGCTGCTTATTATCTCAGTCACCACCCGGAGGTTGGCAACCCTAGTTCTACTGCAGACCTCTGAACCTATCTGCAGACAGAGGTGCTTCTCCACTTTGCCCAACAATAGATTTTTCTCTGTCCCCCTCCCCATAGCCTGATCAAGAATTCTGCAGAACCCAAAAGCTTTGTTGCATATTATCTGATCCTGATAAATGGGATCACTCTACTATCCTTTCTCCCCCTATTTAAACACCAGCGCTGACCTACTTCGACAGGTGTTTTCATAGGGGAAGGCCCAGAAGCTAAGCTTCTTCACCCCAGGTAGCAACTTGAAGAACACTCCCCGCTCACAATAAGTAAAATAATTGATCTCTCTGGGCTCAGACTGGCCCCCATTGAGTGACAGGATCCGCTGGAGATAGCACAATCTTAAGATTTCCACCTCTGGCAGGCCCGGGTCAGCTGGAGCTCGGGAGATTGATTAGGTGACCTTTTATACTTGTAAGCTTTGCTGAGACTTAGTGGAAAGGCAAGCAGGAGACAAGATTAGCAGGTTTGCTTACCACCTCAGTGGCCCTCCAGGCACGCTTCACATTAGCACAGCTTGCTGCCTCCCAGAATGGAGGAGGAACAGGTTTGGGAGAAAGGTTTTGGTACCCCCTACGATTGTCTCCAGACTGTTTCACAGGAAGGTCATGGCGAGAGGCAGTAGAGAGGATTAGCAATTTGCAGCTCAGAAAGATTCTGGACACATGAAGATTTACTGGAAAGTGAAGGCAACACAATGACAGGGTTGCACATTTATTTATTTATTTTGTTGATTTACAAAAATTGTATCCCGCCTTTCCACTAGGGTTGCCAACCTCCAGGTACTTATAGTTAATCCAAAAATAATTTATCGTGCTGATCTCCCAGAAGTTAATCAAAATAACAGCACCCAACTAAACCAATACCAATATATATTCAATCAACCAGGTACAATACACTCTACAACTATTACAATGTTACTGAAGATCAGACTTTAACACTTCATTGCTGCGGACATAACACCAAGCCATATACTGTGGCATATGGTTACATAACCACTGAACTTTGCTGACTGCCTTGTGGTTTGGTGTTATGTCCGCGTGTTGAAGTCTGATATTTAGTAACATTATAATAGTGGGAGGTTTTTGGGGCGGAGCCTAAGGAGGGTGGGGTTTGGAGAGGGAAGGGGACTTCAATGCCATAGAGTCCAATGGCCAAATCGGCCATTTTCTCCAGGTGAACTGATCTCTATTGGCTGGAGATCAATTGTAATAGCAGGAGATCTCCAGATAGTACCTGGAGGTTGACAACCCTACTCGGGCTAGTCACAGTTCTCTCAGAACTCTCTCAGCCCCACCTACCTCCCAAGGTGTCTTTTGTGGGGAGAGGAAGGGGAGGTGATCGTAAGCAGGTTTGTGACTCCGTAAAGGTAAGGAAATTCAGGGTATAAAAACCAACTCTTCTTCTTCTTCTTCTTCAGAGAGAGGTTACAATGGCCAGCATTAACAGTTGCAATGCTGGCATTACACAGCATTATCTGGCCAAAGAGTATGAGCAGCTTATGGTGTCATCCGAAGCGGAGCTACGTTCTTCTAAGCTCATTGAAGGTGTACCTCTGCTTAGGATGCTACTGCAAGTGAGTCATCTCCCCCAGCCCGTCTCCAATCAGAAGGCATGGATGAAAATGTCAACAGGTGTTAATCAAAAATCACAACCGGCCCACTCAAACTGAGCCATCGTCTGTGTCACACAGCGGGCCCCTATTACGCCTGGCGCACTGTTACAAACAAATGGTGTGGAAAGGCCATTATCACATCTATTAGGGAACGGGAAGCCCTGCAACCAGATTTATGTCTAGCTGAAGCATTATTTCTTACAATACCATCCATTAGTTGTGCACCAACATGCTCAGGCAATTTAGATAATGTAGGTAATGGTGGGACAGAGTGATACGAGTACCCAGGGGGCAAATTATCCAGAAATGGGTGCCGTTCTGCTCCCCATGTCCAGATGCAAACTGACGGGTTGCAATAACAAATTAATCACCGAAAGGCTTTAAACAGACGGGAAGGGAAGAGACAGAAATGATTGTTATGTTGAAGAGTCTGCCTTGTCAAGTGGAAGACGGGGCTACACATTGAACTGGAAACCCTTACTGAGCTTTGATAGCGGTAGGGTGCTGAGTCACGTTTCTTAATACTTTATCTGCATTATCTGGCTTGTGTTGGTTTTTAACTTATTTATTATAAGAAGGCAGTTAAGGGGAGATATGATAGAGGTCTATAAAATTATGCATGGTAAAGAGAGAGTGGACAGGGAGAAGCTTTTCTCCCTCTCTCATCATTCTAGAACGTGGGTTCATCCGCTGAAGCTGGAGGGCGAGAGATTCAAAACAGATAAAAGGAAATATTCCTTCACACAACACATAGTTAAATTGTGGAACTCCCTGCCACATCCTGGGGCAGGGAGTCCCACAATTAAACAAAAAGTTGGCGTCTTACCAAATTGTTGGGGAAGTGGGTTACCAACATACACAACAACCTTTTGGAAAAAAAAGAAGTTGTACTGGCTGTGTCCATTTTGTCTTGCATATGATCTAATCCTCAGCAAACCGCTGTAAATTCATTCCACTCTTCTCAGCCATCGAGCTCCATTAACCAAGAAATGACTTTTGCAAATGAAGTTATTTGGCATGCCAATTCTCAAAGCTGTGATATCTTACTTGAGCCCGTCAATAGAAGCTCCCTGGCTATTACCCCCTCCAGGGTGAGGTCCTTCTAATTCTTACATTTGCTAAAAGATTCTCATTCGCGATACTTTTGATTTTGCTCTAGAAGATGCATAAAATTATACGACATATCCAAGGCATTTGAGCAGAGGGAGATAATAACTGACATTTCAATTGACTAATATATAGTTCTAAATCAAGTCATTTTATATCTCTGCAGATTTGTTCATCTGGAAAACTCACTGGAAACAGCAGGATTTTCGTAATGATATTCACATTAAATTACTTTCCGGGGCTAACTTCCAGCGAAAGCTATTTTTAAGTTGTACATTTTCTTTTTCATTAGAGAGAGATACAGAGAGAAATCAAAGGAAGGGAAAAAAGCAAAGCGTAACAAATCTTTTTGAGTACTTCTTGAAAAAAAATCTGGGATGGAGGTTATGATGAACACAAGAACAGCCTTCCTGAATCAGACCAGTGGTCCATTTACCCCAGCCTCCTGTGTTCACACTGTGGGCAACAGGTTGCCCTGGAGGGCCAAAAAATAGAGCATAGAGGCACATGAACATGCGAACACATGAAGCTGCCTTATACTGAACCAGACCCTTGGTCCATCAAAGTCAGTATTGTCTACTCAGACTGGCAGCGGCTTGCCAGGGTCTCAGGCAGATGCCAACGGCATTCAACTCCTAGCACTGGTATTCCAAGGTTTGCTGCCTCTATGGATAGGGTTGCCAGGTGCCCGGTGGTGGTGGGCAAACCCCCGCCAATCCACCCCCCTGCCCATCGACCAGCTGAGGACCGGCGGGCAAACATGCATGTGCGCCTACACACCGCGGCATGTCACTTCCGGTACCCAGAAGTGCCACATCGCAAGGGGCCTTATACTGCTGAAACTCCCAGTTTGAGTAGTAAAAGGCCCCTTGCAATGTGTTTACACCCAGAAGTGCCGCATCGCAAGGGGCCTGGGAGTTTGAGTGGTAAAAGGCCCCTTGCGATGCAGCATTTCCAGGTGTAAACCGGAAGTGACATGCTCACGCACCGGCACAGCCGCGCGCAATCCCCTCAGCTCTGCCCCCAAAGCCTCCTATCAGAGGAGAGGAGCAACCTGGCATTGGCAATTCTATCCATGGAGTTTTTCTTTAGTTACTATGACTAGTAGACATTGATGGACCTATCCTCTATGAATCTTCTTAGTCTCCCTGTAAAATTGCCAGTGCTTGTGGCCATCACAATGTCTGCTGGCCCTGAATTCCACCATTTTATTACTTATTAGAAGTAGTACTTTCTTTTATACAGAGCCAGAGTGGTGTAGTGGTTAAGAGCGGCAGACTCGAATCTGGTGAACCGGATTGGTCTCCCCACTCCTCCACATGAAGCCTGGTGGGTTATCTTGGGCCAGTCACAGTTCTTTCAGAACTCTCTCAGCCTCACCGACCCCACAAGGTGTCTGTTGTGGGGAGAGGAAGGGATTGTGATTGTAAGCCGCTTCGAGACTCCTTTCTGTAGAGAAAAGGGGAGGTTTAAAACCCAACTCTTCTTCTTGTTATCTGTCCTCAATCTGTTGTCCATCAAATTCATCCTCTTCCCTAGTCCCAGTATTATTGGATAAGCCCCTCTATCTACCTGTCTCCACCATATGCAACATCCATCATGTCTTCTCTTAGTTGTTGTTGTTTTTTTCTAAATGGTCTCTCCAAGTGCTCTGATACATCCGACATTGTTTCATTAAAGGAACAACAGTCATGTTGGATCAAAACAAGAGCCTTTCTAATCTGGCATCGTATTCCACTCAATAAAAATCTGAGAAGCCATGCTGGATAAATCCAGTCATCTATCTAGACCAGCATGCAGTTGCATACAGTGGCCAATCAGCTAATTTCACAGAATTTATTCAGGGAGAAGAACCCAGCTTGTTTGTGTTCCCCAGTTGGCTTGCCTGGCTGAATAATTATAATGTGTGTGTATGTGTGTTTCCTAAGAGAACTCACATTGCTCAGAAAGGAGCTGGCATGGTACAGTGAAAAGCTAGAATAGGGAAGGCCTGGGGTTCAAATCCTACTTAGTCATAGGGAGGGTAACTTTGGGTCAGTCACTATTTTATCTATTTACTTCATTTATACCCTGCCTGTCTCCCCAATGGGGCCCCAAAGCAGCTGACATTGTTCTCATCTCCTCTGTTTTCTCCTAAGATTCTCATGGCTGGAAAAAAGGGTTGCCAAAGCCAAGGAACTAGCTGGAGATCTGCTACTATTACAACTGATCTCCAGCCAATTGAGATCAGTTCACCTGGAGAAAATGGCTGCTTTGGCAATTGGACTCTATGGCATTCAAGTCCCTCCCTGCCCCAAACCCCACCCTCCTCTGGCCCCACCCCTAAAACCTCCCACCAGTGGCAAAGTGGGACCTGGCAACCCTACTGGAGAACCACCACATCTACAACTTCAAAATCCTTTTTGTTAGAAACCCCAGCTCTTGGCAGGGTTACAGTCCCCAACGATATTTATTTTAATGCCTTTGCAGACTAGGGTTGCCAAGTTCCTCTTTGCCACTGGCGAGCAATCAGTTGTAATAGAAAGCATCTCCAGCTTTTACCTGGAGGTTGGCAACCCTATTGTAGACATAGGCCAAAAGGCTGGGCAAAACTATGAACGGATCACGGGAATAACAAAAATCTGAGGGCTGCAAGAGAGATTTCCTAGCGTAGACATCATTCCTAAACCCTGTATTTAATTTTGAGACAGTTCCTCCAGTGGGCTGTGTTGCATCCTCTGTCCAGTTAAAGACATCCTTGTGCACTGAAGAGGAAGAAAGCCTGCTGACGCCGAAGCAAATGCTAAGACTCTGGGAAAGAAAGGGCTTGTGACATGCCCGACATAAATTAGTCATCTAAAAGGCATCATCGCTAAACTGTCTGAACATAAAACAAAGTTCACTTAATATTACTGAATGAGCTGGCCTGATAAGAGTCCTCTAGCTGTCCTTTTCCCATCAGAAAGTGAAGGCAGGAGAAGAATTATGATGGGGAGAGAAGCACAGAGCATTATGCATCTCAGCCAAGCAGAACCTAGTGGTCCAAGTCGAGGGTCCCATCCTTCATTCTTTGAAATTCTCTGAGGTCCACGGGCCTTGGTACTCTAATCAAAGTTGTTGGTGGGATCACATTTATTGCTGAGCTGCACCATGGCTTCATAAGAACATAAGAAAGGCCATGCATAAGAACACAATAAAAGCCCTGCTGGATCAGATCCAGGCCCATCAAGTCCAGCAGTCTGTTCACACAACCAGGTGCCTCTAGGAAGCCCACAAACATGATGACTGAAGCAGCATTGTCCTGCCTGTGTTCCAAAGCACCTAAGATATTAGGCATGCTCCTCTGATCCTGGAGAAAATAGGTATGCATCATGACTAGTATCCATTTTGACTAGTAGCCATGGATAGCCCTATCTTCCATGAACATGTCTGCTCCCCTCATAGAGCCTTCCAAGTTATAAGAATATAAGAAAGGCCATGCTGGATCAGACCAAGGTCCACCAAGTCCAGCAGTCTGTTCACACAGTGGTCAACCAGGTGCCTCCAGGAAGCCCACAAACAAGACATAAGAAAATAAGAAAAGTCCTGCATTCTGGTATTATGAGAGAGGGAGGAAATCTTCTCCCTGTGCACTAGTAGCTTATGCCATTACCACCTGACATATTTTATTAATAGTAATTGATTGTATATTTAATCTAGTTTTAATCTATATGTATGTATGATGTTTTGTGATTGTTAGCCACGCTGACCCTGGCTTAGGCTGGCTTATAGAGCGGGATGCAAGACTACTAATAAATAAATAAAATAGAAATACAATACCGTTTAAGCAAGATTCAAATCCAGTAGCCCCTTAAAGGCCAACAAGATTTCCAGAGTTTCAAGAGTTACTTTCAAGAGTTACAGCTCCCTTTGTCGGATATTTTCAGTGCAGCCCTAAACATAGTTACACCTAGGCTTGCCAACCTCCGGGTACTAGCTGGAGATCTCCTGCTATTGCAACTGATCCCCAGCCACTAGAGGTCAGTTCCCCTGGAGAAAATGGTCGATTTGGCCATTGGACTCTATTGCATTAAAGTCCCTCCCCTCCCCAAACCATGCCCTCCTCATGCTCTGCCCCAAAAACCTCCCACTGGTGGCAAAGGGGGACCTGGCAACCCTAGTTACACCCTTTGAAGGCCATTGACTTCAGTGCATTTAGAAGGGTCTAACTCTTCTACCCTGACCTGGATGGCCCAGGCTAGCCTGATCTCGTCAGATCTCAGAAGCTAAGCAGGGTCAGCCCTGGTTAGTATTTGGATGGGAGACCACCAAGGAATACACAGGGTTGCTGTGCAGAGGAAGGCACTGGCAAACCACCTCTGTTCGTCTCTTGCCAAGAAAACCCCAAAAAGGGGTCGCCATAAGTCGGCTGCGGCGTGACGGCACTTCACACACACACACACACACACACACACACACACACACACACACCTCTTCTTAGGATTGCACTGTTTATCGGGTATCTGAAAAAGGGAACCTTAATTCTCGACAGCTTACACTCTGGATAGTTTGTTGCTCTTTAAGTGCTACTGGATAGCTTTTAGCTTCCTTTCAAACTCATCCAACCCATTGTGTCGATTCCGATGTAATTTCAGTGGAAATTCAGCTTGTAAAATAGCTAACCAGAGAAAGAATCATCTAGTCCAGTGGTCCAACACATAACAGCCATTTGATTAGATATCATCCAAGAAATTTTGCAGTGGATGACACTTGTAAACAACTTTAATATTAGCTGGCCTATAAAAAAGACCTATGTTAAAAAAAAAAAAAAAATCAATTCCAAAACTGAAAATGAGAAAAAAACAAAATCCCAATAAACCAAATTAACAAAAATCGAGAAGGGCAAAGCATACTATTGACCTTAGGTGACCCGCATTAGAGGGTAATTACTACATGATCGATAAGCCTTATGAATAACTATGGACACAAGTAATCAATGGAAAGTGATAAAAGAAAAAAAAAGCAATCAATAAACATTAGAGTCTAAAAGGAAAAGCAAGATGAAAAAAGATCCCTGTGTGGGATCTAAAGTAGCATCATGGCAGCCATATTGGTGGAGTGGGACTTCTCTGCCTCCCCCTTCTACTGCAGCCCATTCAGCTTTCATCCTAAGCAAGCCTCTTCTCTCCATTTCAGCTTCAGCACTTCTTCATAAGAACATAAGAAAGGCCCTGCTGGATCAGACCAAGGCCCACCAGGTTCAGCAGTCTGGTCACACAATGGCCAACCAGGTGCCTCTAGGAAGCCCACAAACAGGATGACTGCAGCAGCATTATCCTGCCTGTGTTCCACAGCACCTAATAGGCATACTCCTCTGATTGTCGAGAGAATAGGTATAAGAACATAAGAGGCCATGCTGGAACAGACCAAGGTCCATCAATTCCAGCAGTCTTTTCACACAGTGACCAAGCAGGTGCCTCTGGGAAGCCCACAAACAGGATGACTGCAGCAGCATTATCCTGCCTGTATTCCACAGCACCTAATATATTTGGCATGCCCCTCTGATCCTGGAGAGAATAGGTATGAATCATGACTAGTAGCCATTTTGACTAGTAGCCATGAATACCCCTCTCATCCCCTCTTAAAGCCTTCCAAGTTGGCAGCCATCCCCACATCCCGGGGCAGGGAGTTCCACAATTTATCTATGTGTTGTGTGAAAAACATATCCATGTCATTTAAAAGACTGGAGTTGGATCCTTTAGTGTCAGAATTGGTCCTGACCTAGATGGCTCAGGATAGCCTGATCTCAACAGATCTCAGAAGCTAAGCAGGTTGGTCCTGTTTAGTACTTGAATGGGAGACCACCAAAGAAGTCCAAGGTTGCTACACAAAGACAAGCAATGGCAAACTACCTCTGTACATCTCTCACTTTGAAAACCCTATGGGAACTTCATAAGTCGGACACTTTAACCACTACACCATGCTGTCTCTCTCAGAAACTATTTAGGCTGACTTTCCCCCCTCAAAATTATTTCTCTCTCTCTCTCTCTCTATCAAGAGGTTGTGGTCCTGGTGGAAAGTGCCATTGACTCCCAGCTGAATTAGGGTGGCCTTGTAGGGTTTTCAGGGAAAGAGATGTTCAGAGGTGGTTTGCCACTTCCTGCCTCTACATCACACCCCTAGTATTCCTTGTAGGTCTTCCATCCAGATACTTGCCAGGTCGAGGCCGAGAGTATGCGACTGGCCCAAAGTCATAGAATCATAGAGTTGGAAGGGACCACCAGGGTCATCTAATCCAACCCCCTGTACAATGCAAGGCATTCCAAACTACCTCCCCCCCACAAACACACACAGTGACCCATACTCCATGCCCAGAAGATGGTCCTCTCATGATCTGCCTAAGGCCATAGAATCAGCACTACTGACAGATGGCCATCTTGCCTCTGCTTAAAAACCTCCAGGGAAGGAGAGCCCACCACCTCCCGAGGAAGCCTATTCCACTGAGGAACCGCTCTAACTGTTAAAAAATTCTTCCTAATGTCTAGATGGAAACTCTTTTGAATTAATTTCAACCCATTGGTTCTTGTCCGACCTTCTGGAGCAACAGAAAACAACTCGGCACCCTCCTCTCTATGACAGCTTTTCTCGTTCTTGAAGACAGTTATCATATCACCTCTCAGTCTTCTCCTCTTCAGGCTAAACATACCCAACAAGTTTCCATGGCAGAGTGGGGATTTGGACCTGGGTTTCCCAGATCCTAGTCTGACACCTTAACCATTTCACCATACTGGTTTTCTCCAAAACTATTTAGGCTGACTTTTCCTTGAAAATTTTCCCCCTTTCTCTCTGTCTTAAGAGGTTGCAGTGGTGGAAGGTGTCATCAAGTCACAGCTGACTTATGGTGACCCTGTAGGGTTTTCAAGGCAAGAGATGTTCAGAGGTGGTTTCTCATTGCCTGCATCCATGTCATGCCCCTGGTATTCCTTAAGAGGTGATCTGTCATAAATTCGAGGCAGCCTAGAGAAAACATCTCTACTCTACTGGCAATTGAAATTCTGACTTTGCACAGTAAGCATAGAAAGTGGCATTTCTTCTCCCATTTGTTGAGTGCTGGATTTGTAGCAGGCACGACTGCAGATGGATTCACATCCGGTCGATTGTGGTGCAATTGCCTCCAATCATACACACAATTGTAATGACGGATCCAAAAAATGTCAGCAGCAATCTGCAGTTCATCCTCTTCTTTCCCCATCACACTCCCAGTTTTTCTAAATTAACTTTAGATGCTTCCGCCATCATTTACTTTTGAAGGCATAATAGAGATCAGTTCACCTTGAGAAAATGGCTCCTTTGAAAATTGGACTCTAAGGCATTGAAGTCCCTCCTCCCCTCCTTGAGATAATGTGGCTTCTTTGGCCACGTTTATTACATTCCCCCCCAAAAAAATTGTTGGAGCTGGTCTTTGGTTGATCTTTGTGTTAAAGTAACCCGTTGAGACGTTCCAGAAGACAGTGTTACTGTGACTCAACTGTTCCCCTCTCCACACTCTCCCAAGGCAGATAAAACCACAATTCCTCTCAAAAAGCCAAAACTGTACATTTTTGTGTTCCAGTGGGCAATGCGAGCAGATGGCTCTCCACAGTTTTGGCTCAGATTCAGTCGGTCGCTTCTATTTGGCTCTTCCTTTGTCTCAGCTCAAAGTTTTTGGCGGCAACTGCTCGAAGTGGTCAAATAATCATTTGAAAAGGCAGTTGACTGGCATCAGTTGGCTCACTTCCGCCCAATAAGTGTTTGCAAATATTTTATACATCACCATAAAGCCAATTAGTACATATCAGTATTCATCAGGTTTGTTACCGATGCAGTGATACTGTTTCCTTTCATCTCAATGATTTGGGAACTGTTTCGGAGACCTTGTGGTATGAAAAATATGATTTTGTTCCCTTTTTCTTAAGAGGGGCAGCCCATTTCTAAGAGGGGCAGCCAGGAGCCTCTTCAAATGCTTCCTAGTTGCCATGGAGAAAGTAAAAGAATTTAACAAAACAGAAAAATGGAAAGGAGGGGGGAATGTCCTATTGCAAAAGGTGAGGCTGCGGCACCGAAAAAGGTGGCGCAACCACGCCACAGCTCCAGGAGGTGTTCCCAGGGTGAAAAGGGGTTCAGAAGCAGACTGACATCAGCTCCGCACCCTAGAACACCTCCCCAATGCCACTGCTTCCTGCCTCTTTGAGATTTCCCTCCTGGCATGGCTGCACTTGCTCCTCCCAGGCACAGGCATATGTGCCACCCAGGATGGCTAAGTGCCTGTTATCCAAAGTCAAATGGGCACTTACGCTGGTGAGAGGTCTCACCAGCTCTATGGAGCCCCCCCCCCACCCTTAGGAACGCATGTATAGAAGATTGAGGGCCTTTTTTCTGGTGAAACAAGCATATATTAAACAGAGGCAATGGCAAACCACCTCTGCTTAATCACTTGCCTTGAAAACCCTTAGGGGTCATCATATGTTGGATGCAACTTGATGGCACTTTACACACACACACACACACACACACACACACACTTTACATGATGGGACAGTGACGTCCGGCAATTCCCTCTCCCACTGCAGACCCCTGCTTTGCTTCTGATGCTGCTCCTGATAGACTGGTGGCGGTAGGGTTGCCAGGTCCCTCTTTGCCACCGGCAGGAGATTTTTGGGGCGGAGCCTGAGGAGGGCAGGGTTTGGGGAGGGGAGGGGAGGGGCTTCAATGCCATAGAGGTCAATTGCCAACGCGGCCATTTTTCTCCAGGTGATCTGATCTCTATCGGCTGGAAATCAGTTGAATTAGCAGGAGATCTCCTGCTACTACCTGGCAGTTGGCAACCCTAGCTGGCGGGGGTCCATTAGAGGGGAAAACAGTATCATCTACAGATGGTTGAAGACACCCCAATAATTTAGAATTTGAGGACCCTTATTGTATTCCACTCTGTCGTGGATATGCCTTTGTACTCTTCTGCCTCCCCCCCCCCACAAAAAAAATGTTGGCTACACCTCAAGCTTAGGGAGAAGAAACAAATCTACAATGGAAACTCAAAGCCGGTACCGCAGAGAAACTGGTATCGACACTGGCCGATTGCTAGCTAAATTTAGCGGTAACTATTCATCCTTTTTTCTTTTTTTCTTTTTGGTAAGACTGTAGTGATTTGTGAGCAGTTCTTTTTATTCTGCACACTCTTCTCTTTTATTAAAAAAAGGCTGCCTGTATCGATCAAATTAAATTGTCAACTTTATTAATTTTAACCACCTTCCAAAAAAATATAACTTTGCTCTTGTCCTGGTGACATTCATGAAAAATGAATGGGAGGGAGGAGGATCTCTTCACCAAGTCCTTGTTGTATTTCACTACAGAAACTATGTGACATTCCTGTCCCATCATGGCATATTCATAAGCTGGAGCCGTAGGTCATGACTGCGTCTGGACATGTAGAGATTATGGTGCTGTTCTTTCGGGAATGAAGTCAGTCCTCGAGACTTCTGCGCAGGCATTACCATCAGCTGAACTTCGTTTTACTGAGCAGCATTTCATTTGCAACTAGTAGTTTTGAACTAGGACTAGGGAGAACCATGTTCAAATCACCTCTTGGTTGAACTTGGGGTCTAGCCTGGCAACTAGGGTTGCCAACCTCCAGGTACTAGCTGGAGATCTCCTGCTATTACAACTGATCTCCAGCCAATAGAGATCAGTTCACCAGGAGAAAATGGCCTCTTTGGCAATGGGACTCTATGGCACTGAAGTCCCTCCCCAAACCCTGCCCACCTCCCCCCCTTTGGGGCTCCACCTCAAAAACCTCCCACCAGTGGCAAAGAGGGACCTGGCAACCCTACTGGCAACTGGTGGGAGGGCTTAGGGTGGGGACATGGGGGATTTGCTGATGTGATGACATTCCTTCTGGGGAAAAGCCAGAAAAGGTGGCAGGTAGCTCTAGGAATTGCTGAAAACTCTATGGTAAAAACCTAGAGTTTCTGATGATTCCTGCAGCTACCCTCATCACGTCTGTGTTTTCACAGGATGTGATGTCATCACAACAGCGACACTGTCGTTTCATCGGAAAAATCCCCCCCCACTGCTTTAACGAGAGAGAATAGGGTTGCTAGGTCTTTCTTCACCACCGGTGGGAGGTTTTTGGGGCAGAGCCTGATGAGGGCGGGGTTTGGGGAGGGGAGGGACTTCAATGCCATAGAGTCCAATTGCGAAAGCGGACATTTTCTCCAGGTGGACTGATCTCTGTCAGCTGGAGATCAGTTGTAATAGCAGGAGATCTCCAGCTATTACCTGGAGGTATGGGCAATAGAAGCTCGAGGTGAGGGAATTCCCTGGCCCGACCAGGGGCTTCATAGCCCTACTTGGGGCAGCCATTTAGCTTAACCCGCCTGGTTGTGAGGGTGAAACAGAGCAGACGATAGACATGAATACCACCCGGACCTCCTGAGAGAAAGGGAGGGATAAAAATGTACCAAACAAACAAACACAATTATTTTTGGAGCGGAAATTATGTTCAGGTGCATGTGGGTGGATGAACTGATCAGATTTCCAGCTGCCTTTTATTTTAAGAAACAATCACATATATTAATGTTAAGAAGCACACTTTGGGTAGTCACTCCCACTTATTTTTTTCCTCCCAGCATTCCTTCATGCATCTTGGTGTGGCATGCATAGTTTTTCCCTCCTCCATTTCTTCCCTTACAAAAACTCTGTGAGGTAGGACAGGTTGGGAGACAGAGACTGACTCTAGGTGACCCAGTAGTTCAGTGGGGATTTCAATCCAGGTCTCCCCAGTCTTATGATGGCACTCTAACCCCAGCCCCACCTTGGCTTTCAAAGGTGAGCCAGATGGCAAATGATTCTATATAAAGCTCCAGCATGGTATAGTGGTTCAGAGCGGTGGTTTGGAGTGATGGACTCTGATCTGGAGAACCGGGTTTGATTCCCTACTCCTCCACATGAGCAGCGGAGGCTAATCTGGTGAACTGGATTTATTTCCCCACTCCTACACATGAAGCCAGCTGGGTGACCTTGGGCTAGCCACAGCTCTCTTAGAGCTCTCTCAGCCCCACCTACCTCACAGGGTGTCTGTTGTGGGGAGGGGGAGGGAAGGTGATTGTAAGCTGGTTTGATTCTCCCTTAAGTGGTAGAGAAAGTTGGCATATAAAAACCAACTCTTCTTCTTCTATATTGTACAATAATTCATAGGGCTGTGCAAAAAAAAAAAAAATCCGGTAAATTTTGGGTTCGGGTTTATTGAATCCAGTGTTCTGGGGGGAACCCAAAATAAGCCGAATACCCATACTGGTAAATGGGTATTTCAGCTTTATTTCCAGGTTTCCTGAAAAAATTCAGGTCCATTACAGCAGGGGTTCTTAAACTTTTTCCACTTGCGACCCCTTTTTGCCTGAGAAATCCTGGGTATATAGGTATATAAAATAGGTATACAAATCAAACATTTACTGATAATAAATCATAAAGAAACCTTTTACTGTTGCCAAATTTTTCACAACCCCCACATTCAGTTACTCAACCCCATATGGGGTCACGACCCACAGTTCAAGAAGCTTTGCATTATAGTATATACAGAATTTTTTAAAGGAGCTCTGAGGGGGCATTTTTCAAGGTATAGTCACCAAATTTTCAGAGTAGCTGCAAGGCACTCTCCTTGCATGAACCCCCAACATTTGGTAAAGTTTGGGACGGGGGTCTAATTTTATTGGCCCCTGAAGGGGTCACCCCCCTCCTCCATAGAAAAGGATTAGAAAATGTGGGGTTCATGCAAGGAGAGTCTCTTGCAGCTATGCTGTGAATTTGGTGACTCTACCTTGAAAAATGCCGCCACCCCCAGCTCATAAAAATAATTCCCATAGGGAAAAGCCTAGGAAAAGCCGAAAAAAGCCAAATACCGAATTGGCTTTTTCGACGATCGGCGACTTGATTCCCAGTTTTAATATTTGCTTGAAATTAAACCTAAAAGAAGCCAAAAAGGTCATAGTAATTGTCTGGGTGACCATGGGCCAGTAAGACATTCTTAGCCTAAGCTACCTTGCAGCATTGTTGTGAGGATAAAATGGAGGAGAGAGGGGGATGATGTAAGATGTTTTGGGCCCCACTGGGGAGAAAGTCAGAGTATAAATAAATGGTATAAATGAAAATATATCCCTGATAAATAGGGTTGCTACTCCAGCTCCAGGTTGGGAAATACCTGGAGATGCTGGGGGTGGAGCCTGAGGAGGGCGGGGTTTAGGGACTTCAATGGAGTATAATACCATAGAGTCCACCTTCCGAAGAGGCCATTTTCTCCAGGTGAACTGTCACCTGGAGATCAGATAAAATAGTGGGAGATCTCCAGTCACCACCTGGAGGTTGGCCACACTACTCATGGAAAGCTAGTTCAGCAGGTAGACTGGGCATGCTTCATCTGAGTATGACTGTGCATGGCACAGCCAGGAGCCTGTGTACGTGGGAACTTTCTCTGAAGAAGAGGCAATGAAGTGTAGTGGTTAGGGCGTCAGGCTAGGATCTAGGAGACCTGAATTCAAATCCACCCATGACCCTCTGGGCAACCTCTGGTCAGCCATTCTCTGGTCACTGTGAAGATAAAATGGGATGGGAAGAAAGTTGCCCTGAACTCCTTGGAGAAAATGGGGGGAGGTTAAAATGTTATAGATTGGCCATCCTTGGTACTAGAAGAGCCTGAGTGAACGCGGAAACTGAGGCCATCAGCAAATGCCGTCCCATAACTGTATCGCCATGTTCAAAACGCTGCACAGTGCTAGCCTGGCCTGCTTTCTGCGCATCGACTTGGTCGTGTTATTGACAATATGTGGGCAGATGAATCAAAGACACTGTCTCAGTGTGCTAGGCTCTCTGAATCTTTCAATCTTTTGCCAAAATTGGCCTTACTAGGCAGCTGTGATCGACAGCCGTTTCTCAGCCAAGTAGGAGGCACTAATGTGAGTTCTGTTCCTCGATTGCACATGGCATTGATAAGAGAGATCAGATAATCCTACAACAGCACAATACCTCTTTCCTAAGAACTTGGTGCAAAAAACATGTCTGATGCTCCTCCTCCCACTATGGCATTGGGGATGGGGAATGAGCACCTTTTTTTCTGTTAGGTACATTCTAGTACAGAACACAACAATTTTCTTCTCATTTTAACCACTATTTTATGAATAGCTACTTACAATATTCCTAGAGCTAACCCAGACATTTTCTCTAGGAGTCACTGCTAACTCTATGGTAAATCCATACAGTTCTACTTATTGCCAGGTCCCTCCTGGCAACCGGTGGGAGGTTTACAGAGGTGGGGTTGGGGGACCCCATTCTTTGGATACCTCTTTGCTTTTATGTGCAAATTTGACTGAATCAAGATGTTGCTTACCAGTTGTCTTAAATGGCCTTCCTAAATGGCTTTCCTGTCCTCCAGCCCTATTGAAATGCTAAAAGTTGGAAACAAACCTGTATGCAACTGGTGAATGACAACATCTTCAACTGCAGTATGGATTATTGCCCAGTTAAGACTATTGTTGGGAAGGAGCCATGGCTCAGTAGTAGAGCATCTGCTTGGCATGCAGAAGATCCCAGGTGCAATCCCTGGCATCTCCAGTTAAGAAAGGGTTGCCAACCTCCAGATGGAGATCTCCTGTTATTACAACCGATCTCCAGCCAATAGCGATCAGTTCACCTGGAGAAAATGGCCACTTTGGCAATTGGACTCTATGGCATTGAAGTCCCTCTCCTCCCAAACCCTGCCCTCCTCAGACTCCTCCCCAAAAGCCTCCCACTGGTGGTGAAGAGGGACCTGACAACCCTAAGTTAAAAGGGCCATGCAGTAGGTGATGCGAAAGACCTCAGTGGCTCACTAGTAGAACATCTGCTGGGCATTTAGAACGTCTCAGGTTCAATTCCCAGCATCTCCAGTTAAAAGGACCAGTCAGTGGTGATATGAAATACCTCAGTGGTCCATTGGTAGAACATCTGCTTGGCATGCAGAAAGTCCCAGGTTCGATCCCCCACATTTCCAGTTAAAAGCATCAGGCAGTAGGTAATGTGAGAGACCTCAGCCTGAGACCCTGGAAAGCCATTAGCAGCCTGAGTAGACAATACTGACCTTGATGGACCAATGTTCTGATTCATGCAAGTTCAGTCAATAGACAGAAGCAGATAGTGTGCACATTTTGGAATGTGTTTGCACATCACGTGCTTATATGTCTTCCACACCCATTGACATTTCTGTAACTGTGGTAGAGAATTTAGCGCTACTGAAGCCAATGTGGAAGGGTGGTAATTCAGAGGTTGCCATAGCGACGACCTCTTAATTTTCAGCAGCCAGACAAAACAAAGGATGGTTTATAGGACAATTAATATGGGCCAGACTGCACAGTCTTCTGGCTTTTCCACTGCCTGAGGTGCCGGCTATTAGCAGAGCCATAAACCATGCTGTGATCTGCATCGTTGGCTCTCAGGTGAAGATGTTTGTTTTAAAATTTCATTTAAGACAATTCAATTTTTTTACAAAAAAAAGGAAGAAAGAAATGATCTGTCAGGCATATTGTGCATGCTCTGATGAACGGTTGTTATAAATAAGAAAGCCATCAATGGGCAATGATGGCCACATTGTCTTAGGTGAACCTGGGAGATCGGTACGAACTGTTTCTGAATTCTTCCCCAGTTCTCACAGAATAGATTGGTCTGGATTGTTTATGGAATTAAATGTTGTTTCCTTTCCCCCATTTTCCACTGATGTGTTCCAGATTTTTTTTTGGGGGGAGCAGGGAAGACATCTGTCAAAGATAGGACATTTTGGAGGACTTTCATTCATAGGGTCGCCATGAGTCGGAAGCGACTTGACGGTACTTAACACACACACACACACACACACAGGGAAGACACATTTGAATGTATCTATTTATTTAAAGCATTTTCAATACCGCCTTTCCTCCTTAGGGCCAGTGTGGAGTAGTGGAGTAGTGGTTAAGAGCAGTGGTTTGGAGCAATGGACTCTGATCTGAAGAACCGGGTTTGATTCCCCACTCCTCCACTTGAGCGGCGGAGGCTAATCTGGTGAACCAGTTTTGTTTCTCCACTCCTACACATAAAGCCAGCTGGGTGCCCTTGGGCTAGTCACAGTTCTTGCAGAACTGTCTCATCCCCACCTACCTCACAGGGTGTCTGTTGTGGGGAGGGGGAGGGAAGGTGATTGTAAGCCAGTTTGAGTCTTCCTTAAGTGGTAGTGAAAGCGAACATATAAAAAACAACTCTTCTTCTTCTTCTTCTTCCTCAAATGGGTGGGGGGCAACTGGAGTGAATAGGTCAATACTGGCACCTTGAATTGAGTCCAGAAGCAAATTGAAAGCTAGTGTAGATGGAACAGGGCTGGAGTGATATGGTCCCTATCACCATATATTATATATATATTTGTTACAGAGATACCCCCAAAATACTAATTACAATACCTATCAAATGTATTAAAAAGTATCGAATGCATATCCAAATGTACATCCACACCAGTGAAGGAGTCCTGGCAACTTGATGAATTGAGTGATGGGCTTGTCAATAACTGTTGACTCTTACAAATGATATTTGGGGTTGGTTTTGGTAAACTTTAGGCAGCTCATTTGAAGAATATAAAACTGTCATGTGATAGGATGGGCAACAGGCTTCCCTGAAGACATCTAATGGTACTTAGATGGTGTAGTGGTTAAGAGTGGTGGATTGTCATCTGGAGAATTAGATTTGATTCCCCACTCCTCCACATGCTCTAGTCTGATCCTGCACTGAGCAGGGGGTCTGACTAGGCAGCCTGTATGGCCCCTTCCAACTCTGTGATTCTATAGTCGGTATAAATGTCATAAAAACTAGGGTTGCGAGCTGTGGGTTGGGAAATACCTGGAGATTTTGGGTGTGGAGCCTGAGGAGGGCGGGGTTTGGAGTGGGGAGGGACTTCAATGACATAGAGTCTAATGGCCAAAGCAGCCATTTACTCCAGGGGAACTGATCTCTGTTGTCTGGAGATCAGTTGTGATAGTGGGAGATCTCCAGCCACCACCTGGAGGTTGGCAACCCTAATAAAAACCCTGCAACATGCGTACACAATGCAAACAAATCTACAGAAACACCAGCGAAATAGGGAAGGGCCAAGACATTATTGGTGCCTACTGTAATACCATTGACCTTCCTTTGGCAAAGAGATGCAACACGATAACATATGTGTAAACACACACACACCTACCTATCTTTCTTCTTCCAACAATAAGTATTGCGAGAACCTACCATATAACTAATGAGCAGGGTGGTAAGGGAGATCGTATGTAGCCTGAAGATGCCATATTTATGTAAAGCAGACAAAGAGAGATTTAGGAGGTATGCCTGTAAGTGATATCTAAAGGAAAACAAGTTTCAGAATTGACCTAAGTGGGATAAATTGCAGTGCTCCTCAGCCAATGCACAAATAAAAATGGATTATCTAAGAGGAAAGCAATAATGCAGAGGAGATTCTTATTTAATAAACTTTCAGAGCTCAGCTTAGTATTTTCTCACTAAATAACAATAACAAACGACCAAGAGAATAGTTCCGTCCTTAGATCTTTGTAAATGTCAGTGCGTGATTTAGTCTCCGTTTCACTTTTTCTTTATTAATTTTCCATTCCATTATTAATACAGACACTTTGTGGTCGTCCGCCGGCATCCTCAGCAGGGAAATACAAGCATCAGGTACAGCAGATCCATCGCTCTTCTGGAGTGACATTTTAAATCATGATGATGTCCTAGAGAATGGATAGACCTCACTGCTCACGCCTTTTGGGCCTCCAGATTCTATAACATTAAGAACAGAAGTCTGCTCTCCACAGGACAAGTGACAACCAAACAAACAAAACCTTTGAAATGAAAGACATTTCAGATTTCCATTAATCCTGACTTGAAAACAGTCGCTGGTATCTACCACTCTATACAACTGAAACCTTCCTCTGACCCGAACGGGCCTTTTTCTTTGTGCCTCTTCCATAAGGGTCCCCAATAGGATTCCCAGCTCGGGGTTTGGAAATACCTGGATATTTTGGGGGGGCGGAGCCTGAGGGGTGCAGAATTTGAGGAGGGGAGGGACTTCATTGACCTTCCAGCATGAAAGCCAGAATGGTGTAGTGGTTAAGAGTGGTGGTTTGGAGTGGTGGACTATGATCTGGAGAAGCGGGGTTGATTCCCCACTCCTCCACATGAGCAGTGGATGCTAATCTTCTTCTTCTTCTTCTTCTTCTTCTTCTTCTTCTTCTTCTTCTTCTTCTTCTTCTTCTTCTTCTTCTTCTTCTTCTTCTTCGTGGAGTCCAATAGCCAAAGCAGCCATTTTCTCCAGAGGAACTGATCTCTGTCACCTAGAGATCAGTTGTAATAGCAAGAGATCTCCAGCTAGTACCTGGAGGTTGGCAACCTTAGTCCCCAATATGGTGCTCTTGGGCACCATGGTACTTGCCGACACCTTTCCTGGTGCCCGCCCGAATGCTTTAAGAAAGTGGTTGGGGATAGGGCGGGCTTTTGCCCAGCGGGGCTTCTGATTGGCTGTGCAGATTAAACGGCATTCTGCCTGAAATGATGAAGAAATATTATGAGAGTTATATATGACCTCACGACCTGACAATTTGTGGTTGGCCCTGCCTCTTGTGGCAACTCTTGTGGCCCACTGCCCTAGGTCAGAATTCCAAAAGTCCCTGAAAGCTCAAAAAGGTTGGAGACCCCTAGTATAGGAGAAGGCTACAAACTTGTTTGAATGGAGTTGTAGGATACAAGCCAGTCTATTTATGAGAATGCAAAGCAGATCATAGCCAAGGGAGTAGGCTAGTCCGATCTCATCAGATCTCAGAAGCTAAGCAGGGTTGGACTTGGTTAATATTTGGGCAGGAGACCATCAAGGAAGTCCAGGTTTGCTATGCAAAGGCAGGCAATGGCCAGCATGGTGTAGTGGTTAAGAGCGGTTGTTTGGAGTGGTGGAGTCTGATCTGGAGAACTGGGTTTGATTCCCCACTCCTCCACACAAAGCCAGATGGGTGACCTTGGGCAAATTACAGCTCTCTCAGCCCCACCTACCTCACAGGGTGTCTGTTGTGGGGAGGAGAAGGGAAGGTGATTGTGAGCCCATTTGAGTCTCCCTTAAGTGGTAGAGCAAGTCGGCATATAAAAACCAACTACTACTCCTCCTCCTTCTTCTTTTTCTTCATCAATGGCAAACCACCACTGAACATCTCTTACCTTGATAACCCCAAGGAGTTCCTATTCGTCAGCTACAACTTGTCACTTTCCACCACCCAGGGTTGCCAGTCTCCAGGAGGAGCCTAGAGATCTCCTGGAATTACTACTGATCTCCAGACTATAAAGATCAGTTTCCCTGGAGAAAATGGCTTCTGTGGAGGGTGGACTTGATGGCATTATACTCGCTGAGGTCCCTCCCCTCCCCAAACCCAAGCCCTCCCCAGGCTCCATCCTCAAAAGCTCCAGAAATTCCCCAGTCTGGTGTTGACTACCCTACCTGGGAGTCTCCAGATGCTGGAATGCCGCACCTGGAACACTGACTCACTGCACATTAAGAAACTACTTTGGGGGCCCTCCTTGCAGTGTCCTCCTGATAGGCAATCATCCATCATATTTGCGATCCAAAGGAACAAAACGACATGGGTATAAATCCAGATCCACAGCCCTTCAGTAGCCCTTGAACACTGGACCCAGCATGATTTAATTCTTTTCTCCTAGTTAGGCTTTTGCAAACAAACAAATCTAAATTTTGGGTTCGGGTTTATTGGGCCCAATTCTTTTGGTAAACCTCAAATAAGCTGAATACCCAAATTGGTAAATATGGGTATTTGGCTTTATTTCTGGGTTTCCCCAAAAATCATTTGGGTCCATTATAGTCTATAGAAAGTTTTTTCAAAGCACAATTCTGCAGGCCCATTGCAAGCATTCTTGGGAAACTGAGTTTTCCCATGACTTTTGGGTACAGATGTGGCCATTACAGACTGAAAAGTAAGTACTTTAAAAATTCTCCTGGGGGAAATTTTTTGATGTAGAGTCACCAGATTTGCAGCGTAGCTTCAAGGGACTCTCCTTGCATGAACCCCAAAGTTTGGTAAAGTTTGGGATACGGGGTCCAATTTTATGGGGTCCTGAAGGGGTCATCCCCCCTCCTCCATAAAGAATTATAAACTTTACAGTGCTTCTCTATGGAGGAGTGGGGGCAACCGCTTTGGAACCCCATAAAATTGGACCCCCTGACTCAAACATCACCAAACTCTACTTCCAAAAATGCCTCCCCCAGAACTCATTAAAAAAAATTCCCATAGGGAAAAGCCTGGGGAAACCCGAAGCCAAAAAAAGCCAAATACCTATTTGGCTGTTCGGTGATCAGCTATCCGGCTTCTGCTTTATTCCCAGTTTTAATATTCAGCTTTAGTTAAATCTGAAAGAAGCCAAAAAGGCCTTTTTCGGGTTTATTTTTGGTTTGGGTTTATCAATATGCACAACCCTACTCCTAGTATACATTCCATGGAGGAATGCATGTGAAAAGAATTACCTGGCTGCTGATGATTCATGATCTTAATATGCAATATACTGTGTTTTTCCAATGCTCCTTAGTTCTGCATATTGGAGAGTCCTTATTTAATTACTAGTTGCAATCCAGGGGATTGAAATCAATACCTCTTTGCTTTGGTTTGACTGTGAAAAGCAGGGCAAACCCTCCCGATTTGGTAGGAGACACAGGCGGCCTTGGATTGCTAATTCAGAAACTGGTTTAAAGGGAAACAAATGGTCATTTGTTATTCCATATTTTTACTGCCTATTTGGATAGTCTGTCTCAGATCAGATGCCATTTCTGGTGAAAAGCAGGACATCACAACTGAAATTCCGCATGCATTTTCCTGCAAAGAGGACCCAGGAGGAATTTCGAATTCCTCTTATGAATCTTTTCTGAAGTGGCCGTTTAGATATTGCATTAGCTAGTTAGTCAGTTAGTTAATTAGATAGTTAGCAACTTAGTTAGAGATTACATTTTTATATCACATCCTTTCTCCAAAGTGCTCAGATGTATGCTGAAATTTTTCACATTGTACCTTATGGTGCGAACATAAGAAAAGTCCTGCTGGATCAGACCAGTGGTCCATCTACTACAACATCCTGTCTCACACAGTGGCCAAACTGTTCTCTGGAGGTCCCCTGACTTTGGGGTGGGACTGTGGCTCAGTGGTAGAGCATCTGCTTGGCATGCAAAAGGTCCTAGGTTCAATCCCCGGCTTCTCCAGTTAAAGGGACTAGGCAATTAGTGATGTGAAAGACCTCTGCCTGAGTCCCTGGAGGGCCGCTGCCGGTCTGAGTAGACAGTACTGACTTTGATGGATCAAGGGTCTGATTCAGAATAAAGCAGCTTCATGTGTACCTCCTGGCACTGGTACTGAGAGATCTACTGACTTTGAAAGTGGAGATTCCCTTTCGTCATCATGGCCACTGAGAGACCTCTCCTCCATAAATCTGCCCAATCTTTTTTTAAAGTTATCTGTGCCTGTGGTCATGACCACATCCTCTGACAGGGAATTCCACATTTTAATCATTCATTGTATAAAAAAGTATTTCCTTGCTCCATCCTGAATCTACCGCCCATCAGCTTCATTGGTAGGGTAGCCAACCTCCAGATGGTGGCTGGAGATCTCCTGCTATTACAACTGATCTCCAGGCAACAGAGATAAGTTCTCCTGGAGAACATGGCCACTTTGGCAATTGGACTCTATGACATTGAAGTCCCTCACCTCCCCAAACCCACCCTCCTCATGTTCTGCCCCCAAAATCTCCAGGTATGTCCCAACCCAGAGCTGGCAACCCTATTGGATGTCCTTGAGTATTTTGGGAGAGGGAGAAAAGGTTCTCTTTGTCAATTCTAGCTAGTGAAGGGCCTGGAAACCAAGTCCTATGGGGAAAGGTTGAAGGAGCTGGGTATGTTTACTCTGAAGAGGAGAAGACTGAGAGGAGATATGATAACCATCTTCAAGTACTTGAAGGGCTGTCGTATAGAGGAGTGTGCCGAGTTGTTTTCTGTTGTCCCCGAAGGTCGGACCAGAACTAACGGGTTGAAATTAAATCAAAAGAGTTTTCGTTTAGACATTAGGAAGAACTTTCTAACAGTTAGAGTGGTTTCTCAGTGGAACAGGATTCCTCGGGAGGTGGTAAGTGCTCCTTCCCTGGAGGTTTTTAAGCAGAGGCTAGATGGGCCATCTGTCAGCAATGCTGATTCTATGACCTTAAGCAGATGATGATGGGGGGGGGGCATCTTGGCCATCTTCTGGGCATGGAGTAGGGGGTCACTGGGCGTGTAAGCGGGGGAGGTAGTTGTTAATTTCCACATTGTGCAGGGGGTTGGACTAGATGACCCTGGTGGTCCCTTCCAACTCTATGATTCTCTCCACCCCATGCATAATTTTATAAAACTCTATCATGTCCCCTCTTTGCCATCTCTTTTCAAAAGTGAGTAGCCCCAGACTCTTCAGCCTTTCCTCATAAGGAAGATACTGCAACCTGCTAGAATCTTGGTTGCCCTCTTCTTTACTTTTTTCCAGCTGTGCAGTGTCCTTTTTGAGATACGGTGACCAGAACTGCACACAGTATTCCAAATGAGGCAGCACCGTAGATCTATACAGGGGCGTTACAGTATTGGCCATTTTATTTGTAATCCCTTTCCTAATAACCCCAACACAGATATTTCCTTTTGTCACTGCTGCAGCACACTGGGTTGACATTTTCATTGAGCTATCTACTATGACCCCAAGATCATTTTTGCTCTCAGTCTGAACTGGTGACATTAACTTTTAGGTGTTGCAAGTCAGAACTCAATCTAAACAAGTGCCAGCCAGACCATAATTGTTTTTTTAATTTCTTTTTCTCACTGGGTTTGATTCTTTGATTTTTCTGTGCTTTGTTTTCCTTTATGCTATATGCATATTGATATACTTTTATACCCAATTTTTGTGATATCTTAAAGCATCGTTGATGCACATAATATTTCTATAATGTTGATTTAGTAATGCATAAGTAATGGCAGATGATGTGTAGATTTTTACAGGGAAATAAGAAACTGGAAAATGGCATGGTATTAGGATTGCCAGGTCCCTCTTCACTATCGGCAGGATATTTGGGGGCGGAACTTGAGGAGGGCGGGGTTTGGGAGGGGAGGGACTTAAATGCCATTGAGTCCAATTGCCAAAGCAGCCATTTTCTCCAGGTGAACTGATCTCTATCGGCTAGAGATCAGTTGTAATAGCGGGAGTTCTTCTGCTATTACCTCGAGATTGGCAACACTACATGGTATTAAAGTCTCACTGGATAAATTTGCTGAAGGAAGACACTAAAACAAAACACAAGTCTTTATTGGCATATAAAATCAAAACACAGATTTTTGGGGTGGGATGGGTCAAGACAGAAGGGAGGACAAATTCAAAATAATCCCAAACACAGAGAAGAGTTCAGAATGCAAAAACGCAAACAGATATATAAGAACATCAGAAAAGCCCTACTGGATCAGACCAGTGGTCCATCTAGTCCAGCATCCTGTCTCACATAGGGGTCAACCAGTTCCTCTGGAGGGCCAACAACAGGGCATAGAGACCGAGGCCTTCATAAGAACATCAGAAAAGCCCTGCTGGGTTAGACCAGTGGTCCATCTAGTCCAGCATCCTGTCTCACGCAGTGGCCAAACAGTTCCTCTGGAAGTCCAACAATGGGGCATAGAGGCCTTGGCCTTCATAAGAACATCAGAAGAGACCTGCTGGATCAGACCAGTGGTCCATCTAGTCCAGCACTCTGTCTCACAAAGTGGCCCACCAGTTACTCTGGTATATCAGGATTGTCTGGCAGGATCACACCTAGGACCACAATCTGGTATGTCATTTCCAAGTAAAACCATCAGCTAGTACTTATGTAAGTAGGTGCCATCTAGTCACCACTGATTTATGGAGATCCCAGAAAGAGGCGTTCAAGGCAAGTGAGAAGCAGAGGTGGTTTCCCATTGCCTTCCTCTGCAGAGCCTTCCTTGGTGGTTCTCCATCCAAGTACAACCCTGCTTAGCTTCCAAGATCTGATGAGATTGAGCTATACCATGCCACATCACATCAAATAGTGTGTCTCTGTGTTAAATGCTGTCAAGTCGCTTCTGACTCATGGTGACCCCATGTCCTATCTTTGACAGCCTTGCTCAGATCCTGCAAATTGAAGGCTGTGGCTTCCTTTATTGAGTCAATCCATCTCTTGTTGGGTCTTCCTCTTTTCCTGCTGCCTTCAACTTTTCCTAGCATGATTGTCTTTTTCTAGTGACTCTTGTCTTCTCATAATGTGTCCGAAATACAATAGCCTCAGTAGTAGTTGGATCTAAAAGCTCCATGGTGCTAACAGTGGGAGCATCCTCTGATGCAAGAAAACTTCTGACAGAACAGGTGAGTTCCAATTGTGGAAACTTCCAACAGAGTTATCCTCCAGCCCAGCAGCAATGTGGAGGTGGTGAAAAAGTCCTCTCCCTTTCTCATTCCAAGGAAGTCTCCCCCCAAACAAAAAATCCACTTGGCTCTTCTTGACCAGGAAATTCCACATTAATCCATAGGAAGTTTGGGCTTGAGAAAATGGCCTTGAGAGGGAGGGAGCAATAGCCAATCCAACACCCTCCTCCAAGTGAAAACAGTCCAGCCATTTGAATGGCAGGAGTCTTGTGTGTGTGTAAAGTGCCATAAAGTCACAGCTGACTTATGGTGACTCCATAGGATTTTCAGAGATGCTTTGCCATTGCCTGCCTCTGCATGGGCTAAGAGAGTTTGGAGAGAACTGGCCCAAGGTCGCCCAGCAGGCTTCAGGTGGGGGAGTAGGGATTCAAACCCGGTTCTCTGGATCAGAGTCCGCCACTCATGTGGAGTAGCAGGGAATCAAACTTGGTTCTCCAGATTAGAGTCTGCCACTCTGAACCACAACACCACGCTGGCTCATGTTTCCTTTGAAATAGGGGCCTCCACAAAACCACACCCTAGCTCAATAGGCTATAAAACAGTTTAGAATAACGTGTATAGATGTATTGCGAACTAAGCCTCCCCCCCGGCCGTTATAAAACATAGCAAGCAAAATGTCATCCAAAACTGGGAGTTACTGCTGTGCAGATGTCTTCCTGTAGAAACCATCAAGGTATCGTATTTTCACAACGTACCATTTGTAAGTAACTTGACAATTATTTCCCTCTGTTATTATTTATCCTGCCTTACTTCTCATAACGTTGAAAGAAGGGTCTTTTTGTCGGTTAACAAGGTATAATAGCAAGATGTTTTCTTGACAAATGACAGGGTATAAATCAGTTTATATGGCACACTCTGAAACGTTTTTCCCTAATAAAAGGGTAACAAATAATAATGCCAGATGCTTTATTGGATTTCAGTTGCTACCGGAGTTGTTCGCATTGATATGCGCCCGTGGATGTTTCTCGGTAGCACTGGAAATCAGCGATGCTGTAAACTACAAATCCCAAATCCCCTATCCTGTATTGGACACAAAAGAGATGGCATGTCAGTTATTTCCTTCAACAAATCATGTCAAGTGAAGAATAAGTCCTGAACAGCATATTGATACCCTTGGCGATTAAAGTACAAAATTTTGGCTAGATGATTGTCCAGGTCTCACAAATAGCAGAAGGTGTAGTGGTTAAGAGTGGTGGACTCTAATCTGGAGAACCGGGTTTGATCCCCCACTCCTCCACATGAGTGGCAGACTCTAATCTGGTGAACCGGGTTGGTTTCTCCAGTCCTACACATGAAACCTGCTGTGTGACCTTGGGCTAGTCACAGTTCTCTCCAAACTCTCTCAGCCCCACCTACCTCACAAGGTGCTTGTTGTGGGGAGAGGAAGGAAAGGTGATTGTAAGCCACTTTGAGACTCCTTGCAGGTAGAGAAAAGCGGGCTACAAAAACCAACTCTTCTTCTTCTTCTTCTTCTTCCTTCTGAGAATGCAGATAGGGGCTCACAAGACTGAGTGTTCCTCTATAAAGAAAAATCCCTGCACATAGAAAACTAGATATCAGGAAGAGAGTTTCTATTCCAGCAGTCTTCCCTCCCTGCATGATCCCAATCCAATTTACCTTTTACAGATAGACAGAGATCAATTTTGTTATGTCTGTTTTGGCCCTTAGCCATTCCGCTACCCTTGTTCCTATCTGGAGCTAACACTCAACCGTGGAAAAGTACAAGTCAGAAAACCCTGCCATTATGAAAGCTGCATTTTTTCACATTTCAGATAAATATGTAGAACGTGCGATGCCCCTCCTTGGAAAAGTGAAGATATTCACAGAAATAACCGGGCAAGACTTGTACATGCCAATGCAGTGACTATTTCATATTTGGCACAACTGTAAATGTGTTACATTCAAATGGTCATAAGTACTGCAGTTATGCAACAAGTTCATCTTCAGCCTCAGATCTGGGTACTCAGAGAAAAAAATACAGGTGCTCAGCTAGCCCAGGGTTGCCAACCTCCAGCTGGGGACAGGAGATCTCTTGGAATTAGTACTGATCCCTAAACGACAGAGATCAGTTCCCCTGGAGAAAATGGCAGCTTTGGAGGGTGGGGTCCATGGCATAATACCCCACAGAGATCCTGCCCATACCCAAATTCCTCCTTCCCCAGGCTCTACCCTCCAAATCTCCATGTATTTCCCACCCCAGAGTTGGCAACTCTAAACTAGCCCTATCTCATCAGATCTTGGAAGCTAAGCAGGTTCTGCCCTGGTTAGTATTTGGTTGGGAGACCACCAAGGAAGTCCAGGGTCGCTACACAGAGGCAGGCAATGGCAAACCATCTCTGTTTGTCTCTTGCCTTGAAAACACTATGGGGTCAGCTGTTACTTGATGGTATTTTCTACCACCATCACTTGGACAGAATAATAGTTCAGAGCTCCAAGGACATCAGTAAGGTTGTCATCCTGGCTCCTGCAAATAGTGGATTCTTTTGGGGGGAGAGGAATGCTTGAAAAACAGTGTTGTGTACATCACAGGGCTCCAGGAGTTCCTCAGATCTCTATGGTAAAGACAGCATGATGTCACTTGTGGGCTTTTGCAGGAAGTGATACTGTGACGCACATGACACTGTTTCCGCACTTCCCTTTCATGGCTCTGAGGAAAGCAATGGAAGCGCCACAGCAAAAGTGGGAGAATGCCCGCTGAAACCAGTCAAGTGGCAACTCTACGTCAAAGGTGTAACAGCAGGTTGGTTCAGAGCCAACGTGGTGTAGTGGTTAAGAACAGCAAAATCTAATCTGGAGGACCAGGTTAGATTCCCCACTCCTCCACATGACGCCTGCTGGGTGACCTTGGGCCAGTCGCAGTTCTTTCAGAACTCTCTGCCCCACCTACCTCACAAAGGTGTCTGTTGTGGAAAGAGGGGGGGAAGGTGATTGTAAGCCACTTTTAGACTCCTTAATGTAAAGAAAAATGGGATATAAAAAAAAATCTTCTTCTTGAATCCCAACCCCTTTTCTTTCTTTAGCCAAATTCAAGGCTGCTCTCAACCTTCCATCCCTTCTGGGTAGGGTTGCCAACCTCCAGGTACTGAAGTATATACTAGTTAGCCTGCCGTATTGTGTGTTGACTAAAGATAAACCAGCAGTATTGCCAAACAGAAAACCATTTAGTAAGTATGCTCTATTGTGTGAATAACTAACAATAGAGCATACTGACTAAATGGTTTTCTGTTTGGCAATACTGCTGATTTATCTTGAGTCAACCTTCAGGTACTAGCTGGAGATCTCCTGCTATTACAACTGATCTCCAGCCGATAGAGATCCATTCACCTGGAGAAAATGGCTCCTTTGGCGATTGGACTCTATGGCATTTAAGTCCCTCCCCTCCCAAACCCCGCCCTCCTCAAGCTCCGCCCCCAAATATCCTGCCGATAGTGAAGAGGGACCTGGCAATCCTAATACCATTGAAGTCCCTCCCCTCCTCAGGCTCCACCCCACAACCCTCCCGCCGATGGCGAAGAGGGACCTGACAACCCTACTTCTGGGGTATATTGAGGCCTTTTTAAAAGATTATTTTGGTTAATTAGAAAGTCTTGTTTTCTTCTGCACACCTGGAAAGCCTTCAAAGAAAGTGAGCCAGCATGGTGTAGTAATGGTTAAGAGCTGTGGAATCTAATCTGGAGAACCAGGTTTGATTCTCCACTCCTCCACATGAGTGGCTCTAATCTGGTGAACCGGGTTAGTTTCCCCACTCCTACACATGAAGCCAGCTGGGTGACCTTGGGCCAGTCACAGTTCTGTACAAACTCTCTCAGCCCCACCTATTTCACAAGGTGTATGCTGTGGGGAGAAGGGAAGGCAATTGGAAGCCGTTTTGAGACTCCTTAAGGTAGAGAAAATCATGGTATGAAAACCAACTCTTCTTTTTCAATGAAGTTTTAAAATTGATGATACAGGATTTCCTTTGGAGGAAAGTAGGCACAAAGAAGATGCCTTCCTGAGAGAAACTCAAGAGTGCACAAAAGGCCTGTTTGATGTCTTTTCTGTCTGATAAGTACAATGCCTTATAACAGGAAATGTTGGATGTCGAGTTTGGGTGCTGGGAGATTTCACGAGCTGAAGAACACGTGTACCCGTGAGATACACCTTCCTCCCATGAATTGTATTTTTTGCCCCGTTCCTCCTTCGGTTCTGTGCTTTTCAGCATATTAAATGTAAAATAAAGCGAGGCATCGAAGCAGGTTGCCATGGGGCATGCTAGGGAAAGGACATAAAAGGATCAGGAGGTGGTGGTAATGATGAGATGCTTTTTGGATAAAAGACACACGACGATGGAGCTGTCTAATTAGTTCTGGAATTTCTAACACACATGCGTGAGCAGGGAAATCTCATTCTGGGTGAATGAATATTTCAAACTTCAGTTCTCCAGGAATCTCTGCACGACAGAGGTTAAACCAATGACAGCCAGCGCTGTAAGTGAGCGCGCTAGCTTTCTCATGCACAAGTTGTATTTAGATGGAGACCATGCTCTACGAGGAAAGGCATGTTGCAATTTTAACGAACACATTGTATGATGTGTCTTGGGGTGTATCAACAGCGGTATTGGGGTGTATCAACAGGAGCATAACATCCAAATTGCAAGATAAACACATGAACACATGAAGCTGCGTTATATTGAATCAGACCCTTGGTACATCAAAGTCAGTATTGCCTACTCAGACAAGCAGCCGCTCTCCAGGGTCTCAGGCAGAGGTCTTTCACATCAACTACTCACCTAGTCCCTTTAACTGGAGATGCTGGGGAGTGAACCTGGGACCTTCTGCATGCCAAGCAGATGCTCTACCACTGAGTCGCAGCCCCTCCCCGTAGTCATAATACTGCTGTACATTGCATTGGTCAGGCTGCACCTGGAGTATTGTGTGCAGTTCTGGAGGCCTCATTTCAAAAAGGTTGTGGACAGAATGGAGCGGGTGCAGAGGAGAGCGATGACCAAGACTAAGCCCTATGAAGAAAGGCTGAGGGACTTGGGAATGCTCAGTTTGGAGAAGAGGAGGTTGGGGGGGGGCATGATTGCAGTCTATAAGCATTTTAAAGGCTGTCACTTAGAAAATGGCAGGGAGCTGTTCCTATAGGAAGCAGAGGATAGGACTCACAAAAATGGGTAAAAAGTACCGGCGGAAAGGTACCAGCTGGATATTAGAGGGGGGGGGGAAATCTTTACAGTAAGAGTAGTTCAGTAGTGGAATGGGCTGCCTAGGGAGGTGGTGAGCTCCCCCTCACTGGCAGTCTTCAAGCAGCTGGTGGATGACCACTTGTTGGGGATTTTTGAGGCTGATCCTGCATTGAGCAGGGGGTTGGACTAGATGGTCTGTATGGTCCCCTTCCAACTCCACGATTCTATGATTTTGTGATTCTATGTCCATATACTCTATGGAATTTCCACAACGGTTTATTAAGCCCAGAGAATCACAGCTGAAGGTTGCCCCGAGTAACTAAAACCTGTTGAGGTCACTCACCTCTCCCCAAAACTCACCTTACATAAACTCCACCCCCCAAATCTGGAATTGGCAGCTCTACATAATACATTTCTTACAGTGGAATGATATGAGACACGGAGCTCTCACCTATTGATGACATGGCCATGTTGAAATGCTCAGTTTCTTTCTGGGGGAAATGAGAGCGCTAATGCTGGAAAATGTGACAACCTGGTTTCTGACAGATTGCCCCGAGCATCTCTGTGATCTTCCCAACCGAGGCTGTGTTGGCTGACACGGAAGAGTTGAGAAGGCCGGAGTTTGGCAGGTGGTGACTCGAAACGAACAAACAAAACCTTGTCATTCACAGCTTTTCCGCCTGTCTCTTCAGATCTCTTGTGTCCAAGTTGTTTTTTTCCTTGCAACAGTTATTCAAACATCGAGTAAAGGTCATATTTTCAACTGAGAAGGATGGCCTGATCTACAAACAGTTTTGCTCCTGTTGGATGCAAGAAATAGACAAGAAATTATTAATGAACATATGAGCATATGAAGCTGCCTTATACTGAATCACACAGCAACCCTATGTTGATGCCTACTCTACAATGAGTTGAATCAATAGAGAGGGTTCTTCCCATCCAATTCCAATCCTCCTTCCCAATTAGTGATGCCAACCCCTGGAATTACAGCTCATCTTCAGACTACAGAACCCTATTCCCAGTCTACCCCTGATTCTGCCAGATGTAGGGTTTCCAACCTCCAGGTATTAGGTGGACATCTCCAGCCGATAGAGATCAGTTCCCCTGGAGAAAATGGCCACCTTGGCAATTGGACTCTATGACGTTGAAGTCCCTCCCCTCCTCAAGCCCCGCCCTCCTCAGGCTATGCCCAAAAAAGCTCCCGCTGGTGGCAAAGAGAGACCTGGCAACCCTAGCCACATGCCTTCAAACAGTACAAAGTGAGATGATGCACTGGAAAAATGGGTTGTGCTCTGCTTTGATCATGCACAACAAGATTTAGTGAAAGCCTCTTTATGGGAATCTGATTTAGAACATCAAGCTGAACAAAATCCCACTTGTCTTTGAAGACGCACTGCAACTTCACCTCCAATGGAAAGTCACACCAGAGGGCCCTATTGTGGCCTTGCCCCTCTGTGAGTGATGATTTCCTTCTTCCCTGGAAGGTCTTTCTAGACTGCAGGAAAGGCTGAGCAAGCCCCCTCATTCATCATTCTCTGTCAATTCTTATCTTACCAATGTGTTACATTCTGCCTTAACTCAGAGCGTCATGGCGGGGATCGATGACATTAGCTTAATGAAGATACTACTCAAGTGTTGTACTTAATGAGATGGGCCAACCTTCTCAATAAGCTCTGACATAAAAAAAGTCTTGCTATTTTTTTTAAATCATACTTCTTAAATAATCGTACAATCATAGAGTTGGAAGGGACCACTAGGGTCATCTAGTCCAACCCCCTGCATAATGCAGGAAATTCAAACTATCTCCCCCCCACACAAACCCAGTGACCCCTACTATATGGCCATAAGATGGCAACAAAACCCCTCCAGGATCCCTGGACAATCTGGCCTGAAGAAAAATGGCTTCCTGACCCTCGAGTGGCAACTGGCATTACCCTAAGCATGTCAGAAAGGGCCATGAGAGCCAAACACTGATGCAACCCTTCCTGCCCTCCCTCTCATGATCTGCCTAAGTTTACAGAATCAGCATTGCTGTCAGATGGCTATCTAGCCCCTTCTTAAAAACCTCCAAAGAAGGAGAGCCCACTACCTCCTGAGGAAGCCTGTTCCACTGAGGAACTGTTCCAATGGTCAAAAAGTCCTTCCTAACGTTTAGCCGGAAATTCGTTTGATTTAATTTCAATCCATTGGTTCTGGTCCGACCTTCTAATGGCCGATCAGAATTTTTGCTGGGCGAGATCCTCGCCTGGCCCCGCCCACTTTCTAAAGATAGTGGTGCCATATTGGGCCACTTTCTAAAGTGCCAAGAAAGGTCTCAACGGGTGCCACGTTGGGTACACCTGTAGTAGTTCATGGGCTGGAAACCAACACCGTGAACTGACACTAGAGACCCACAAGATTTTTGGGATATAAGCTTTCAAGAGTCAACCTGATAGAAATGAACCCAACAGATGACTTTAAGTTGAAATGGCAGCCATTATATGATAAATACTTGTGATTTCTATTTTTTTTAACTCCTTAGTATCTAATGCAATATTTAACATTTGAACTATGAAATTTAAACTTAGTTGACATATAAGTGTGTACGTATTTTTAGGACCATAACAGCTAAAATCTGATTATTATTCAACTTCTTAATCTCTCCTTAATTTCTTAATTCTTTAATGTATAAGTTAGAAGACTGATAATTAAATAATTAGTGTTAGAAAGCAAGGAGCTAATTCCATATCTGATGATTGGTGTAAGGGATACGATTGATACTTGGACACAGATACATCTCAATTTTTAATTTTTATTTTTTTACTGTTTCCTTTATTCCCGTTTGCTTTATCTGTGTGTGTGTGTTAAGTGCCGTCAAGTCGCTTCTGACTCATGGCGACCCTATGAACGAAAGTCCTCCAAAATGTCCTATCTGACAGCCTTGCTCAGATCCTGCAAATTGAAGGCTGTGGCTTCCTTTATTGAGTCAATCCATCTCTTGTTGGGTCTTCCTCTTTTCCTGCTGCCCTCAACTTTTCCTAGCATGACTGTCTTTTCCAGTGACTCTTGTCGTCTCATGACGCGACCAAAATACGATAGCCTCAGTTTAGTCATTTTATGGTCAGTTCAGGCTTGATTTGATCTATAACCCACTGATTTGTTTTTTGGGCAGTGTTTTTTCTGTACCCCCTGTATTAAAGAAAAGAGTCAAAGCTCCCTTCCACAGGTAAAAATAAAGGCATTGGTTTTCATACATCTTCCCTCATGAAACATTGCATAATGTTGTTGACATTCCCATAGGTATCCATGCAGAAATGTGTGGGTTTTTTTTTTTTAATGCATTTCTCTCCCACTCATCAAAAATGGTAGCAAAGGCATCACAATCAGCACAGCTTTATAGATTACAGAGAATTTTGAAGATGCACAATTTTTGGGGGGGAAAATCGACCCTTAATCACTCTTCTCGATGATTGATGCCAAAATCTTCACAGCCCTGTTAGACACAGAGTTATCCAGGAATGCCGCCAGGTGATCAGAGTGTCTTATGTGTTCAGGTCCTGAGGCCATCTTCTTGAAAAAGTTTTTTTTTTTTTTTTGGTATAATGTTGCCTTAAACTCCCCCATCAATCCTGACTATGACAAGAGGAAGCTTTGAGGAATACAATGCCAAGGATAAGAGTGTCACTTCTGAGCCGATTCAGCCAGTTTCTCTCATCTTGGCAGTGTTAAATTGCAGATTGATTTAGTGGTTTCTACACCTAATCAGTATAAACAGTGTGAAGTCCGTGACTGTTGCTTTGTGCAGCTGATATTCAGAGGGAGACCATTTTCTTGGTTGGCAGATAAAAATGAGAAAATTGCAAACTGGAGCTGTGATTTAGGGATGGTCATCTGTTATGACACCACTATTAGCCTCGATTAGTAGAAGGGCCTCTCTTAGGGTTGCCATATGCCTGGTTCCGTCAGGCAATCACCCACCAAGAAGAAGAAAAAGAAGAAGAAGAAGAAGAAGAAGAAGAAGAAGAAGAAGAGGAGGAGGAGGAGGAGGAGGAGGAGGAGGAGGAGGAGTTGGGTTTTATATGTTGACTTTCTCTCCCACTTAAGGAAGAATCAAACTGGCTTACAATCACCTTTCCTTCCCCTCCCCACAGCAGACACCCTGTGAGGTAGGTGGGGCTGAGAGAGTGTGACTAGCCCAAGGTCACCTAGCTGGCTTCATGTGAAGGAATGGGGAAACCAACCCAGTTCACCAGATTAGCGTCCGCTGCTCATGTGGAGGAGTGGGGAATCAAACCCGGCTCTCCAGATCAGAGTCCAATACTCCAAACCACCACTCTTAACCACTACACCATGCTGGCTGCTTGTGGAAGCGCTCCTGCTTCCTCTCTGGTGGCGATCCCGCATGCATGCAGCCACGACGACATCACTTCCAGGATAAACCCAGAAGCGCAGCATCACGCGGGATGGGGGGAGATTGCAAGAGCGTCCTGCATGATTCCATGTTTCTGGGTTTAGGTGGTGTAGTGGTCAAAGCAGTGGTTTGGAGTGGTGAACTCTGTCCTGTAGAACCAGGTTTGATTCCCCTCTCCTCCACATGAGTGGCGGACACTAATCTGGGGTCCCCCCAAAATCTCCAGGTATTTCCCAACCCAGAGCTAGCAATCCTGGCTTCCACTTAGTTTCTTACAGGCCCTGAATTCCTAGTCTCTTTCCTGTTGTCTGCCTACCGTCCATTGGCTTCCTTAATCTTGACCCTGCCAAACTTTGCCTCCATTCTCTGATCCATGACATAGCTCAATAGAGATCTCAAGAACAAATGAAACTGAGTTAACCAACCTGGCTTTTACAACTAACGAAGGGCAGCCAGGCTGAAAGCGTACCTCGACAAGAGGTTTTGCCCCAATTATCATTCCACCTGCGACCTGCTCACTCTTGCCATGGCAACCCTCTGCCTCTAATGACTGGCAGGCTGTCTCGGGCCGAGAGCGCCGATCACCACCGCTGCAGGTGTGCGGGCGCACAGGGCGATTTCTATCGCCCGCCTCGGAGACCCACCCCCCAGATCTGCCAAGCCGATTTAGCGTCTCGAGTTAATAACTCTCCGAGCAAAACACACACTTCAGATTCGAGCCGGATGCTGTGCCGACAGAGTTTGAGGGAGAGGTAAACACAGTCGGGGTCCGATCCGGGATGGAAAAGGTTTTTCTTTGTAATAATATCTCCAAGGCACCGTTAGGCTATTGATTTGTTTGCTGGCTCGCTCCCTCCCAAGGTGATGTAGGAAAACGAAAATCCCTGTCAGATGAGGCCGGGAGATTGGTGACGCCTGCCCAGCTGCACCCTACTCTTGGCAATCCCCCCCTCCTTCCTGTCCTTTTGGTGTGCGGCAGCTGACCTTAGCCTGGCATTAGCTGTCTTTAAAGATGGCAGGTCATCCATCACTGCCTCCACCCGCTGTCAGCGTTCCATTTAATCTCACTTGTAATTTTCGGAGGGGAGGCTGGCAAAAGCCACAACCGGAATTTTAATGGGGGTGAAAAAAATGCGGCTCGGGAGCCGATAAATATTTCTTTGCTTTATGGGGTCACAGGGCTGCCCGAAGTACCTGCTAGCAGAAACATTCCCGCAAGTTTGGAAACGCCGTCTCTTTTTATAGCGCCATAGCTTTAAAAAGCAATGATCGCCCTCCAGTATTCTGCTACAAGTTGGTTAGTGGCTAGGGCAAAGAGGGTCTTGAAAGAATCATGAGCATCTGGAAGGCACTTCCAAGGTGGACATGTGAAGCCGCCTTGCTCAAAGATCAGACCATTGCTACATCGAGCTCAGGATTGCTGCCTCTGACTAGCATAAATTCTTATATTTCTGCTAATTGTAACAAGCTCTTAAACCCTTATGTCCTGTTTATGTCTAATTTTTATTCTATTGGATGAGCGACTGCATGAGGCTACCTTATATCAACCTCTAGACCATCTAACGCAATACAATCTGTATTGAGAGTCAGATGATGTCCAAGGTCTCAAGCTAGGGTTGCCAGGTCACATGAACACATGAAGCTGCCTTCTACTGAATCAGACCCTTGGTCCGTCAAAGTCAGTATCGCCTACTCAGACCCGCAGCAGCTCCCCAGGGTCTCAGGCCGAGGTCTTTCACATCACCTACTTGCCTAGTCCCTTCAACTGGAGACATCAGGGATTGAAGCCGAGACCTTCTGCATGCCAAGCAGATTCTCTACCACTGAGACACTCCCCACCCCGGCAACCATCAGGAGCTTTCTGGAGCTGGGGCAATGCAGCCCAGAAGTGATGAGAACGATCTAGCAATCTCTTCTGAAAACTCTATGGGAACCATAAAGTTTATGGGGGACAGTGCTACAGCACCCATGTCACTCCTGGGTTAGCTCTTCAGCTGGCCCTCTTCCTCCCACCAACCAGCTGAGGGTCGGCGGGCAGCCCAGTCAATTGGTGGGCATTTTCCTACCAATACTGGGCAATTGGCAAGCCTATCTCAAGCAGAGATGTATCCATCCTGATACATAATTAAGTACCCAAAAGTCAAGAAAAAATAAACAAACATCCTAGGCCAAAGGTTATATAATCTAAACATTATGTCAGTACAAAATCTGTATATATTTATTTTAGGATAAACTCTAATACCACATATATACACGTATAAGGCGCTGCAAAAGCCTACCGAACTGACATATCGTATAACACAATAAGACATAAAATCACACAAAAATCCTTATGATTTGGATTGGAGCTCTCTCAGTCCCACCTTCCTCACAGGGTGTCTGTTGTGGGGAGGGGAAGGGAAGGCGATTGTAAGCCGGTTTGATTCTTCCTTAAGTGATAAAGTCAGCATATAAAAACCAACTCTTCTTCTTCTTCTTCTCCTTCTTCTTCTTCTTCTCCTCCTCCTCCTCCTCCTCCTCCTCCTCCACATGAAGCCAGCTGGGTGACCTTGGGCAAGTCACACTCTCTCAGCCCCACCTACCTCATAGGGTGTCTGTTGTGGGGAGGGGAAGGGAAGGCGATTGTAAGCTGGTTTGATTCAGCCTTAAGTGGCAGAGAAAGTCAGCATATAACAATCGATTCTTCTTCAATATACCCATTTTCATTTTTTTGAAATGTCACATATAGGCATTGTGGTTGGTTTTGGTTTGTTACCATCACTAATGTTTTTTTGTTTTGTTTTTTGGTTTCTTTCTCTTAACACCATTTCATGGCTCATTTGAAAACAAGTATCACAAAAGGAACATTAACAAACGTGCCAACTTTAAGAGGCGGGGGGACCCATCATGCAGGGGGGGAAAACCTAGTGGTTTGTTTCTCACCGGGGAGAAATGAAATGGGACTATTCAAACCAGATAGCTTTCGAGATAGAGCCCCTTCTTTAAGAAGACAATAACAGTAATCACTTACTGAACAATCCAGCCATAATGCAGAGTCACGGGTATCCCGCCCCCGTCATACAGATACCAGCTTTTTAATATATATTTTGATTGAGAGAGAAAAATCAGCACTAGTGCCTTAAATTGTCTCTCGAAAACCTAAATGGCAACAATTGCAAATGAACCATTGTTGACGGGATATGTTATCTGTAGCCTAACAACCAGTAACAGCTGGCTTGGCTGGCACGGTCTCCAACAGCTGGAACTTCAGAACAGCTATCAAGGGAGGGTTGCCAGATTTCAGATGGTGGCTGGTGATCTCCTGCTATTACAGCTGTTATCCAGCCGACTGAGATCCGTTCACCTGGAGAAAAAGGCTGCTTTGGAAGGTGAACTCTATGGCCTTATACCCCACTGAAGTACCTCCCCTCCCCAAACCCTGCCCTTCTCAGGCTCCACCCCCACAATTTCCAGGTATTTACCAACCCAGAGCTGGCAACCCTATTTCAAGGGGAGCCTGAGAATAGAAGAAGAAGAAGAGTTGGTTTTTATATGCTAACTTTCTCTACCACTTAAGAGAGAATCAAACCAGCTTACAATCAACTTCCCTTCCCCTCCACACAACAGACAACCTGTGAGGTAGGTGAGGCTGAAGGAGTTCTGAGAGAGGAGTGACTAGCCCAAGGTCACCCAGCTGGCTTCATGTGTAGGAGTGGGGAAAGAAATCCAATTCATCAGATTAGCATCTGCCGCTCATGTGGAGGAGTGAGGAATCAAACCCGGTTCTCCAGATTAGAATCCACTGCTCCAAACCATCGCTCTTAACCCCTACAATTGATCTGAAATGTTACCACTGGGGCTGGAAGATGGTAGCAGCAATCTGCCTTTAAAGGAAATACAAAGATACTTCTTCCCGTCCCTGGCTGTCTTTGCATGTCACGTCAATAGAACTATCATGCTGCACTTTCATTTCTGTTTATGTCCAGGAATGTAATAAATCATTGCTGGCTTTGAATTCAGAATAAATCAGAGAGTGGATTGTCAGTCCTTCACAGATGTATTCTGAATGCATCCATGCCATTTGATGATAGCTGCGGACTTTTAACCCGGTGAATTATTGATGGTCCAGCCAATCACAGCAGTGGTGGAAGCCAATGAGTGGCATTATTAGGAAAATATTGTGAGCACGGTCTTGAGATAGGCATCTGGTTCCATAATTGTTAGGGTTGCCAGGTCCCTCTTCATCACCGGTGGGAGGTTTTGGGGGCGGAGACTGAGGAGGGTGGGGTCTGGGGAGGGGAGGGACTTCAATGCCATAGATGCAGAAGGTCCCAGGTTCAATCCCCGGCATCTGCAGTTATTATCCAATAGCATATTAGTATCCAATGGCGTTCCATGTGAACAGACACAATTATTAGGGTTGCCGACCTCCAGTTACTTTTATGGACAGCTATATTGTTCTTATGTGATTCAATGGACAATTTCCCTTGCTATATTGCATATCTTGCTGGACTATTTATGCTAATTGTATAGAAAAACTTTGATTGTGTTTCCCTTTAATTCTTGTATATATGTTCACTTTTTGCACTCACCTGCACTTTTATAAATTTAATATTACCTTGTAGTGCTGTTTGGATCTTTTCCATCATCTATATAGCACTGAGCCTTCATTCTTTCCAGACCTCCAGGTACTAGCTGGAGATCTCCTGCGATTACATCTGATCTCCAGCTGATAGAGATCAGTTCACCTGCAGAAAATGGCCACTTTGGCTATTGGACTCTATGGCATAGAAATCCCTCCCCACCCCCAAAACCTCCCACCAGTGGTGAAGAGTGACCTGGCAACCCCACCAGTTCACAGTCCCTATCCCTTTACCAAAGCATCCTTTTGAACCATGTCATTACAGTTTAGTCCTCTTACCTAATTCAGGCCTCCTGAATTATTCAGTTTTCAATAGTCTGTGGAAAGCAAGGAAAGAAGGAGTCTTCCTAATCTAAGTGGGCAGGCCATTCCATAAATAGGGGATCAGAATTAGGGTTGCCATCTCCAGGTTGGGAAATACTTGGAGATTTTGGGGGTGGAGCCTGGGGCGGGCAGGGTTTAGGGAGGCGAGGGACTTCAATGGGGTATAATGCCATAGAGTCCACCTTCCAAAGCAGCCATTTTCTCCAGGAGAACTGATCTCTGTTGCCTGGAGATCAACTGTAATATCAGGAGATCTCCAGCCACCACCTGGAGGTTGGCAACCCTAGCCATAATGGCGAATGCGTGTGTTAGGGCAGTTATCACTTGCCCATTTCCAGGGTAGCAAGTACGTAAGGCCCCGCTGTCCTGTTATCATGATATCCCACTTAATTACCCTACACAGAAGTGTCAGTTTTTGCAACAGGGGAGGAAAAAAACACAGCCTACTGTATATTCCATTTCCACAATTTAAGTCACCTTTATAGGTTTCATGAAAAAAAATCCTTGCTGTTTCCCTTTGCTTCCACCAGGAGCTCTTGCTTCTCAAACACCCATTTTTCAAACTGAAGGCAAAACTGATGGAACTGTGTTCAAAAACCGCCGTTCTGTCTTCACAGCAAGCATGGGCAATCTCAGCCCGTGATGCATAGCCTGCTTCTTACTGGGTGAAAGATAGACAGTACCGTGGCTAACCGATCTAGGCAGAAAGTCCTCAGTTCAGAGAAAGGCATCCTTAGATGTGTTTGAATAGCATCTGTTTGGCATCTGGCGTCTCTTTAACAATTTCCAATCTTTTTTGACGTAGGTGTCCAGAGAAGAAGGTATGAACTTAGCCAGACAATATGGCTGCCCCTTCTTTGAGACTTCCGCCGCCTTTCATTTCTACATCGACGACGTCTTTTACAGACTGGTGAGGGAAATCCGGAAGAGGGAGACGTCTCTCCCTCTAGCAGAAGGGAAGTTGAAAAGCAAAGACAGTCTGTGGCAGAAACTGAAAGGGTCTTTGAAGAAGAAAAAGGAGAGTCCTTCTTGACAGCCCTTTCCATCTGGTTAGCTGCATCGCCTGAAAATTGCCTGGAGCCCATTCTCTGAAACAATTCCAAACGGCGTCATCTTCTATGGTCTTATTTTCAGGAGCCCTTCTGCACAGAGCAAGTTGTCTAACTTCGGGAGAGCTATGCGCAAGATGGGAAACGCACCCCTTCTGGTTCATGATTAAAACAAGCTGGAAATGTATGTAATGCATTGCTTTTTTAAAAAAAAAAATGGCACTTGAATGTCTTTTATTTGACCATGATGTTCAAAGCTCATAAAACAGTGACATGAAAAATAGTCAAAATGCAAATGAAGGGGAAAAAAAAACATTCAACAAGCACAAGGAGCTTGTTTTACCAGCAGATATATTTGTTTCATTGCTATGTATGTATTTTTGATAATGCATCATTTGAGGATGTGTAGCTATACGTGTAACCTTCCCGTCCTTTAAAAAAAAATTGGCTTGGATCCAGAGAGTCCCAGGTATGACAACAAGATGTTTTGGTCTTTTATGCATGGCTGTTTCACTTGCCATCATCTCTCCGACGACTTGGGGGTCTTTGTGTTGATCATGCATGCCGTTTCTGATCATCGGAGGTCACCTCACTCTCCCCCTGCATTTCCATGCATTTGGCTTGCATTTTCATAGTCCCGTTTTAACTCAACAACAACAAGACAACAACAATACCATGCCTTTATTGGCATCATAACATAATATAACATGCCAAAACGTCAGCGAAAATGGGTTAAGATCTTTTGTTGGTTTTAACTCAAATTTGAAAATGTGGGCAAAATGCGGGGAAACGCAGGGGGAGAGTGAGGCGACCTCTGATGGTTGGAAATGGCACACACAATCAACAAAAAGACCCAAAGTTGTCTTTTATGCATGGCTGTTTCACTCGCTGTCACCTCTCCGGTATCTTTGTCTCACCTTTGAAAACGTGGGAAAATGTGGGAAAATGCAGGGGGAGAGGGAGGCGACCTCTGATGGTCAGAAACGGCATGCACAATCAACACAAAGACCCAAAGTCATCAGAGGGGTGACGATGAGTGAAACAGCCATGCATAAAAGACAACTTCAGGTCTTTGTGTTGATTGTGCATGCCGTTTCCGACCATCAGAGGTTGCCTTGCTCTCCCCCTGTGTTTCCACGCTTTTTGCTCGCGTTTTCAGAGACCTGTTTTATCTTACATTTGAAAAGGGGGCAAAACGTGGGGAAACGCAGGGGGAGAGCGAGGCGACCTCTGGCGGTCGGAAACAGGATGCATGATCAACACAAAGACCCGAAGTCGTCGGAGGGATGACGGCGAGTGAAACAGCCATGCATAAAGGACCTTTGACTCATGTTGGTGAGGGAGAAGTCAGCAATTTCCACCAATTCCATCTCCAGCTGATATCCAAGCACTGTGTTGTACTCAATTGCGGTGGACTCTAACAAATGGATTTTCATGTGACGTGAATGCTACGCCAAGAATGGGGATGAACCTTAGGAATGTATGCATGGAACTCAGTCTGCAGTTCTTTGGATCCAAACGTATTGTGCTTTATGTGATGTCAAGTGATGTGGAAACTCTATAGGGATAAGATCATTTTCTCTGTTTCATTACTTGATGTGTCCACTCTGCCCTCTACTCCACTCTGGAATTTTAAATTTTATCTTTTTATTATATAATATTAATAAAAACAAAACAGAAAGACAAACAGAACTGAAATTACTACCAATAAAGTAAAAGGACTCATGCTGAGGATTCCTTTGAAGATAACATAGTAAACATAATATATAATAAGAGAAATGTTGTTACTTAGTAAAAGTTACAGAATTCCATAGTAAATACAAGAATTAACAATATATGATAAATGTTATGATTAAATTATACAAATTGCCAAAACTATTTCTATTCATCCCTATATGTAGTTGGATACTCAGGTGGTTTGAGTAAATAAGTATGATCTAATGATAAGTTATATTTCCAGTATAAATTCAAAAATCTAATATTACTAATAATTCCACCCTGGAATTTTAAATTGACTGGGAGTATTTCTAAAATTAGTTCCAGGATTAGACCATGTGCATATTGTTACAGTTTTCATTTGTTTCTGTTCATTAGCATATTTTTTCCCCTTTCTGATGTGCCCATGTGCAGTGAGAAAACAGGAAAGAACAGACTTGGTGTGATTGTGCATATAATAGCTTCAAGATCCTTTTTGTGTGTTTGTGTAGTGTTTTCCTGCTTCTCCCACATGCACTGGAAAAACACCCCATGAAAACAATCTTAATACATTTGTACATGTGGTCACATAGTTGGCGTAGTAATTATTTTATCACTTCGTACATATGCATGTGTATATCAGTAAAACACTGCACAAAAATACACCGTTTGCTTTTTTTGTCAACAGTCATTCACAACTCCGAATACTGCGGAAAAAGTTTAGAAGTGTTCCTGTTTTACTGTTTGGTCACTGATAGCTCTTTCACACATTGGCCATAATTTGGTGTTAAAGCCGTAGGGTGATGGATGTGTTGAGTCAGCCCATTCACCTCCCATGATGGCCCTTACAGAGAATGTCTCAGCCAAATGAATTAGCATATTCATTGAAACAACCACTTACCCAGTTCCAAAGGGATCTCACCAGCTGCATCATATGTAGGATGTCCAGGTCCCTCTTCACCACTGGTGGGAGGTTTTTGGGCAGAGCCTGAGGAGAGCGAGGTTTATGAAGGGGAGGGACTTCAATGCCATAGAGTCCAATTGCCAAATCGGCCATTTTCTCCAGATGAACCAATCTCTATCGGCTGGAGATCAGTTGTAATAGCAGGAGATCTCCAGCTAGTACCTGGAGGTTGGGGGAGAAAATAGACACCACTGTACTATTATCAACCGATGAGGAAACTAGTACAAGAGCGAACCAGTATAATGAAGTGCAAAAAATATTTTTATGAGCTACTGTGTCTAACAATTACGCACAAACAATTACACATACATATTAACAAGAAATCTTATACATCAACTATACAACCCATCTCATGGACAGTAAGACAAGGAATATATCTGAACAAGAGTGCAATGTCTCTCACTGTATGTACATCAATCTTCTGTATAAGTATCATACAGGTTACATTTGCTAAGGTTACCCTTCGTGGGATCTGTTATGCATGCAGCACTTTGAAATTGATTACTATGGATGTGCAATAACAGAGGAATATGCTTGAAAGACTGATGAAGAATCCAAAGAATTTGAAACGGCCGTATCTTCCTTGAAGCAAATCCTCCTTGAACCTATTATTGTCAGAACTACTCATTTACCTGTAGTATGATACTTATACAGAAGATTGATGTACATACAGTGAGAGACATTGCACTCTTGTTCAGATATATTCCTTGTCTTACTGTCCATGAGATGGGTTATATAGTTGATGTATAAGATTTCTTGTTAATATGTATGTGTAATTGTTTGTGCGTAATTGTTAGACACAGTAGCTCATAAAAATATTTTTTGCACTTCAGTACCTGGAGGTTGGCAACCCTATACAGAAGACCAGATTCCATTTCTTAATCCTTAACAGGCTTTGCAGGTACCCTGGCCTTGATTTAGAATTTTCTAAAGAATCCATAACTCTTAACCCTAGCTAATTGGGCAAAGCAGACAAAGATTATAGACAGCATGTCTGTCTGAATTCATAACCAGGCTGGAGAGCTGTTCCTGTCACTGTGGCCTAATGAACCAAGGTGTCTCCACTATGCAGGAAGGGGAATTGCTATGTAACTTTCAGCAGCTCTCTCTCTCTCTCTCTCTCTCTCTCTCTCTCTCTCTCTCTCTCTCTCTCTCTCTCTCTCTCTCTCTCTCTCTCTCTCTCTCTCTCTCTCTCTGTTTCTTTCAAAATACTAGCACTTGAGGGTATCCGATGAACACATGAACACATGAAGCTGCCTTATACTGAATCAGACCCTTGGTCCATCAAAGTCAGTATTGTAAACTTAGAATGGCAGCGGGCGGCTCTCCAGGGTCTCAGGCAGAGGTCTTTCACAACTGGAGATGCTGGGGTCTGAACCTGGGACCTTCTGCATGCCAAGCAGATGCTCTACTACTGAGCCACAGCCCCTCCCATACGAAGCTGATGGGCAGTAGATTCAGGACGGACCAAAGGAAATACCTCTTTACACAGCGAGTTATTAAAAAGTGCAATTCGCTACCAGAGGATGAAGTAGGATTAGACAGATTCATGGATAAGGTTGTCAGCTCCAGGTTGGGAGATACCTGGAGATTTTGGGGGTGGAGCTTGAGGAGGGCAGGGTTTGGAGAGGAGAGACACTTCAATGCCCTGGAGTCCAATTGCCATTTTCTCCAGAGGAAATGATCTCTATCGGCTGGAGATCAGTTGTAATAGTGGGAGATCTCCAGCCACCACCTGGAGGTTGGCAGTCCTATTAATGGAGGAGAGGTCTATCAGTGGCTCCTAGCTATGGTGACTAAAGAAAACCTCCACATTGAGAGGCTGAAAACCTCTGAATTGCAATGCCAGAATGAAACATCAGGGGGAGGCCTCGGCCTCTGTGCCCTGTTGTTGGACCTCCAGAGGAACTGGTTGGCCAATGTGTGAGACAGGATGCTGGACTAGATGGACCGTTGGTCTGATCCAGCAGGGCTCTTCTGATGTTCTTATGAAGGCCTCGGCTTCTAGGCCCTGTGGTTGGACCTCCAGAGGAACTGGTTGGCCACTAGGTGAGACAGGATGCTGGATTAGATGGACCACTGGTCTGATCCAGCAGGGCTGATGTTCTTATGAAGGCCTCGGCCTCTAGGCCCTATTGTTCGACCTCCAGAGGAACTGGTTGACCACTGTGTGAGACAGGATGCTGGACGAGATGGACCACTGGTCTGATCCAGCAGGGCTCTTCTTCTCTGTGTGTGTGTGCATGCGTGTATTTTGGTGGCTTTTCCCTCCAATAATCAAATCCCAAGACAAGAACAGATTGCTCTATTACTGTCATGGTCTCTCAACTACAAGATCTATAACTTCCTTTGCTGTCAATCAATGCCAAAATCTGCATTCGATGCAGAATAATTCGGTGTAAGAGGATAGAGCTCCCGCAACAGCACACACACATGGACAATTGGCTATATATTCCACTTCAAATGGATCCGCCGTATCTGGTATAAATGTTTAATATATGAGCCTGGGTAACCTTCGTCTCTAGCCCTGGCAGATTTGATTATTATCTCACTATGAAATCATTATCTCAGAAGGCAGTCATAAAACAGGACGGGATATATGCCCAATTAAGGCATTCCTTTAAATCTATCCATGATATTTATATTACCCCTATTATCACCATGTCAGGATGCTTGAAAGTCTTGTTAATCTCATTCACTGGAGCTGAACACAAGGAGTGCTTGAGAAGTGAGGGCACAGCTCGGATCCCTGTTGGGAGACAGGTGGGATAAAAGCTTTAAGATAAATACAAAATAAATCTCTCATTTTATTATTATCATGATGAGTGGTGGGGGATGTGAGGAGACGGGACTTCTGTATTTTGGGAGGTAAGTTAAACATTGCATTCCATAGGTGCTGTTGGTATAAACGTCAAGCATTGAAGGTTGAATTAAGGTTGCCAACCTCCCAGTTTAGTCTTGAGATCTCCAGGAACTTTTACTGACAAGAGAGATCAGTTCCCTAAAGATGTTGACTCCAGATGGATTTTTCTCTCTTTTTTTTTCTTCTTTTTTCTTTAGGTTGGGAAATTCATGGAGATTTGGAGACGAAGCCTGAGGATGGTGGGGTTTGGGGAGGGACCTCAGCAGGGATATGATGCCAGAGAGTCCAACCTCCACAGCTACCACTTTCTACAGGGGAACTCTGCTCTCTGTACTGCAGCCCAGTTAACAATCTTGCAGCATTATGGACCGGCATAAGTTTCCTAAACACCTCCGAGGGCAGTCCCATAAAGAGTGCACAAGCCTGGAGAGAACAAGAGTATGCATCTCTAGGGGTTGATCATTCTTCTTGAGGAAGTTTTGCAGCAGTCAGCCCGAGGGTAGACTCATGAAGTCAGCGAGAAAAGGGCCACTTTAGCTGACAGGGCAAGACTCTTGCATAAAACCTCAATGATAAGCTCCAGATGGATTTTATGGTAGTATAACCTGCTGAGGTCCCTCACCTCCTCAAAACCCTCCCTTCCCAGGCTCCACCCCCAAATCTCTAGGAATTTCCCAACCCACAATTGGCAGCTTGACCCCAGCAGCTAGACTTATAGCCAGTTTCAGAGGGACGGGTTGGTTTGCAGCAGCAAAGATAGTCCAACAAAGCCATGATGTTGCCAGTAACCCAGGCCTAAGCCCCGTTTTGCTGCCAGTAAGTCCCCCACCAGCCATAGGGTTGCCAACCTCCAGGTGGTGGCTGGAGATCTCCTGCAATCACAACTGATCCCCAGCCGATAGAGATCAGTTTGCCTGGAGAAAATGGCCGCTTTGGCAATTGGACTCTATGGCATTGAAGCCCCCCCCAAACCCCACCCTCCTCAGTCTCTGCCCCCAAAACCTCCAGTCGATGGTGAAGAGGGACATGGCAACCCTAAATTAGACTCTAGGGCATTGAGGTCCCTCTCCTCTCCAAACCCTGCTCTCCTCAGGCAAAATCTCCAGGTATTTCCCAACCCGGAGCTGGCAACCCTAACCAGCCAGCTGATTGGCTCTGGGAGAGAGGGGTTTCAGAGTGGGGGATACCCTGCAGGGGCCTGGCAAGCCTATATATGACATAGGGAGCTTTGACTCTCGAAAGCTTATGCTCTAAAAATCTTGCTGGTCTCTAAGGTGCTAATGGATAGAGTTGCCAGCTCCAGGTTGGGAAATACCTGGAGATTTTGGGGGAGGAGCCTGAGGAGGGCAGGGTTCTGTATGCTGCCTGTTCCTATCAGTAAAACACCACACAAAAATAATATAAGTGCTACCACCATACATGCAATCAAATCAAGATGTGCATGTGTGTTGTGTTTTGATAGTGTGAATTGGTAACATGAAGGGGAAATAGGGTTTCCAACCTCCAGGTAGTAGCTGGAGATCACCTGCTGTTACAACTGATCTCCAGCCGATAGAGATCAGTTCACCTGGAGAAAATGGCCTCTTTGGCAATTGGACTCTATGGCATTGAAGTCCCTCCCCTCCCCAAACCCTGCCCTCCTCAGGCTCTGCCCCACAACCCTCCTGCAAGTGGCAAAGAGGGACCTAGTAACCCTAAGGGGAAAATATGCTGATGACTTCAAGGCAATGAAAACTTTGCAACCTGAACATGCTCCCAGTGTGATTTTTGTTTCAATTCTTCCAGCTAAATCTGAGTTCAGGAGGTTTTTCTAAACAATATGACCTAATGGACCCAAAAGGGAAAATGCTGCTTATCCCTAGCTGTGGTGGATTGTTTTTGTCTCGTCTCTTTGGTGCTTCATGCGGTAAAAAAAGAAGTTTGACTAAATGGTGCATGGATGTGGGTAATGTAGCAATAGGGGATTGGGGGTGGTAGAATGTATTGTATTCTTGTTACAAATGCTTATGCAAATAAAATTAAAACTTGGTCCATTGTAATGAGATGGCACCTCATTAGCTGGGAACTAAACAGCCAACTGACATGTTGAAGATGTTTGTTTGCAGGCTACTGGACTATATATAAATTGCATTGTATCTAAAGGACCATCGTCTCCCATATGTTCCTGCTCAGGAATAGGTTTGCCAACCTCCAGGCACTAGCAGGAGATCTGCCATTACAACTGGTCTCCAGCCGGTAGAGATCAGTTCCCCTGGAGAAAATGACTGCTTTGCCAATTAGACTCTATGGCACTGAAGTCCCTCCCCTCTGCAAACCCCACCCTCCTTAGGCTCCACCAAAAAATCTCCAGGTATTTCCCAACCCTACCAATCTGCTTTATTTGGATGGTTGTTGCTATTGTGAGCTCTTTGTATTGTACCAGCTGAATATGTTTAGCAACTCCATTCGTTTATGCTTTGACCCACAACTTGGTTTTTGAGCGAGCTCACATTCTTGCACTTTGAGATGCAATTTATGTTCTTCTCCAAACTCATTTGCTTGTCAGTGGTTTTTGTCTTTTTCTTTATTTTGCTGCATTGTGATTGTTTTTATTTTAGTCCTCTGTATTGTACCTGCTTTTTGCCTTGCCCATTGGCTAAGACGTGCCAAAATATACATAGGACAATAATGTCACTGCTCCATTTTGATATGACTTGATGGGATAAGTGTGTTTTTCTCAAGAAAGCGCAATGTCGCTAAGCTGATGGTGGATGGCAAAGGTAAATGCATGCAATAAATTAAGTAAATTGAAGTGAATGTCATGAATTTCAGATGACATTAATGCAAATCCAATTAGCGCAAATTAAACTATTATGCAACTCTGTTCAGGAGTGCATCTCTCGAGGTGGGTGAAGTTGGCTCTCACCGTGAAAGCTTTGTTGGCCGGTTTCCTCTCTTGTCATTCACAAAATGTCGAGGCTGGATTCAGCTGGAGTCCCAGCTGCTTTTTCACCATGCACAACTCTTATGATCACCTCATCCGCAAATACGCTTGCCACCCTCCAGGTGGGGCCGGGAGATCTCCTAGAATTATAGCTGATCTCCGGACTGTGCCCAAAAACGCTAATGCGTTCTTGGGGTGCATCAACAGAGGCATAACATCCAAATCACAAGATGTCATAGTTCCGCTGTACACGGCATTGGTCAGGCCGCACCTGGACTATTGTGTGCAGTTCTGGAGGCCTCGCTTCAAAAAGGATGTGGACAGAATGGAGCGGGTGCAGAGGAGAGCGACGAGGATGATCAGGGGCCTGGAGACCAAGCCCTATGAGGAAGGGCTGAGGGAGTTGGGAATGTTTAGTCTGGAGAAGAGGAGGTTGAGGGGGAGACAGGATTGCCCTCTTGAAGTATTTGAAGGGCTGTCACTTAGAGGGCAGAGAGCTGTCCCTGTTGGCAGCAGAGGAGAGGACTCGCAATAATGGGTTTAAATTGCAAGCAGAAAGGTACCTGCTGGATATTGGGGCGGAGGATTACAGTAAGAGGGGTTCGACGGTAGAATGACCTACCTAGGGAGGTGGTGAGCTCCCCCTCGCTGGCAGTCTTCAAGCAGCGGCTGGACAAGCACTTTTCAGGGATGCTCTAGGCTGATCTAGCATTAATCAAGGGGTTGGACTAGATGGCCTGTATGCCCCCTTCCAACTCTATGGTTAAATTATTTTATTATTCTACTGCAGAGATCAGTTCCCCTGGATAAAATGACAGCTTTGGAAGGTGGACTCTAGGGAAGGGGTGTTGGACTCAATTGTTACAAGGACCGAATATAACTTAAATGTCACTTGGCTGGGCCATGCCTTGCTAGCCCAGATTGAGAGCGGGGGGGTGGCTGCCTCGGCTGGCTTGCGGGCCAGATAAGAGCTCTCAAAGGGCTGGATCCAGCCCTTGAGCCTTATGTTTGACACCTGTGCTCTAGGGCATTATAACCCACTGAGGCTCCTCCCCACCCACCCCAATCTTCAGGAATTTCCCAACCCAGAGTTGGTAACCCTCTTCACAAAGGTCTCCAAAACTGAATCTGAAAGCTCCCACATTTTAAAAGGCTAAGGGAGACAATTTCTGGAATGATCATGCAAGTTTACATATGTGTAAACATGTGTGTGTGTTTGTATGCTAGTTGCTAACTTGTTCTTCCTTAGACCTATAAGCATAATTCCATGATGCAGGGAGGCAGTGTGGTAGAGTGGTTAGTGTACGAGGGCCTAGCTATATAAAAGCTGTGACATGATTCAAATCCAGGGTCCCCTGACTCAACTCACAGACATGTGTATCCATAAGAACATAAGAAAGGCCATGCTGGATCAGACCAAGGTCCATCAGGTCCAGCAGTCTGTTCACACAGTGGCCAACCAGGCGCCTCTAGGAAGCCCACAAGCAAGACAACTGCAGCAGCATTGTCCTGCCTGCGTTCCACAGCACCTAAGATAATAGGCATGCTCCTCTGATCCTGGAGAGAATAGGTATGCATTGTGACTACTATCCATTTTGACTAGTAGCCATGAATACCCCTCTCCTCCATGAACATGTCCACTCCCCTCTTAAAGCCTTCCAAGTTGGCAGCCATCACCACATCCTGTGGAAGGGAGTTACACAATTTCACTATGCCTTGGGTGAAGAAATGCTTGCTTTTATCAGTTTTGAATCTCTCATCCTCCAGCTTCTGCAGATGACCCCACATTCTGGTATTATGAGTGAGAGAGAAAAGCTTCTCCCTGTCCTCTCTCTCCATACCATGCATAATTTTATAGATGTCTAGACATGGGACTCACCTTAGAAACTGCTCAATTTCTAGATGTGGCTGAGGAATGTTGTGAGGGGGGATGGGAATGGGCCGTTTTCTCTAGCGGAAATAGCCGACATAGGATGTTTGGTCTGTTCTCAGGCTCCACCTGTCCTGAGATCATGTGACGGACTGTATATCTCTTGAGGGCAGGACTTGGGAGAGTGGGGTCACATTAGGGTTGCCAGCTCTGGGTTGGGAAATACCTGGAGATTATGGGGGCGGAGCCTGGGTAGGGTGGGGTTTGGGGAGGGAAGGGACCTCATCAGAGTCTAATGCCATGGAGTTCACCTTTCAAACCAGCCGCTTTCTCCAGAGGAACTGATCTTGGTCATCTGGAGAGATCAGTTGTAATAGCGGGAAATCTTCTGGTGCCACCTGGAGGTTAGCAACCCTTGGCCACATGTCTAATTAGCCACAACGCTTCCTGAGTGACCAGTGGTTCCAGTAACTCTCTTTCAAGCTAAGCTACCTCACAGGGGGTTGGAAGAAAAAATAGGTTGGTAGGAAAGCTGAGCAGAGACACCTAATGTCTCAGGATTCTGCTTACAACAGAGAATTCAGTTTCTCTGGATACATGAGGAGCCAGCGTGGTGTAGTAGTTAAGAGCGGTGGACTCTAATCTGGAGAACTGGGTTTGATTCCCCATTCCTCCACATGAAGCCTGGTGGATGACCTTGGGCTAATCACAGTTCTCTCTGAACTCTTAACCCCACCTGCCTCACAAGGTATCTGTTGTGGGGAGGGGGGGAAGGTGATTGTAAGCCGGTCTGAGACCCCTTAAAGGTAGAAAAAAATGAGGTATAAGAACCAACTCTTCTTCTTCATTTGGGTTCTGTCATAGAGTTGCCAGCCTCCAGGTGGGGCTGGGAGATCTCTGGGAATTACTACTGATCTCAAGTCAACAGAGACTGCTTTGAAGGGTGGACAAGGCATTATAGCCTGCTGAGGCCATTCTTCTCCCCAGTACCTCCCCTCCCCAGGCTCTACCCCCCAAAAAAAAATCTCCAAGAATTTCCCAACCCAAAAGTTGGCAACCCTATTCTGTTGACATGAAATCTGGATGGGGGATTAGCTCCACTGACATGGTGTTGAGTTGCATAGTATTCGAATGATATTCTTGGCGATTCTTGCTTATTTCTTTCACCCTGGATAGCTTAGCCCATCTCTACTGTCCTCCCATTTCAGATTCTTTTCCATTGAAAAATCTCCCTGGGGCCCTATGGGATATCCGCATGGCACAAGGATTTGCATTGGAGTTGGGTATTGTGTTGTAACTGCTGTGAATGAAAATCACCCCCCAGGCTCTCCCCAGGCCTTCCCAAGTGATTTATAGCCTCCCCTGTGCTGCTGAATTGGAGCCTCTTCCTTTGTTTCCAGTTTCGCTACAACCGCTCTGAATTATGAGGTTGTTTTCAAGATTGGTCCTACTGTCCACTCAAGAGCCCCGGACTCCTGCGGCTATTTGAATCTCTCCCTCCAGAGAGAATAAAGATCAGAACCTCTGAGGCAGCTGTCTCGCCGACTGTATGTCTTCTGTCATTAGACAATTAATGTGACAATGAAAATTTCCCAACCCGGCACTTTGTCAAATGTCAATATGTCTTCTCCCCCCTCTTGGTAGGGCTCAGAGGCGCACAACTGTTTCAACAACTTGTAAGGCCAAACTGAAACGAGGGTTATTGATCACCCCCTCCGCAGGGGCAGAAGTCAAGGAATCAGCAGTTGAACCCCTTTGAATGTCCCTTGATAAGCTTCTTTGGCCAGGGGGAAAGTACATGGAGTTTAAAGTAGGCACTGGCAACATGAAATCCCCAAAATATACTCTTTGAAACTCTGGAAGTGGAGTCTCACAGAGCTGGCAGCAAATTCACCTAAAATAAGATAACTTGTCTCAGGAAGTTCTAGGGATGGAAAATATATACTTTTTGAAACTAGCCACGGAACGGGAGGAAGAAGTGTATCTCCAGGTTGTCACCCATCTTTGCTTACAATTTTAAAGAAATTGGGTGGGAGAAGAAGAAGAAGAAGAAGAAGAAGAAGAAGAAGAAGAAGAAGAAGAAGAAGAAGAAGAAGAAGAAGAAGAAGAAGAATTATTGTTTTTTATTTGCTGGCTTTTTCTACCACTTAAGGAAGAATCAAACCGGCTTACAATCACCTTCCCCTCCCCACAACAGGTGCCCTGTGAGGTAAGTGAGGCTGAGAGAGCTGTGACTAGCCCAAGGTCACCCAGCTGGCTTCATGTGTAGGAGTGGGGAAACAAATCCAGTTCACCAGATTAACCTCCACCACTCATATGGAGGACTGGGGAATCAAACCTGGTTTTCCAGATCAAAATCTACCGCTCCAAACCACCTCTCTTAACCACTATGCCACATTGGCTCTCTAAAGAAGAAGAAGAAGCAGCAGCAGCAGATTGAGATTATTTGCACCCTTTCTGTCACAAGCCCTGTTGCACAAAGTGTTGATGCCACACTGATTCTTGGGAAGGCATGAATGTTTTTTTAATGAAGCAGGAGTCAGCTGGGACCTTTGCATCACAAGAGGGAAATCCTTGCGGTAATAGATATTTCTTGCCCCCACTCCACAGATCGCACCACTAAATCCCCCTGATGGACAAAATATCATATGGCAAAGATCCTGCAGCGAGGAAGGAAGTGGAACAACATTGTCTGTTCAACCATCCCTAATTGCAGCCACTCACATAATACCAGCTCCCAAGACAGCAATCATATGTTCATTAAGGGCTGATTCAGACATGTGTGCATAGTTCACATCCCTAGATGCCTTGTAGAAGGAGGTGGGGACTGACTCCACAGTGTTTGTGGTGCAACTGGAGGTTGCTGTCATCCAACAGAGATGAGTCAGCTGATGACAACTCCAGTTCAAAATTTTCCAGGCACTGGTATGGTTCCTCTACTCTTCAAAAGATACTCCCTTCTCTGCACTGAGGTTGTCCTTTTTCTTAACAATTTTCACCCTATTGGATAGCAATATGGCCATGACAATCAATGTACATCCCCCCCCCCCCCACTATTAGAAACATAGAAATATAGAGCCGGAAGGGACTTCGAGGGTCATCTCGTCCAATCCCTTGTACTAGGGCTGTTACCAAAAAAAAAAAAAATCATTAGAATTCGGGTTCGGGTTTATTGGTCCCAATTTTTTTCGGGAAAACCTGAAAAGCTGAATTTCCCATATCAGTAAATATGGGAATTTGGCTTTTTCTGGTTTTTTTCTGGTTTTCCAGGTTATCTGGATACATTGTATCTCTATGTACGAGCCCGATGAACTTTCCCACCGTTTAAAGCCTGGCTGCTTCATTGAGATACATTGAGAAGATCACACCAAAGAATCTGAACACAGCCACTTTGCCAATGCTTTTCAGTGGAGGAGGATGGGGTGACCCCTTCCAGACCCCATAACTCCGGACCCCCTTACCCTATCTTCACCAAACTTAGCGGTTCTTTCAAGGAGAGTCACTTCTAGGTACCTTGAAAATTTGGAACAGCTACCTGCAAAAATGCCACCCCCCACCCGGAGCTGCGGAAACACATTCCCGAAAAAGCCGGATTTTTATCCAGCTTTTTCGGGAATGGCAAATTTGACTTTGCCAACCTCCTGGATATTGCGGACTCAGTAAACCCAAACCAGAAATTTACTGAAATGGCATTTTTCTGGTATTTTTTTCAGTTCGGTTATTACCGAATGCACAGCCCTACCCTGCACAACGCAGGAAATTCACGACTACTTCCCCTACACCCCCCCAGTGACCCCTGCTTCATGGCCAGAAGATGGCCAAGATGCCCTCCCTCTCATCATCTGCCTAAGGTCATAGAATCAGCATTGCTGACAGATGGCCCATCTAGCCTCTACTTAGAAACCTCCAGGGAAGGAGAGCTCACCACCTCCCAAGGAAGCCTGTTTTACCAAGGAACCTCTCTAACTGTCAGGAAGTTGTTCCTAATGTTTAGTTGAAATCTCTTTTGATTTATTTTCAACCCACTAGCAAAATCAAAATAGTTCTGGCAAGTGACATTCCCATAGGGAGTATTGTTTCCACTGCAAGGGAAAAAAAGATGGAGGTGGGTTAGTAGAAAAATACCTTTATGGAAAGGGTTAAATGTCTTCTTTCTATTGCTGCTCTGATCAAATTTGGTATCCCCTGCTTGCATTAAGGTAAAAAAGCAAGAAATGTCTTGTGCCTCCCACAACACATCACAGTTGACCTTAGAAGTAGGGTTACCAACCTCCAGGTACTAGCTGGAGATCTCCTGCTATTACAACTGATCTCCAGCCGATAGAGATCAATTCACCTGGAGAAAATGGCCTCCTTGGCAATTGGACTCTATGGCATTGAAGTCCCTCCCCTCACCTGTTTTTTTTTAAATTGGGAAAGCAACACCAATCTAGCTCTTCCTTCTTGCTGCTCTGCTGCCCAGCTTTTCCCAGCCAGATGTTAATGTGAAATGCAAGAGGCGGGTATGTACCTTCCCTCTGTTTTGCTAATCAGGTGCTTTCTGAGCTCTTTCCAAGACTTAAGCAGGTGTATTTGGAAGAGGCCCAAATATACAGAAAATCCCACAGGGGATTTCTGGAGGGAGGCAGATGTTCTTCAGCCCACAAAAAAATTGATTGGATTGTGTGGGGAAATGACAGCTTTTGGGAGAGGGGGGTGAACTCCTCTAGCAAAATGGGATAATTTGTTCTATTTGCTGCCAGCCTGTTAAGATGGAAGACGAGAAAGACCTGAGGAATTTTTTTTAAAAAAGTTAAAATATGGGGGGGAAACAAGAGTTTTTCTTCAATAATAAAAAGAGGGAAGAAGAAGAAGAAGAAGAGTTGGTGGTTATACCCCCCTTTTTTCTACTGTAAGGAGTAACAGGGTGGCTTACAATCGCCTTCCATTCCTCTCCCCACAACAGGCACCTTGTGAGGGAGGTGGGGCTGAGAAAGTTCTGAGAGAACTGTGACTAGCCCAAGGTCACCCAGCAGGCTTCCTGTGGAGGAGTGGGGAATCAAACCCAGTTCCCCAGATTTGAGTCCACAGCTCATGTGGGGAAGTGGAGAATTGAACCTGGTTCTCCAGATTAGAGTCTGCCACTCATGTGGAGGAGTGGGAGATCAAACCTGGTTCTCTAGATTAGAGTATGTCGCTCTTAACCACTACACCATGCTGGAGAGGGTTGTTTTCTTGTTTATGCTGACACATTTTACATATTTAGAAAAACTAAATGTTCAGGCATGTAAGATTCCATTCTGCTAAGAAACACACACCCTAACTTGAGCGGCCTGATCTCATCCATAGCTAAGTAGGGTCTGCCACGGCTAGCATTTGGATGGGAAGCCACCAAAGAAGACCAGGGTTGCTCAACAGAGGAAGGCAACGGCAAACCACTTCTGATCGTCTCTTGTCTTGAAAACCCCATGAGGGTTTGCAATAAGTTGACTGAGACTTCATGGCACTTAATTTGCCATGACCTGGTTGGCCCAAGCTAGCTTGATCTCATCAGATCTCAGATGCTAAACAGGGTCAGCCATGGTTAGTGGTAGTAATGTTAGTAGTAGTAGTAGAGGTAGGATAGCTGCAACCTGGTGCCTTTTGCCTTGGGAGGAGGAGGAGGAGGAGAAGAAGAAGAAGAAGAAGAAGAAGAAGAAGAAGAAGAAGAAGAAGAAGAAGAAGCAGCAGCAGCAGCTTACAATCACCTTCCCTTCCTGTCCCCACAACAGACACCTTGTGAGGTAGGTGGGGCTGGCAGAGTTCTGAGAGAACTGTGACTGGCCCAAGGTCACCCAGCAGGCTTCATGTGGAGGAGTGGGTAATCAAAACTGGTGCACCAGGTTGGAATTCACCACTCATGTGGAGGAGTGGGGAATCAATGCTGGTTCACCAGATTAGAGTTCATCGCTCTTAACCACTACACCACGCTGCCCTTTTCCATCTGCACAATGCCCCTTGTCTTCTCTTGTTGGTAAGTGATTGACTACTTATCTCTGTTGCTGGAGGGGATTGTTTTGTATCTCTTAGCTGCCTTGAGTGTTCTTTTGAAACAGAAATACAGGATAAAATAAACACACATAAATGAAATAATAATAATGCAGCTTGCTCAGAGCAGCAAAAGCGATTTGTGACAGGCCAAGTACCTTTGACCTGATTTGGAACTGGATGTGGCTTATGGAACTATACAAAAATAAGTAAAATAATTATCCCTACCCTCTAAGTCCATTTCTGAAATTCAGAAATCCTATTAAAACCTCAATGGCTTTTGGGCACAAATAATGACTCCAGGTCACTCTCTTCTCCATGAGCCCTCCCCCCGAGATTAGCAATGATACCTAATTGTGTATTTCTTTCAACTGAAGTATAAAACTCCATGACTAATAATGCTCACTCTCAATATTAAATATGTGTTATGGCCTCATCCGTTTTTTTCCAGCTGGAATTTTAATCAAAGTTGGAGAAAAAGAATCTCTTTAAATGTGGCCTAGTGACATACATAGGGTGCACTGTCTATGGCTTGGGAAGAGGGTTTCCAACCTCCAGGTGGGGCCTGGAGATCTCCCGCTGTTACAACTGATCTCCAAGCAACAGAGATCTGTTGCCATGGAGAAAATGGCTCCTTTGGAGTGTGGACTCTATGGCATTGTACCCTGCTGCGGTCCCTCCACTCTAGGGCTGCCAGGTCCCCCCTCTCCTCTGGCGGGAGGCTTTTGGGGCAGATCTGAGGGGATCACGTGCGTGCAGCCGCACTGATGCGTGTGCGCATCACTTCCAGTTTACAACCGGAAGTGCCGCATCATGAGGGGCCTTATACCTGGGAGTTTGAGTGGTAAAGGGCCCTTTGCGATGCGGCACTTCCGGGTGTAAACGCATTGCAAGGGGCCTTTTGCTACTCAAACTGGGAGTTTGTAAACTGGAAGTGATGTGCCGCAACGTGTACGCGTGTGCACATTTGCCTGCCGACCCTCAGCTGGTCGGCGGGCAGGGGGCTGGATTGCCGGGGGTTTGCCCGCCACCACCTGACACCTGAGAACCCTACTCTACTCTCCAAACCCCACTCTCCCAGGCTCCACACTAGGGGAGGGACTTCAATGGAGTATTATGCCATAGAATCCACCTTCCAAAGCGGCCATTTTTCTCCAGGTGAACTGATCTCTTTTGGCTGGAGATCAGTTGTAATAACAGGAGATCTCCAGCTAGTACCTGGAGGTTGGCAACCCTAGCTTTACCCCACAACTGTTTCGCTTTCTTCACTTGGTAGAGCATTGCTAGGGTTGCCAGCTCCAGATTGGGAAATACCTGGAGATTTTGGGGGCAGAACCTGAGGAAGGCAGGGTTTGGAGAGGGGAGGGACTTCAATGCCATAGAGTCCAATTGCCAAAGTGGCAATTGTCTCCAGGTGAACTGTTCTCTATCGGCTGGAGATCATTTGTATCGCAGGAGATCTCCAGCCACCACCTGGAGGTTGGCAACCCTAAGCATGACGAATTGGAAATCAAGAGGGGAGGAATTCATGATGTGGCGCTCCAATACAACCTGCCATCTGGGAGGGGGAGACAGCTCAATATAGCAGAGATCACCTGTAATTTGACTCCTATGTAAATGCTAGCCAGCCTACCAGAAATGCATTAATTCAGCTTGACAAATTACTGGAAGACCCTCTGTGCTTCACCGCTTAACTAAGAAAACATGTTGTGAACCGTTTGTCATTTTACAGCATGGTGGCCTTCTTAGAGTGAAAGATTATTAAGCCTTCAATACGGTTTCTTTTCACTATACTGAAAAGGGGGCACGGTTTAATTGTTCCATCCCTGCAGTTCTCATCTCCTCCACCCAAAATCCCGATTTCAGTTTCCTTGATTTTGATGGTAACCCAATGCCAGGGGGCCCTCAACCTTTTTGAGTAGGGTTGCCAGTTCCCCCTCTCCTCTGGCAGAAGGTTTTTGGGGCGGAAGCGAGGCAAAGATCGCACGCACGCCGACGCGTTCACGTCACTTCTGGTTTACAACTGGAAGTGCCTCATCGCATGGGGCTTTTTGCCACTCAAACTGGGGGAGTTGGAGTGATAAAAGGCCTGTTGCGATGTGGTGCTTTCGGGTGTAAACTGGAAGTGACATGGCGTGGTGAGCAGGCACGCGTGCACGTGTTGCCTGCCGACCCTCAGCTGGTTGGTGGGCAGCCAGATGGGTTGGCAGTGGTTTGCCCTATTTTTCAGCCTGAAGGCACTTTTGGAATTCTAAGACAGGGTGGTGGGTAGAGTTGCCAGCTCTGGAGATTTTGGGGGTGTAGTCTGAGGAGGGTGGGGTTTGGAGAGGGGAGAGACTTTAATGCCATAGAGTCCAATTGCCAAAGTGGCCATTTTCTCTAGGGGACCTGAACTCTATCGGCTGGAGATCAGTTGTAATAGCATGAGATCTCCAGCTAGTACCTTGAGGTTGGCAACCCTAGTGGTGTGGGTGCAGCCAAGGGTTGCCAGATCCCTCTTTGCCACCTGTGGGAGGTTATTTGGGCGGACCCTGAGGAGGGCGGGGTTTGGGGAGGGGAGGGACTTCAATGCCATAGAGTCCAATTGCCATTGGCATTCAATTGGCATTGAAGTCCCTCCCCTCCCCAAACCCCACTCTCCTCAGGCTCTTCCCCAAAAACCTCTCACCAGTGGCGAGGAGGGACCTGGCATCCCTAACCACTGGTGGCCAGGGGGGGACTGGCAACCCTACCTGCTGTAGACCTACAATAGACCTAGGACTAAATTTGATTCTTGTGGCATAGGGGATACCTGTTTCCTGTTGGGGGTGGGAATCTCCAGTCCTTTCTCCCACTCCTGTTTCCCACTGCTGCTTGGGTGGCTGGTAGGAGAAATTTGTTTTGTTTTGTTTTGTTTAATCACCATTGGTGTGACAGCTTTACATCACTTTTGGTGAAAAACCAGAAGCAATATCAGTTGACCTTAGGAATTGCTAGAAACAGTATGGTGAAACCATAGAGTTCCTTATCATTCCTAGAGTGGACTGTCACCACTTCTGGGGGAAATGAGGAAGTGACATAATGCCATCACACCTTTGACACTCCCCATTTTCCGCGCCCCAAACTCCTGCCAGCTGCCAGCCAATTGCTAACAACCCTACTCTATGTAAGACTCCAAAAGTTGACTAGGGGAAGGGCTGTGGCTCAGTGGTAGAGCATCTGCTTGGCATGCAGAAGGTCCCACGTTCAAATGCTGGCATCTCCAGTTAAAGGGACTAGGCAGGTAGGTGATGTGAACAACTTCCGCCTGGGACCCTGGAGAGCCACTGCCAGTCTGAGTACACAATACTGACTTTGATGGACCATGGGCTTGATTCAGTATAAGGCAGCTTCAGGTGTTCATGTGACTGAGGATTTTCAGGGCCCTATTTGCAACTGCCAGGAGCCCCGTGGTGCAGAGTGGTAAGCTGCAGTACTGCAGTCCAAGCTCTGCTCATGACCTGAGTTCGATCCTGCTGGAAGTTGGTTTCAGGTAGCCGGCTCCAGGTTGACTCAACCTTCCATCCTTCTGAGGTCAGTAAAATGAGTACCCAGCTTAATTGGGTTAAAGCGAAGATGACCGGGGAAGGCACTGGCAAACCACCCCGTAAACAACGTCTGCCTAGTAAACGTTGGGATGGGACGTTACCCCATGGGTCAGGAATGACCCGGTGCTTGCATACGGGACCTTTACCTTTTTTATTTGCAACTGAGCTCTAGCCTTTAGTATCCATTCCCTCTTCTAAAATGTTACCGGAATTTATTTGCCGAAACAGTTGGATAATCACGCGAAGAAATTTCTTTACAGTCCGGCAGCCTTCCCATGTTAATCTTATAGAGTCCTTGAGACATTATGGGTGATCCATCTCGACGGAGGCGGTAATTGACTCTCCAGATGTTATCCACAAGAAGCCTAGGCCAATGAGGCCTTACCCCAGATCTCAGAAATCCCATTTAGTAAACTGAATTTATCTCTGCTGAGAAGGGACCAGCTGTTTAATTAGGATAAAAGGTTTTTGGGAGGAAATGTACCAACCTGCTGGGCAAGAGAGAGATATTTTCTAGAATACAATTTCACACAGGATATCAAGTCTTCAAAAGCCTCCGTAGGAAAGCAACACCTTCATACCTAGGGTTGCCAGGTCCCTCTTCACCACCAGCAGGAGGTTTTTGGGGCAGAGTCTGAGGAGAGGAGGGTTTGGGGAGGGGAGGGACTTCAATGCCATAGAGACCAATTGCCAAAGTAGCCATTTTCTCCAGGTGAACTGATCTATTGGCTGGAGATGAGTTGTAATAGCGCAAGATCGCCTGCCACCACCTGGAGGTTGTAGAAAAAATAGTAGCACTGATGACTAAATGGATACAACAATCAAAACTGCATATGTACAGTAATATCATAAAGCAATTGTATCCCAACACACAACACACTATGAATAACCACATGTATATCAAAAAATCATATAAATAAATCATGCAAAATTATATAAATAGTCAACATGTGTATGTTTTGCAATATGCATAAGAACATCCAAATCAATTCAAAAATGCATATTGACAAATCATCTCAAAACCATCAATAAGACATCATGGAGACATCCAAAGCAAATAGTTCAGTGAATGGTGAGAGGGGAATCCGGTAAAAATCCCATTTCAAAGACAAATTTCTTTAGTTGCCCAATCGTTCGCTTCAAAGAAGGACTCAAAGATGCTCAGTGTGGAGCGCAGGAACCACTGGAGACATGATTGTATAAAATTCATGCTAGCAGATCAGATTCAGATTTATTAATACAGCATAATCCAGTAAAAACACATGCGTCATTTATACAAAAGGTAAAAAATTTCAGCAGTTCAACCAAAAAATATTCCTAATTAAAATTTTCAAATAATTTATAGTAGACTAAAATTAACCAAATTGTGATTTAATCTAATTGCAGTTGCCCAACATTAGGGGTCAAACTTTATATGCTATTGCACAAATATTTGGCTACCTATTTTGCCATCTGGGCATTCCCTTCCCAGAGGAGACTCTTAATTCTCCCTTCACCTGAGCTGACTGCGATTTGTCGGAGCAGGGGAATGATTACGGTAGCTTAGAACGAGTTTCCACGTAGAAGGAGCACCTGAGCCAAACATGCTCTATAGACTCCAATTCCCTCGATTTACAAGGGCACGTCCATTCTGTTATCAGTAGCTTCTTAAATCTGCCTTGTAAAATCGCCGAAGGTAACGCTAGTGTAAAAGCTCTCCTTTGCTTGTCCAGCTCTATGAATGATAGATATTCTGCAAGCAGATCATCGGTCTAGTATGTGTCTTCAGACAAACAGTGCGTTAGCATACCTACCCTACTAAATTGTCCTGCAAATATTTCATGCGGGTGAATTGTCATCTCGCTTTCCATCAGCTGTACCTATCGCCCTTCCCTGCCCGACCAGTTCACCTAACCCTGAAATAACTGGGGCACACATCACAGCAGAGAGCTGGAACATCATGTTTTTGTTTGCACTAGTTCTGAGCAATGGGGTGCGTTAGAATCTCATTGAGATGCAGTAGAGGATGACGCTCCATTGAGAGCGATGTAGCGCTGCCTGACATCTGCACTCAGATGTACATTCTGAAACATGTTTTGTTCTCCTCCCCGACCATCTTGCTTGCCTAACAATTGGTGTGTCCAGATTCTGATTAATATCTCCCAATGGAAAAATTGGCACCAATTAACATCAGGATTTAAATGGAATGCAATCAAAAGAGTTTCCGTCTAGACATTAGGAAAACTTTTCTAACCATTAGAGTGGATCCTCAGTGGAACAGGCTTCCTTGGGAGGTGGTAAGCTCTCCTTCCCTGAAGGTTTTTAAGCAGAGGCAAGATGGCCATCTGTCAGAAATGCTGGTTCTATGACCTTAGGCAGATGATGAGAGGGAGGGCATCTTGGTCATCTTCTGAGCATGGAGTAAGGGTCACTGGGGGTGTGGGGGGAGGTAGTTGTGAATGTCCTGCATTGTGCAGGGGGTTGGACTAGATGACCCTGGTGGTCCCTTCCAACTCTATGATTCCATGATTCTGTATAATATTTCACACTTCCAGTATCAAATAACTTTTGAGAAAAGAAAATAGGACTGTTGGGGGAAAAAATCAGTAAAATTTGGATTTGGCAAAATTCAGCCCATTTTTATTCAGGAAATGCCGAAGTCTGAACTCCCCCGCTTCGGGTCCATGCAATTCGGCATGAGATCCAGACTTCGGGGGAAAATTTGGCCGAACAAAGCCATTAAAAACACAATTGCTCCTTTCCGCAGCTCCGGGGGGGCATTTTTGGGGGTAGAGGTCCCAAACTTTCAGTGTAGCTTGAGGGGACCCTTCTTGCAAGAACCCCCAAGTTTTGTGAAGATTGGGTCAGGGGGGCTGAGATATGGGCCCCGAAAGGGGTCCCCCTCCTTAATAAGTATCTCTGACAATGGGGGTTTGCAATTAGCAGAGCTTGCTGCCCACTCCCGAAGCTCCCAGCCCCGACAAACAGCTGAGCTGCGGGGAGCAAGGGTGGGGCAGGTGCGAAGAAGTTTGCAAACCATGCAAAGCAACACATTTGCAGCCATGCAAACCATGCAAAACAACACATTTGCAACCATACAAACCATGCAAAGTAACATGTTTGCAACCATGCAAACCATGCAAAGCAACACGTTTGCAACCATGCAAACCATGCAAAGCAACACGTTTGCAACCATTCAAAGCAACACCTGACAGCTGGGAGTTTGCAAACCATGGAATGGGACAGAGGCAGCTAGCTATGCATAAGGAGCAGGAAGGGGTGGAATTTCACCTTTTGCATCGAACTCAGGACCAGGAAAATGCATTTTTTTAAAGTCAAAATTTGAAAACCAGTTTTGAGCAAGCATCAAAATAGACCGATCTTATAAATGAGGGAAAACCTGAGGACACACAACTGAAGCCCCCCCCTCAAACCAGGGAGAGAGAGACTCAGGGGGCACCCCCCGCAGAACAGATGAAAGCCCCCTTTGGCTTCCCCCCACCCACAGAAACTGCTCCCTCCCCCCACACACACAGACTCTGCTTCCCCACACACACACACAGGAGAAAAAATTATAGAGAAAAGCCTCAAAATGGGTCTTACTGTGGATGTCTTCTGTTCCATCTTCTTCGCACCTGCCCTGCCCTTGCTCCCCACAGCTCAGCTGTTTGTTGGGGCTGGGAGCTTTGGGCATGGGTGGCAAGCTCTGCTAATTGCAAACCCCCATTGTCAGAGATGCACATTAAGGTTGGGGAAGAAGACCCAGCTTGGCCACCAATTGGCCGCAGGAGAATGCTGCTTACTAACTGATGGTTATGCTGCTGCGCCGAACCCTGAATTTGCCGAATTTATTCGCCGATCACCCCGAACTCACTGAATTCGGCTCCCCGTTTTCCCGCCTTTTTTGAGTTCGGTTCCATCCGAACTAAAAACCGCCGAATCAGGGGAAATTTGGCTGTTTTTCGGTTCGGGACGAACCGAATCGACAGCCCTAAAAGAAACATTTTAAAATTATAAATTCATGGAATTATACAATACCTTTATGAATATTATAGCTAAAAAGCCTATATACGGCTTGCCCAAGTTTTCCTTAGGCGACTTTGAAAGGGATCTCTTTACTCTTTTCTGCTAGCGTAACTGAGAGAAGAATCCTTCTGTTTTTACTGGGATGGCGGGAAATTATGGGGGTAATCAGAGTTTCCCTAATAAAAGAGAAATCTTATGACAGAAATATATGTGTGTGTGTATTCGCCCACAGAGATTATGTGTCAGTCAGTCGTGTTTATTGCGCATGGCCATAGGCCTTTACAATACCAAGATTATTTGACGGCTTTTTCTCAGGTGTTCCAACTAATTGCCTGAAATAATTAGATGCTTTTTGGATAGCAACCAGGCTCCAATTAAGTGATAAGGACCATGTTCAGGTTAACAAAAGGGAGATTAATTCCAGAAACTTTCTCTTTACCAACCTATTCCAAAAGGTTATTGGGTGATTAACCCTTCCCCCTACCCCAAATACGATTCATTAATTGCTAAGGAAGAGAAAGGAGCCCTGTGGCGCAAAGTGGTAACCTGCAGTACTGCAGTCTAAGCTCTGCTCACAACCTGAGTTTGATCCCAACAGAAGATGGTTTCAGGTAGCCGGCTCAAGGTTGACTCAGCCTTCCATCCTTCCGAAGTCAGTAAAATGAGTACCCAGCTTGCTGGGGGTAAAGGGAAGAAGACTGGGGAAGACACTGGCAAACCACCCCGTAAACAACGTCTGCCTAGTAAATGTCGGGATGTGACATCACCCCTTGGGTCAGGAATGACCCAGTGCTTGCACAGGGGACCTTTACCTTTATGGAGGAGAAATACCCTGGGTGGTGGTGGTTAGGAACCCTATTCCCTTGAACTTTCGGGACAGCAGAACTTTGCTGCTTTTAACGGCATCATGAGTGTCATGCAGATTTATGGTTGTCAGCTCCAGGTTGGGAAATATCTGGAGATTTTAGGGGTGGAGCCTGAGGAGGGCAGGGTATGGAGAGGGAAGGGACTTCAATGCCATAGAATCCAGTTGTCAAATAGATGGCCTGTATGGCCCCTTCTGTGATTCTATGATTCTAATATTCCACAACATGCCTTAAAACCCCGGGTGGGGGGACTTCTTGACATTTAAATCCAAGTCAAGTCATCCTATCTTTCTCTCCTGGGAAATCGAGCTTTACATTAGCATGACTATTGTAGAGTGAAAGAAGCACCACATGAGTGGGTTTTATGCTAATCAAAGATGAAAATTCCTGGAAAGTTTCCTATCTCTGGATGCAGCAGAATTTTTTTTTCCCATTAAGCTACTGGTAGCTAGCTTATTAAAACTGGCACATAGACTTTGGTTATGAGCATTTCATCAAGTGCTACTGGATACGACTCAAGTCAGACTGGGAAAACATCCAGTGGTTTCTTCCAAGCGGCACCCTTTGCAGGATTTTACTCTTGACGGCGTTGCCATCATTCAAGAGGTTTTGCTATTTGCTATTTTGCTACCGGGTTTGATTCCTCACTCTTCCATATCATCTGGAGAACCGGGTTGGTTTCCCCACTCCCCCACATGAAGCCAGTTGGGTGACCTTGGGCTAGTCACAGCGCTGTTAGAGTTCTCTCAGCCCCACCTACCTCACAGGGTGTCTGTTGTGGGGAGGGGAAGGGAAGGTGATTGTAAATTGGTTTGATTCTTCCTTAAGTGGTAGAGAAAGTTGGCATATAAAAACCAACTCTTCTTCTTCTTCTTCTTCATAACCCAACCTCAGACTCTGGTCTCCGATTCTACTTTGTCATAGTTTATTTGTTCAGATGTTCAGGCAAACCATTGTTAGATTAATTACACCTTGATTTTGCACAGAGTCTCGCTGGTGCCACTGTGACGTTATTAATGAGTACCTGTTCACACAATGCTCTTCTCCTTGTGACCCCGGCATCACAGAAGAACTCTGGAGGGATCACTCTATGGCACTCTACCGAGTGAACTGGCTTCATGAATCTCCAATAAGTGTGTTTTTCTCTCCGAGAAAATCTAATTTTCCAAGGCCCCAGCTCGGCCGCTTGTTCAAATTCAACACAGTTTAGTATTTATTCCTGCCTGTATGGGAAAATCACAAAGAACAGATGGCGAGAAGCTGGTCCCGGAAACAGCTCCCGAACAAACGATCTGCACGGCCTTACAACACGCAGCCCTTCGACGTTTAATATCAACTATTAAACCTGCCCTTGTGTGTTGTCAGAGTCTGGAAAAAGAGGAAAGCAAAGTACTAATGGTTGAAAGCCACAGATGTTGAATCGCTAACCGTCCAATAAATCTCTGGAAGGGAGTTTTATTCTTTTGGTCCATGAAGCAGTTGTGCATATTTTTTTCAGACTAATTTATTGCGAGAAACTGGCATCCATTGGGGGAAAAAAATTAAATGACAGATTTTAATAGAGCAAAACACTCTTGCAATTAGCCCTATATTGGGGAAATGGTGAACGAACATTCTTGTATCCGTACTTTTTCATTATCAGGAAAATAGCATTAATATAATTGCAAAATCCCTCCTAGATCTTTCCCCTCATAATAGCAAAGTACATCCTACGTGGAGATGACTGTACACATTTTATTTTGTTTATATTTGGTTTGTTTCAGTATTATATATTTTAAAAATATTTTATATTACACCTGTTTGGATCATTATATTCAGTCTTGACTGTATTTGCTATCAATGGGAAATACATTTCTACCATTTTCCCCCTCCCAAACAACTGGAGGAAACTTTCACCTATGGGATCATCTCTGCCAACTTTCAGGAACCCCTCACCAATGAAATCATCTCAGCCAACTTTCAGAGCCAGCAAGGTGTAGTGGTTAAGAGCGGTGATTTGGAGCGATGGACTCTGGTCTGGAGAACTGGGTTTCATTCCCCACTCCTACAGATGAGCGGCGGACGCTAATTTGGTGAACTGGGTTGGTTTCTCCACTCCTCCTCATGAAGCCAGCTGGGGCACCTTGAGCTAGTCACAGCTCTCTCAGCCCCACCTACCTCGCAGAGTGTCTGTTGTGGGGAGGGGAAGGTAACTGTAAACCGGTTTATTTGGCATATAAAAACCAACTACTCCTACTCCTACTCCTCCTCTTCTTCTTCTTCTTCTTCCTCTTCCTCCTCCTCCTCCTGCTAGGGTTGCCATAATTTGGAAGTGACTTGATGGCACATAACACACACACAGACAGACAGACACACAGCTAATTTAATTCTAAAGAAGAGTGATACTCTTCTAAATGCACTGGGCATAAAAGGGCATAACTATGCTTAAGAACACACTGGTATTTTTCTTAACTGTTAATATTCAGAACAACTATTAATAGCAGCTTTGTGAGAAGGAGGGAGAAGGTGAATTCCAAACCTACAGAATGGGGGGTGGAGCAGATGGAGTTTAACCCTTTCCCCTCACCCCGTTTCTCCAGTGTCAGCATTTACCCTGATATCAAAATATATGCCTGAATCTCACCTTTCCCGCCCCCATTCACACTCTTGATCCAATTCCCAGCATCCAGTGGTTGCTCTGTATAGTCATCTGAACAGAAGAAGAAGAGTTGGTTTTTGTATGCAGACTTTCTCTAGCACTTAAGGGAGACTCAGACTGGCTTACAATCACCTTCCCTTCCCCTCCCCACAACAGACACCCCTGTGAGGTAGGTGGAGATGAGAGAGCTCGAACAGAGCTGTGACTTGGCCAAGATCACCCAGCTGGCTTCATGTGGAGGAGTGGGGAAACAAATCCAGTTCACCAGATTAGCTTCTGCCGCTCATGTGAAGGAGTGGGGAATCAAACGTGGTTCTCCAAATCAGAGTCCTCCACTCCAAACCACCATTCTTAACCACTGGTAGTGGTGTAGAAGTTAAGAAGAGGGAGATCTGCTTGTAGATGGCCCGGGTCTTGCTGATCTCTGAAGATCCCTGCTCCTAAGGAATCGGATTCAGCTCCTTCTGCTCTGAAGAAAGAAGGAAAAAATATACTCTTTGGGTTGCTAAGGAGCCCAGGTCTTTTTCTGTCTCTATCACCTCCCACAAGTAATTATAACGCAAGCTAGATGTGTAAGTTTACCACACTGCAGATGTGTGTTGATTAATGTGCTCAGAGCCGCCTCTACATTTAAGCCCTTTCCCCCCTTCTGCTCTTCTTTTTTTGTTCCCAGTGTCTTTGCAACTTAGCAATTTATTTGCTGAAGCAGACAATTGCAAGTATCCGCACAGATTCGCCATCCTATTCCACTTCAGCAAATCTGTTCCCTTCAATGAATTTACTCTTCGTTTACGCTGCAAGGGGATCAGGATTTGGAGAAGAAGAAAAAAGATGTTCTTGAGAGAGCTATTTTACCAGTGGGGGGTATGCTTGTGTTTCCATTCCGGAGCTGTGAAAGGGACACAATAATGTCGATTTCAAAAGTAATATAGTTTTCTAATTATGCGCTTTCTAAAATTACCTTTGGGAAAGCCGACGAGAAAGGGAAGTTTTCTTTTAATTACAGGAACGAGACGGAGAGTATATACCCTCTAATTACATGGCTCCAAATAATTTTTTTTTTTTGCTTTTCAGCTTTCCGGGGTTAGTATTGGAGGGTGTTCAGCACGAACAGGCAAACATTGCCTTCATGAACCCAGCAAACAACAGTGTTTTAAAAGTCCCATAAATACCCGCCTGGGATTACTACAAGCCACCGCTGCACATCTTATGTGAGTAGTGCACGGACACAGCAAAATGAAATTTAACAGGGGCAGAGGTAAAATGCTCCATATAAGACAGAAGGATCAAATAAACACACCAAATGTAATATTTCTGCCTGAAATACACAAGGCTCTTGCCTGAAATACTGCATCAAACTAGTGGTCCATCTAAGGCACTGGTGATGACTCATATTACAGGCTCAGATTCTCGGAGTCAAATGCTATGGTTCTTCTTCCTTTTCCTCTTCTTCTTCTTTATCTTCTTCTTCCTCTTCTTCCTCCAGCATGGTGTAGTGGTTAAGAACGGTGGTTTGGTTTTGACCTGGAGAACCGAGTTTGATTCCCCACTCCTCCACATGAGCAGTGGATGCTAATCTGGTGAACTGGGTTTGTTTCCCCACTCCTACACCCGAAGCCAGCTGGGTGACCCTGGGCAAGTTACAGCTCTGTTAGAGCTCTCTCAGCCCCACCTACCTCACACGGTGTCTGTTGTGGGGAGGGGAAGGGAAGGTGATTGTAAGCCGGTTTGAGACAGAAAAAGACTTGGGCTCCTTAGCAACCCAAAGAGTATATTTTTTTCTTCTTTCTTCAGAGCAGAAGGAGCTGAATCCGATTCCTTAGGAGCAGGGATCTTCAGAGATCAGAAGACCTGGGCCATCTATAAGCAGATCTCCCACTTCTTAACCACTACGAGCAGATCTCCCTCTTCTTAACCACTACACCACTACCAGTGGTTAAGAATGGTGGTTTGGAGTGGAGGACTCTGATTTGGAGAACCGGGTTTGAATCCCCACTCCTCCACATGAGTGGCAGAAGCTAATCTGGTGAACTGGATTTGTTTCCCCACTCCCCCACACAAAGCCAGCTGGGTGATTTTGGCCAAGTCACAGCTCTGTTAGAGCTCTCTCAGCCCCACCTACCTCACACGGTGTCTGTTGTGAGGAGGGGAAGGGAAGGTGATTGTAAGCTGGTTTGAGTCTCCCTTAAGTGGTAGAGAACGTCGGCATATAAAAACCAACTCATCTTCCTCCTCCTCCTCCTCCTCCTCCTCTTCCCTGGTACCAGATATTCTGAAGAATGTCAGCTCCTGCGCAAGCAATAATCTCGAGACTCCCACATGTCTGAAACCAGAAAGTCTCGCTCTTAGTTGGGAACAATCCCAAACACCTTTTCTCAAAAGGTTTTTTCATTTAATTAATTAATTTATCCACCACCTTTCTCCCTGTGGGGACCCAAAGCAGCACTCATAATTCTCCTCTCCACATTTTTATCATCACAACAAACCTGTGAGGTAGATTAGACTGAGAGAGTAGGCCAAGGTCGCCCAGTGAGCTTCCATGTCACGAGTGGGGATTTGAACCTTCATCTCCCAGATAGCTGTCTGACAATCTTAACCAGTACACCACACTGGCTCTCTACAAACCCCACATGAAAAAGTAAGTTTCATGTTATTCGATGGGGCTTACTCCCAGGAAAATGTCCATAAGATTCAATTGGAATCCATATGTAGTTAATTGCTTAGTGGTGAGGGGAATGCCTTTGACTTCAACATATGGCCCTGAGTTGTCCTAGAATTAGAACTGATCTCCAGACTACAGAGATCAGTTGCCCTGGAGAAAATGACTGTGTCACAATGTGGACTCTGTGGCATCATAACCCTGTCGGGCTCACTCCCTTCCCCAAGTCTCCACCCTCCCATTTTGGCTCCACACCCAAACCTCCAGGAATATTCCAACCCAAAGGTGGAAACTCTATATACAGAATGGTAGATGAGTTGGATTTGGATACGGTTACCAATCTCAAGGTGGAGAGTGTTGTTCTCCCAGAATTCCAGCCAATAGCCAGGCTGCGGAGATCTCAGATCGATTCCTCTGGAGAAGGCTTGGTTTTTATACCCTACTTTTCTCCACCTATAAGGAGTCTCAAAGCAGCTTACAATCACCTTCCCTTCCCCTCCCCACAATAGACACCTTGTGAGGCAGGTGAGGCTGAGAGAGTTCGGAGAGAACTGGGACTGGCCCAAGGTCACCCAGCTGGCTTCATGTGTAGGAGTGGAGATACCAACCCGGCTCACCAGATTAGAGTCCGCCGCTCATGTGTAGCAACGGGGAATCAAACCCAGTTCTCCAGATTAGAGTATGTCGCTCTTAACCACTACACCACACTGGAGGCAATGGCAGCTTTAGAGAGTGGCCTCGATGTAGGGTTGCCAGCTCTGGGTCGGAGAATTCCTGGAGGTTTGAGGCGGAATCTGTGGAAGGCAGGGTTTGGAGGGGAGGGGCCTCAGCAGGGACCCCCATGGAGTCTGGGGGAGTTCCTATAGTGTTCTTCAACATGGAGATGTCACTTCCACCTATTCATTTGGAAATGGCATCAGTGTGTCATGTGCCCTTCCCTCTCCCATGCCCCACCCTCAAACATCTGGGAAAGCCAGTAACAGTCCTGGCAACAACGGTCAAGGAAAGCATACGGAGGAATCTGCCATTGTGCAATGAAGCTTATGAACAACTTTTGCTGGGGGGGGGGGGAACTGTGAGCATCTATCTATCTATCTATCTATCTATCTATCTATCTATCTATCTATCTATCTATCTATCTCTGTTCATACAGCTATAGCCTTGAGCAGAAAATAAAGGAATAAAAAATGCCTTAGTTAGGGTTATTCTTTTGGTATTTAATTATTGCCCCTATAAATTTTGCCATGGACAGAGTAACTGAATCATTTGCATCTGACAGTAGCCATGTCACCTGTGCCCTAGTGCTACCAGATATCTTGTTGGACATTTATATATTCTTAAATAAAGGAGTAATTAAACTGGCCTTTAATTTATTAAATATAGGACACTCCATGATCAGTGGTGACGTCACTTCCAGGTATTCATTTGGAAATGGCATCAGTGTGTCACGTGCCCTTCCCTCTCAAGGAAAATTTACAGAGAAATCTGCCATTGTGCAATGAAGCTTATGAAAAACTTTTGCTAGGGGGAAAAACTATCAAAAGGACAGACAATTATTTTCCATTAGATCGGAAATGTTTATTCATAAAACCCAAAGTCCCACAAATATTAAACCGAAGCTCATCACTTCTTGCTTGCAGGATTAAGTGTTCAGTATATTCTGTGTTCATTTGAAAAGCAATCTACTGCCGTATTTTTCAAAGTAAACACTGTAAATCTGTATAAAGGTAAATCTATTTGTAACGAATGCAGGACTATTTCTTTTTAAAACTTTGAGGTTTGGATAGCTACAAAACAAAATTGTCCAGCTTGGAAATTTAATAGAGCAATGTCAGCATGACGGGTCAGGTTTTCATTTCGGGAGATTTTTTTATTGATCTTGGAAAAGTAAGGGGGGTCTATTGAAACATAATCTCCCCTCACCAGTTTTCTGCTTGGGGGCTACCTAAACTTCTCTTGAATGAGAACTAGTTCTGAGTAATAAAAAATATCCTGTGCTACTGCCCCCACCCAGAAAATTACCAAGTTTTGTTTTGTCCTAGAAACAGAAGAAAAGTTGATTTTCATACCCCACTTTTCTTATGAATATTTCACACACCTGTCATTTTTCAGCATGTGGCTTCCCCAGAACACATGGTAGGGGCTCCCTAAATGGCTGTACTGGGTGGGGTCAGCTACGAAAGGGGCCATGGAGGATCTGAAATCCATCCCCTCGGCCTTCTCGCAGGCCAGTAAGACAGTACAAACAGTCAAAGAGCAGGTGATGTCATCTGTCTGAATTTTTCGAAAGCGATGATGGACATCTGCTCCGAGCCGAGGAACCGGTCCCAAAACCAAGTGTGGGAAGAATAAAAACGGCTCTAATCCTCCAACGGAGTAAAATTACAAACCATGCGGACAATGGCCAGAGAACAGCTCTGGAATTTAATGTGCCCTTGATTTTTGGACCTCAGGAAAGTGACCTCCAAAGTGGTAAGAACATGTTCCCATTACTTGAGCTACGGCTAGGGTTGCCAGGTGGGTGGTTCTGGAGGGGCGATTCAAGTACTTCTTCAAGGGCTGTTATATAGAGGATTGTTTTCTGTTGTCCCAGAAGGTCGGCCCAGAACCAACGGGTTGAAATTAAATCAAGAGAGTTTCTGTCTAGACATTAGGAAGAATTTTTGGACAGTTAGAGAGGTTCTTCAGTGGAGCGGGCTTCCTCGAGAGGTGGTGAACTCTCCTTCCCTGGAGGTTTTAAGCAGAGGCTAGATGGCCATCTGTCAGCAATGCTGATTCTATGACCTTAGGCAGATCATGAGAGGGAGGGCTTCTTGGCCATCTTCTGGGCATGGAGTAGGGGTCACTGGGGGTGTGGGCGGGGAGGTAGTTGTGAATTTCCTGCATTGTGCAGGGAGTTGGACTAGATGACCTTGGTGGTCCCTTCCAACTCTATGATTCTGTGATTGGGCATGTGCGTGGCTGCATGTGCACGATTGCCCCAGCCCTGCCCCCTAAAGCCTGCTGCCAATGGAGAGGGGAGACCTGGAAACCCTAGTTACAGCACCATGGGGATTTTGTCAGACAGAGGACACCAATCGAACAGGCAAGTAACAAACATTGTCTTCCAATGCATTTCCCCATACTTCCTCAGGATGTTTTTCAAGGCCTTGTGGTGCATTATGCATTGCCAGTGGGGTATGTTCAGATTTCTGGGTCATACCATATGCAGGTCTACTGCAACAGAGATGACTTCACTTCCTAGAAGGAGAAGAGTTGTTTTTTATGTGCCGACCTTCTCTACCACCTAAGGAAGAATCACATTGGATTACAATCACCTTCCCTTCCCTGCCCCACAACACACAGCCTGTGAGGTAGGTGGGACTGAGAGAGCTGTGACTAGCCCAAGGTTGCCCAGCTGGCTCCATATTTAGAAGTGGGGAAGCAAATCCAGTTGACCAGATTAGTCTCCGCAGCTCATGTGGAGGAGTGGGGAATCAAACCCGGTTCTCCAGATTAGAGTCCATCTCTCATAGAACCATAGAGTTGGAAGCGGCCATACAGGCCATCTAGTACAATCCCCTGTTTAATGCAGGATCAGCCTAGAGCATCCCTGACAAGTGCTTGTCCAGCTTCTGCTTAAAGACTGCCAGTGATTCCACTGTTGAACAACTTTTACTGCAAAGATTTTTTCCCTAATATCCAGCTGGTACCTTTCCTCCCACATGGGAGGAGCCAGATGCTGTCTAGGCAGTGGAATGGAGTGGGACAGCTTTTCCTGGGTTGTACCATGTCAGCCTGTGGGGGTGAACTATCTCATGTGATCACCAACCTCTGCACAAGAGGAAGAAGAAGAGTTGGTTTTCTTACCCCACTTCTCTCTCCCTTGAAGGAGTCTCAAAGTGGCTGACAATCTCCTTCCCTTCCTCTCTCCACAACAAACACCTTGTGAGGCAGGTAAGGCTGAGAGGGTTCTGAGAGAACTGTGACTAGCCAAAGGTCCCCCAGGAGGCTTCATGTGGAGGAGCAGGGAAACCAACCCAGTTCACCAGATTAGAGTCCACTGCTCTTAACCACTACACCATGCTGACAGGTGTTCCTCCAGCCACTGCTTGACAACTGCCAAAGAGAAGGAGCTCACCATCTACCTAGGCAGCCGATTCTACTGCTGAACTACTCTTACTGCAAACCCCCCCCCCCAACTTTTTCCTAATATCCAGGCGGTACCTTTCCGCCTGCAATTTAAACCCATGATTGTGAGTCCTCTGCTGCCAACAGGAACAGCTTCCTGCCCTCCTCTAAGTGACAGCCCTTCAAATACTTTAAGAGAGCAATCATGCTCTAGGCCAGGGGTCGGCAAACCGCGGCTCAAGAGCCGCATGCGGCTCTTTGGCTCCTTGAGTGCAGCTCTTCCTGGTGTGTGTGGTGTCGGCCCCCTGTTGGGTATCCAGTTCTATCCACCGCCTCCTTGTTGGCAGGAAACCACTTCCCGAAACAGAAGGCAGAGCCCGAACAGGAGTGAAGGTCGGGCGGGAAAGGGAAAAAAAGGGGATGGAGTGTGAGAGGGAGCCACGCTGCGAGCCACAAGAGAGGCCGGCGGCCGGGAGCCACGGACCTCCCCCTCTGCTCCGTGAGCCCTCAGCTGTGGCGTTATTATAGAGACCTCGCCACTCAGCCCCGCCACGTCAGGGCGTGTCTCTCTCCCGCAGACTGGGAGGGGGAGAGAGGGAAAGGTCCCAAGCGAGCCCGGCACGTCCCTGTGCCTTCCCCAGAAGGGGGGTGTGTGCCGAGGCAAACTTCCCTCAGCCGTCAAGGTCTGGCTTCCCTCAGGTGGAACTGAGCAATCACCCGGCCGGGGGGGGGTTTCCGTACCTCCGCCACCTCCAGGGACTCCTGGCCATGGCACGCTCCCGCCTCCTCCTGCCGCTGCTGCTGGCGTTGTCCTTGGGCAGCAGCACCAGCACCCCCCGCCGCCGAGGAGCAGCCCGGCCACCAAGCTGCAAGCGAAGAAGCCCACGAGGAAGGAGGCAGGTATGCTGGCCAGCGGGCGAGAATGCGCCTGGCGTGGAAAAGGCTTGCCAAAAATTAAGGATCAGACCCTGCAAAGTTTGCAAAAATTAAAGAGGGGAGGCTTGCAAAAATTAAGAATCAGACCCTTGCCAAGTTTGCAAAAATTAAAGAGGGGGGAGCTTGCAGGGTGAGGTCACCCTGGCAGCGGATTGGCACCACTCTGTAAAATGCCATAGGCAGGCATGTACCACCTGGCCTTGCTTTCCCCTGCCTTGATAGGGGCCAGGTGATTTATAGGCACACACACACATTTTGTTGATGGGGAGATATTGGTAGGGTTTAATTGCTGGTACATTGCTTCAAATTCCCTCCACCTTTGCTCCCCTCTGCAAGTCACACTAGAGGCAGCAGATGATGCTATAAAGCCTTCAACCCTATGCACACTTACTTGATAGTGAGTCTCGTTGGCCACTGGAAACATTCTTAGGGTCACACTACATGGTGTGCAAGGCCATTGTTCACATTAAGTGTTTGTCATGATTTAATTTTATGGATACCTTACTTACTTTTTTCCCTCCTCAGAGGCCGTGTCTACCCACTGGCTTTCTTGGCAGTAGACTTGGACTCCAAGGAGGGGGAAAAGTCCCCCTTCAGAGGCCAGGTCTACCAATAGGCTTTTATGGCGGTAGACCAGGCCTCCAGACGAGGACTCCGGACGGAGAGGGGGAAATGGCAGGGACTTACAATTTAATTTTTATCAGTAAATAAGATCACTATTAAGTAAGATATCAAGTTTTATTCAGTGAACCTATAGTTTAATTAAGACTTAAAACTTTAATTAAAGTTTATTAAGTTAATAAACAGTGTACCTACCTATATAGTTTAAGTTTAAGAAATTTGGCTCTCAAAAGAAATCTCAATCGTTGTACTGTCGATATTTGGCTCTTTTGACTAATGAGTTTGCCAACCCCTGCTCTAGGCTGCTCCTGCTGGAATGCATTTACCCCCATGGGTGTATAGACCCTCATCCCCTCTGTGACAAGTGTCTTCCCACCGACCTTGAAGTTGATTTACATGGCCACCTTGGCATCAATGAGGGAGGGCTCATGGGACACGTCATCTCATGTGCAACCCATCAGGGTTCCTGCCTGTCTCACCCACGGGGTCGTTCAGCTCTATTTAAAACAGTTAATCTGGATGGCATAGGCTTGGAAGATTTGATACTCTCCCTCAGATTCAAAGTCGGATCTGACAAGGAGTTGTGTTATGTGAAGCCAATATGATATACATTTAGCTTACTTCTTTTTATAGCCAAGCATTCACCTAAAAGGTGGGAAATCTATATAAAGCTAAAAGGGGGGTGCTGGATTCCTCTTACAGTATCCCTCACCTAGTTGCTGGTTGCTGGGACACATCTATCTCATTATGGGTCGGTATTTCCTCCTACCCCGTGTGCATGTCCCTACCTTTCTGTAGGGATAACAGCATGCTGCTCTTTATCCTGGAGAATCATAGAAGGGATCACACAGGCCATCTAATCCAACCCTCTGCTTAATGCAGGATCAGCCTTGAGCATCCCTGACAAGTGCTTGTCCAGCCTCTGATTAAAGACTACCAGTGAGAGGGAACTCCCTGCCCTCCTCTAAGTGACAGCCCTTCAAATACGTCAAGAGAGCAAGCATGTCCCCACTCAACCTCCTCTTCTCCAGAAGATGAAGAAACATCCCCAACTCCCTCAGCCTTTCCACATAAGGCTTGGTCTCTCCTAACCACCGCTCTTAACCCCTACAGCACGATGACTCTCATGAGCACAATTCTGACAAGCCTTTCTACGGAGCGGCGTCTTTCCTCGGAGCTCCTTTTACCTGTCTCTTCTGATAGCTTCCCAAAAGAGTCCAGAACTGTCGTCCACATAATTCAGGCTGCTGTAATCAATGTCAGGTTCTTTGTAAATAATGCGGGGATTTGAATAAATGCTCAAATAATTACATCCATAATTTTTTTTATTATATTTATTGCCATGATTGGGATCCTGGTGATTTGATGAACTGCACTTCATTGGCAAGAAACAAGAATACAGGCCATAACTTACCGTGATTAATGCTCACAAGCTACGTCTTGCTCGGGGTTCTATTAGTAGGAAGACAGTGGCAGAACAAATGCAGGCTATCGCGCTCCAAGTGGGAACATAATTTCCTTATGTTTGGTCAAGGAGGGGGAAAACGATCCTGTCGTTTCCCTGGCTGGAAAGCGGTCCATCACAAATGGCTGACCGTGGACCGAACAACATACATCGAAAGTATCTAAAGGTCAACACTACGGATACCATCTTGGGGAGTGATTGACAGGAGCCCTTTGTGGGAGGGCATTCTTTCGAGGCTTTTGTTCATCCGACGAGGTCGACTTTGTATGACCTTTGGTGCCAATGGACAGCTGCGCTCCTCTCCATTCCTTGTTCAAGGCTACAGATGTACAAAGAAATCAGCCCTAAACAAACAAGATAGATCCGGACAGACAAAGGAAAGTTCTTTTCCACACCACACTTAGCAAACGTATGAAACTTCTGACTACAATCTACATTAATAGCCTCTGGCTAAGATTTTTAAAAGGACTTGAGCAACTGCCCTATGAGGAGCGGTTAAAACACTTAGGGCTGTTTGGTTTGGAAAGAAGGCGGTTAAGAGGAGACATCCTGCAGTTCTGCTCAACTAGCCAATCCATAAAACCATCAAACACAAATCCATTGAAACAATGACTCGCCTGCCGCAAACAAACTAATAAATAATAGAGAGGAAGAAAAGTACAGCCAGGCGTAGAAGTTATTAAAAGTACCTGCAAATGGTGGAATTCTATAAGCGTGGCTCTGCTGAAGGGGGGGGGGAATCTTTTGTCTAGTCACTTGCCTAACTTCTGAACATGGGAGAGCCTGTCAGAAAGATTTATTTACTTTATTTATATCCTGCTTTTCCTCCCAAAGAAGACCCAAAGAAGCTTACATCATTCTCCTCTCCTATGTTTTATCCACACAACAACCCTGTGAGGTAGGTTTGTTACGGTCTCTGACATAATTATGGTATTCTGTGAACATGTGCAGAATTAATTCCATATAGAGCTTAAACACATCATGCAAACTGAGCCACTGCAGAGGTTTGTGTAATGTATAATGAAAAAGCCTGTGTAATGCAAACAGGCTGACAGAATTCTCTCAAGGTCAGCTCTTTCAAGAGCTAACTAATTATGTCACCCTGGTCTTGTCCTTGAAGGGGAAGAGCAGAGCACCTTTCCTTATCTATCAATAAGATGTAACTAAAATCACCTTTCTGACTCAGCTGCCAGATGTCGGAATCTCACAAGCAGAACACTTTTGCCCTTCTCAAGGTCTCAAGATATCTTAATGTGCTAAGAGTGCATTAATAGCTTACACTTTGCTTTTTATAGCTCAAAAGGCATTAAAGTCCCATCAAAGATATAGATATGCTTTCTTGCTTACTGTAAGCTATGCAACTGAACAGATGGTCATAAAATGACAAATGTAAACAATAATTGTGTTTTATGAGTTATATAGTTAAACATTGTGCTACAGATTTCTAAGTAGTCTCATTTAATGCGTATTGTCCTAACGAATAGGATGGTATAAAAATTATTTATATAATGTGATCATGAAACAGAAATGAGTGTTTAAACTTTAAGCAAAATAGACTGAAAGGAAAGGAAGCCCATATATGGTCGTGGAGAGCTGAGTAGCTGAAGTGATCTGTTAATGTGTGACATCCAAAGCTAATCCGCATGGCTATTGTGGACTATGGTCTTTGTTAGTCATGCGGATTAGCTTTGGATTTCACACATTAACAGTCTACAGATCACTTCAGGATACAATAGTTCCATATTAACATACCACACCCTCATTAGCACATTATCTTGATACTTACAGGACAATGATTAGCACATTACCTTTGATACTTTTTGCAGGACATTGATTCAGCTCAAACCCAACCCCTTTCTGACTATATATTACTCTTCCTACACACTTGACACTGAGAGACACTGTCCTCCAGTGTTACTCCTTTGAAGATGCCTGCCACAGCTGCTGGTGAAACGTCAGGAAAGAAAATACCAAGACCACGGTCACACAGCCCAGATGACCTACAAGAACCAATGAACTCTGACCGTGAAAGCCTTCGACAATATTTCTTTCGTTCCAATATTTGTAAGGCTGGCTTTCTCCCAAAAAAAGGTGACTCAAGGCAAGTTCCGTTCCATCCCAAACAAGGAACAAGGTTTGAGGAATTGGAGGCAGACAAAACTGAGAAGAATCAGATGACCAAACAAATGCCCAATCAAGGCTATTACCAATAATACTTTGTGGGGCTGTGGCTCAGTGGTAGAGCATCTGCTTGGCATGCAGAAGGTCCAGGTTCACTCTTCAGTCAAAGGGACTAGGAAAGTAGGTGATGTGAAAGACCCCTGCCTGAGACCCTGGAGAGCTGCTGCGAGTCTGAGTAGACAATACTGACTCTGATGGACCAAGAGTCTGATTCAGTAGAAGGCAGCTTCATGTGTTCATGTATACCAAGCACAGTAGTGTTTTCAATCAACATTTCATTACAGTGTATGCAGCACAATGCCATGCTTGCTTGTCAGAAAGCCTTGTGGAGTTTAATAGGGTTTTTCTCAGTTCTTTCTGATGCAAAGGTGTACATGTCTCTTGCACATTCATGGGGCTTTTTCTTCCCCTGCTGAAACCCTAAAACTTTGAGAGACCCTCTTTGAGAATATGAGGAATTCACCATCACACTGTTTGCTTTCAGGAGAGGGGGTAAAGCTGAATTATGAAAGGGGATTAGCCATGGTGACTAAAAGGGACCTCCATGTTCAGAGGCAGGAATCCTCTGAAAACCAGCTCCAGAAGGCAACAGCAGGAAAAGGCCTTGGCCTCTCTGTTCTGTTGTTGGACCTCCATAGGAACTGTTGGCCACTGTGTGACACAGGATGCTGGACTAGATGGACTAGGGCTGTCAATTCGGTTCGGCCCAAACTGAAAATCAGCCGAATTTCCCCTGATTCGGTGGTTTTTAGTTCGGGAGGAACCAAACTCAAAACTGGCGGGCAACCGGGGGGGCCGAATTCAGAGAGTTCGGGAGTTCGCGAATAAATTCGGCAAATTCGGCCGTCAGTAAGCAGCATTCTCCTCCCCCGGCCAATCGGTGGGTAAGCTGGGTCTTCTTCTGGCCAATCAGTCAGGATTGAGTACTGGAGGAATCAGCTGATGTGCGGCCCGGCCAGGGAGAGAGAGAGAGCGAGCGAAATCCTCGTGTGTGTGTGGGGGGTGCTTGTGCACATTTGCTCCTTTCTGTGGCTGCAGGGGGCGTATTTTTGGGGATATAGCCCCCAAACTTTTAGCATAGCTTCAGACAGTTATTCTTAAGATACCACCCAAGTTTTGTAAAGATGGGTTCAGTGGGGGCAGAAATATCGCCTCCCCCCTTTTCTCTTTCCGTGGCTGCAGGGGGCGCATTTTTGGGGGTGCAGATCCCAAACTTTGAGTGGAGTTTCAGACCAGTGTTCTTAAGAGACCACCCAATTTTTGTGAACATTGGGTCAGGGGGTCCCGAGATATGGGCTTTCCCCTTTCCCCTTTTCCCTATTGGGATGAATGGATCAGCGAGCCGATCCTGTGTGCATCTTCTCCAGAGCAAAACATCCCATGCCTAATTGGAATCATCTTGGATTACAAGTCCTCCCCAGCCCCTCCTGAAGGAACAGAAGACAGCCACAGTAAGACCCCTTTGGGGGCTTTAATCTATAATTTTTCTCCTGTGTATGTGTGTGTGTGTGGGGGGAAGCAGAGTCTGTGTGTGTGTGGGGAGGGAGCAGTTTCTGTGGGTGGGGGGGAAGCCAAAGGGGGCTTTCATCGGTTCTGCCTGGGGTGTGTGTTCCCCCTCGAGTCTCTCGCTCCCTGGTTTGAGGGGGGAGGTTTCAGTTGTGTGTTGCAAAGGTGTTGTTTAACAAGGTTGTGTTGTTTTGCAAACTTGTCAGCTGTTGTCGGGGCTGGGAGCTTTGTGCGTGGGCGGCAAGCTCTGCTGAGAGATGCACATTAAGGGTGGGGGGACCCCTTTCAGGGCCCATATCTCAGCCCCCCCTGACCCAATCTTTACAAAACTTGGGGAGTCTTTCAATAAACGTCCTTTGAAGCTCTGCTGAAAGTTTGGGACCTCTAACCCCAAAAATGCCCCCCCAGAGCCGCGGAAAGGCACAATTGTGTTTTTAATGGCTTTATTCGGCCGATTTTTTTTTCCGAACTTTGAATTCCCGCCGAATTGAACGGATCCGAAGTGGGGGAGTTCGGACTTCGGCACATCCCAAATCTAAACGGACCAAATTCGGCCGAATCCGAACTATACCGAATTTTTTTAAATTCAACAGCCCTAAGATGGACCACTGGTCTGATCCAGCAGGGCTCTTCTGATATTCTTATGTCATCCAGCAAGCTTCCATGGCAGAGTGGGGATTTGATCGTGGGTCTCCTAGACCCTTGTCCAACTTTGTATCTACTGCACCACTGTGGATCTATTTCTAGACTATTCCCTCGAAAGGGGGGACTTTGGGTCTGCCCAATCACAAAGATGGCAAAAAGCAGCCCTTCTGCCGATCAGCTTAAGGTCTCTTCCTAAAAATTAAAATGGGTGTTCACTTCTTTGCTGACAATATATTTAGGTAGGGTGGCCCGGTCCCTCCTCGCAATCAGTGGGAGGTTTAGGGAGGCGGGGTTGGAGGTGGCAATTGCATCATTTACACAATGATTTCACTTCCGGTTTATCCCATCAATTGTTCTGCTGCCTGCCGACTCACAGCTGGTCAGGGGAAGAGAGGGGGAGCGATCAGAGTCATATATGCAACAACGTCATTTCCGGTTTATACAGAAGTGCCGGCATCATGCTGGGGGGACACTCTAGCACTTGTGAAAAAAAATCTATGGTTTTCATAGAGGTTTTTTTGTGAGTGCTAGAGTGTCCCCCCAGCATGATGCCGGCACTTCCACATAAACCGGAAGCGACATCATTGCGTATATGATGCTAATCACTCCCCTCTCTTCTCCTGACCAGCTGTGAGTTGGCAAGTAGCAGAACAATCAACGGGCAATTCCCCACCATAACCAGGCAATTGGGAACCTTATATTTAGGGTATTTCCTGAATTATGGGGATTGTTTTTGTGTCCACACTGGACAGCTGCGAAATGTGCCAAGAGAGGAGTTCAGAGAGTTTGAACTATCTGCTGGTAAGTGGTCTTCTTCATTTGGAGACTGAAATATGGTGTCAAAGATAAATGTGTTCTGGACAAAGAAGAAAGAGGCAGGGGGAACAGCCAAACAAAGGGGTTTAATGTGGCTGGAAAGCGATTCCACCATCTGTCTGCTGAGATAAGGTCATGTCCCTGAAGCAACCAAGATTTGGTTGGTTAGAGTTGGAAACCGACACAACAAGTATCAAGACAACGGGTGTCACTTAAGGGTCATGGATTTCATTCCTTTGGTTCCTGTGCTTGTGTATTATAAATAGCTTGAGGCATCACACAAACCTATGGGGGGGGGGACATTCAAAAGAAATGCATTCCTGGAGAAAGCTACATTCCTGAATTGTTCAATGTCACCTTTGCCTCATCTCTGCAATGTCTTGAATCCGAAATTGTGCCAGAGGACAGAACAGTTTTCAGAAAGTTTTGTGCAAGATGAGAAGGAAGGGGGGATCGGGCGATTGTGGTTGATCAGACCTGAATTAGCACGATGCTCGGACAGTATAGATTGAGTATGGCAGACATGGGTGTACAGAGGAAAGAGCAAAGGTAATGAAACCAGCATTTGCCAAGGCAAGGCAAAACAGGATCTGAATGATCATCGGTGAGCAGAATTCTGGATGTAGAGACCAGTTGTAGTAAAAATGAGCCAGGGTTTTGTGTTAGAACTGAGCCAGTTCTGTGTACTGGCTACTCTTAAACCTCTCATGGGCTCAACTTGTGATCTAACCCAATACATGTTGAGTATCCGTTATCCTGACTGCTTGGGGGGGATATTTCTGTATATTGAAATATTTTGGAATTTTTGCATATACATAATTAGATATCTTCTTGGGGATGGGACCCACATTCATCTATGTTTTGCATACACTTTATACAAATAGCCTGGATGTAATTTTAAACAATATTAAGAATATAGGGGAATGCTCAGTGGGTGGTTTCTCTGTTCAGCAGGAAACAGAGAAACCCCACTAAACCAACTTCACTCTGTTGGCAGTACGTTGGATTCTACCTATCTTCCTTTACTGTGTCTTACTAAACTGTGTTACTAGCCATGCAACTTGACAAAGCTGTATGTGGGATGCATACTCCCTGACCTCTGTCTAGAGTGGTTGGTCATGTCCCTCCATCCAGTGGTAATTGGAGCTGGCCCTGGGAGCCGGGATGCCTGATGATTGTGTTTTGTCAAAGGTGTCCGAAGAAGAAGAAGAAGAAGAAGAAGAAGAAGAAGAAGAAGAAGAAGAAGAAGAAGAAGAAGAAGAAGGAGGAGGAGGAGGAGGAGGAGGAGGAGTTGGTTTTTATATGTCAACTTTCTCTACCACTTAAGGGAGAATCAAACTGGCTTATGATTGCCTTCCCTTCCCTTCCCTTCCCCACAAAAGACACCCGGTGAGGTAGGTGGGGCTGAGAGAGTATAGCCCAATGCCACCCAGCTGGCTTCCTGTGTGGGAGTGGGGAAACAAATCCAGTTTACCAGATTAGCCTCCGCTGCTCATGTGGAAGAGTGGGGAATCAAACCCAGTTCTCCAGATCAGAGTCCACCGCTCCAAACCACCACTCTTAACCACTACACCACGCTGAGTGAAGAACTCTGCCACCAGGAATGAATAACTGGCAAAGAAAGGTGAACTGTCTGAGACTTAAATGGCAACCTCCACAAAACAAGGTAGCAGAAAGCTGGGGCAGAGGGAAATGGTAACACTTTGCAAACCATTGTTAGCAAACTGAGAGTTCCTTCCCTACAGCCTGTCTTGTCTTTGGAGCAAATGCTCTCCGTAAGCAGTTTGCACCAGCGTTAAACATGCTTAATGAAGCTTTCCCTTAAATCAGTTTCTAAAACTGTGATCTGATTGAAAAGGATGTGTTTCAGAGGCCAGAAAACCTGATGAGCCTGAACCATGGAGAATATCAGTGCCCGTAAGCCATGGTTCAAGTCGGAGAGAATTTATCTTGGGAGTAGGAAGAAATGCAGGGTGTGAGGACAGAGCTTCGAAGCTGGGTCTCAGTGAGAGATGCTTAATCATCTCTGGTTTTGTTTGCAGCCCATCTGCCTTTCCCTATTCCCTCCCGGTCTGTTGGCTTCCTCTTTAAGGAAGCACACATTAAAATTTCACAATTAGTGGATTGCATTTGTTTCTCTCTTAGGGTTGCCAACCTCCAGGTAGTGGTAAGAACGATCACCAGTACTGTAAAGTCGTTACTACAAAAAAACCAGTACACAGCCAATGACCAGGATATCAAAAATGCTATTACATAATTTACAAAATATGAGTGAAGTGTCACCCTACAAACATATGGTGAATACAAGTGAGCAAACAATAAACATACAAACAATAAACACTTATACATATACATGAACAAATCACTCCAAAAGCTGAAACAAATTACTTCAGAATAGACTAACAAGTCTCCATGAAATTGACCCGAATATACAATTGCAACAAAGGCTAAATTAACTTCAGTATGCTGAAACGCGTGTCCGAGCGTGGTAAAAAGAGCCCGGACGAAGCACAGGAACGCCTTCCGGATAAGTTGCGTTTTCGCCAAAAAAGAATTTGGCTTCTTCAGCCAGCAATTTTTGTGGAAGTACTTAGTATGGTACCTAAAGACTCGATGGGCTGGAACAAGCTCCTTGCGACTCGTCTCTTACAGTCTCTCCAAAGTGAAAATTTGGCAACTGTACTCTATGGCATTGAAGTCCCTCCCCAAACCCCACTTTCCTCAAGCTCCGCCCCCAAAACATCCCACAGGTGGGAAGAGGGACTTGGCAACCCTATTCTCTCGATCCCTTACTGCTCCTTAACTTAGGCCTTTTATGCAGGGGTTGTTTCCATTGCGATCACCCCCTGACTACTCGGGGGCTTTGTTTTCATTGTGCACATCTTTTCTGACCTTTAGAAGTCACTTTGGTCTCACATAGGGTCCACCACTGAGCCACAGCACCTCCCCTGTTTGTAGCCCGCACCCTATCTACTATGTTCCAGATTTTAAAAGGGGGTTATAGACCTGAACCCAATGGAAACAAGTGGGGACTGGCTCCGTGTTCCAGTTTGGTTCCGATCTAAAATTCATCCGCCTCCCTCTGTTCCTATTTTTCTATATCCACTCACGCCTAAAGTCCATCTTTACAACCTTCCAGCATCCCACATTCTCTGCCTAGGTCAACATAATGCCATTTCCCTTTACAGCACACTAAAGCACCTCCCGGACCTCAAGCAATCTGGCTTGATGGCTGTAACAGATGTAGCCCCGTGTGTTTTAGAAAAACACCCCCTAATTCTTCTTTGTGGCCAAGCCTAACATAAAGAGAGATTTATCTGCCTGCTAACAATATCTATTATGGGCTCCAGCAAAGGGGGCCGGGAGGAGATGACTGCGCGCTCAGTGAGACGTTATCACGGGCTGAGTGCTGACACCTCCGATAAAAGCAGCAGCTGTATCTCTATAAAATCTTTCCCCTTTAAAACCACCAAGTTTATATCGGCAGTTAGCTGAAGAAAGCAGGAAACATTCATCTTGCTGGACCTGACTGTCACTTCATATTCCTCTCCACTCCACGAGTTTTTAATTGAGATTGACATATAGCAGGAAATTGAACACAACGAAGGTGTTGGACCCAAACCAAAGTTTAGAATTTGCTTTGCTGGACCACTACTGGCCATTTTTCCCTAAGGTTACAAAAGATAATGAGGGATCAGTGGCTTTTCTCCATCCCTCTCCTTTATTGCTCCAAAATGCCTCTCGCACGACTTCTTAATTCTCTTTTAAATGGTTGAAGTTACACATCGATAAACATAGGGTTGCCAGCACTGCCTTGGCAAACGTGGTAGATTTTGAGGGTTGTGCTGAGAAGAAGAAGAAGAAGAAGAAGAAGAAGAAGAAGAAGAAGAAGAAGAAGAAGAAGAAGAAGAAGAAGAGAGAGAGAGAGGTTTTTTATATGACGACTTTCTCTACCACTTAAGGAAGAATCAAAACCGGCTTACAATCACCTTCCCTTCCCCTCCCCACAACAGACACACTGTGAGGTAGGTGAGGCTGAGAGAGCTGTGACTAGCCCAAGGTCACCCAGCTGGCTTCATGTGGAGGAGTGGGGAAACCAACCTGGTTCACCAGATTAGCCTCTGCCACTCATGTGGAGGAGTGGGGAATCAAACCCTGTTCTCCAGATCAGAGTCCACTGCTCCATACCACCGCTCTTAACCACTACACCATGCTGGCTCCCCATGGAGCATGGAGTTTGGGAGGTTGTGATGTTGCTTCCAGGGAACACTCTAGGATTTTCCCCTGTCTCTATGGTAAAGACCATAGTTTCCCCATGTCTCTATGGTCTTTACCATGTCTCTATGGTAAAGACCATAGAGACATGGTAAAGACCATAGAGACATGGGGAAACTCCTACACCATCAGTATGGAAGCCATTTTCACTCCATTGGTTCTTGTAGGTTATCCTGGCTGTGTAACCGTGGTCTTGGTATTTTCTTTCCTGATGTTTCGCCAGCAGCTGTGGCAGGCATCTTCAGGAAATGTCAGGAAAAAAAATACCAAGACCACGGTTACACAGCCCGGATAACCTACAAGAACCAATGAAGTCTTACCGTGAAAGCCTTTGACATTTTCACTCCATTTATTTCTCTCTCTCCTTTATTTTCTTGAGGGTGGGAGATTGTAGCATGTTCTCAATTGATTCCCCCTGGCTTGACAAGCCACCATGGTGTAGTGGTTGAGCCGTGGATTCTAATCTGGAGAACTGGGTTTGATTCCCCGCTCCTCTACATGAGCGGCTGACTCTTATGTGGTGAACCAAATTGGTTTCTCTACTCCTCCACATGAAGCCTGCTGGGTAACTTTGGGCTAGTCATAGTTCTCTCCAAACTCTGTCAGCCTCACCTACCTCACACAGTGTCTGTTGTGGGGAGAGGAAGGGATGGCGATTGTAAGCCAGTTTGATTCTCCTTAAAAGGTAGGGAAAGTCGGCATATAAAAAAACCAACTCTTCTTCTTCTTCTTCTTCCTCTATATGTTGATTCTCCCAATCTGGGGTGCTTACATGCTTTTCTCTTCTCAGAGTAATGGGAGTTTGTGGCTCAGCTCAAATCCACACAGGACTTGGTCTGTTTTCTCCCAAAACCCAAGGGTTAAGATTATTTTTGTGTAGAGCTTTACTGAAGCAGAACACATGTGTGCATTGATAGGAGAGCATGCAGAAGGTCTCGTTGTCGATCAGACAATGGACACAACTATATGGCAGTGTTTCAGCAGCACCTGAACACAGGTTGGTCGTGCACAAGGAGGAGGAGAGGTGCAAAGGAACTGAAGAATCTCAAAGAGGTCAGCGCCTGGTGAGGAGAATTTTGGAAGCATCCCTAAAAATAAAGCACTACCTCAAACGAAGTATGATATTATCATATTCACAGAACACCGTGGGTTGTTCTGTAATAAAGGTTACCAAATGAAGAAACATTACAGGAAGCTATATATATATATATATATATATATATATATATATATATATATATATATATATATATATATATATATATATACTAATCTAAAATGCAAGAGAAAGAAAAGTAACACATCATCTTTAAACAGCCTCATTAAATCCATTGTCTTCTTCCTCTCCCTTATATAACAATTTCCAGTTCTCTGCAAAATCCCAGGTGAATATTCCCCCATGAAGCAATTAACTCCAAACTTACTGAAATCTTCCCTCTTCCCTAAAAAGGGACTGCAAAGATTCATATTTATTTATTACATTAAAACACACACCAAAAAAACCCTTCTTTCCGGGAGGTTAAGACAGTATATATGTATGGCTTGGGGTTGCCAGGTCCCTTTTTGCCACTGGTGGGAGGTTTTTGGGGAGGAGCCTAGGGAGGGTGGGGTTTGGGGAGGGACTCCAATGCCATAGAGTCCAATTGCCAAAGCGGCCATTTTCTCCAGGTGAACTGATCTCTCTAAGCTGGAGATCAATTATAATATCAGGAGATCTCCTGCCACCTTCCTCCCTGCACCTGGAGGGCATTTTTGGGGCATTCCAGGGGGCAGAGCTGCCAGTAGGCATCTGCCTGACCCCTTTCGGGCCAGGAACACCCCCTCCAGAAGCAGAGGTGCTGTGCCAGGTTTTTGGCAGTTTTTCCTGGTGTAGCCACGCTGTTCTCAATGTGGGGGAAATGCCCCCATTTTTACTTTTTAAATTTAAAAAGGATATTTAAACTTTTGGAGGCCAGGGAACTTCTTTATAGGTGCCTCAACCATGCCGTCCCTAGCCACTGAAAGGCCCAGGAATGGGCTATTAGAAACCAGCAAGGATGGATGGATGGATGGATGGATGGATGGATGGATGGATGGATGGATGGATGGATGGATGGATGGGTGGGTGGGTGGTTGGGTGGGTGGGTGGATGGACTGACACCTCATGTCAGTCCAATATTTTTTTCAATATTTAGCCATGCCCCATGAGGTAAATTAGGCTGATAGGAAGCCTATGCCGGGAACGATACAGTAGAAATGGACACTTGAGGAGTAAGAAATAACACATTGGATATTTTGTGACTTTTTGGATCAAGTAACTGAAGAAGCTGGAAGCGCAAACAGAGCCTAATTATTATCCAGAAAGCCCATCTTCTTGATCTGCTTCAAGCCGTTGGTCTAGAGATTCTTGGATTATTATACTTACCTGGCCCACTTGGCACTAGGCACCTAAGGAGGAAGATGTATCACTTGGTTCTTTAAAGATACAGACTTTAAAGATACAGAGACTTTTTGACTTACTGTTGAACTCTTGGGTTTGCCTTTACCTCTCTTGGAAGGTTGGGTTCTGTGCAATTGCTTATAAAATATTGTATGATACTTTTGTTTCTATACATTACTGACATGTTTGATAGAAATTCGTAGTGAGCATGGTATATAATATTACAATAGCCCAGTGTTGTATTTTTTGGTTACAGTTACAGTTTGAACAACACTTTTTTTGCCTGTTTTGGTTTACTGTTGTAAAATTAGGCTGAGTCATAGAATCATAGAGTAGGAAGGGACCACCAGGGTCATCTAGTCCAACCCCCTGCCCAATGCAGGAAACTCACAACTACCTCCCCCCACACCCCCAGTGACCCCAGAAGATGGCCAAGATGCCGCCCCTCCCATGAACTGCCCAAGTTCATGGAATCAGCATTGTGTTGGGCCCTTGATCAGCCAGCGAGCTTCTGGGGGTGGAACAGCAGGGGTTCAAATTCACTTGTCTCATGTTCTAGCCGCCCATTCTGACCATCACGCCATATCAGCTCTTTGTTCTCTTCTTCTGCTTCAGTGTTGTCATGATGTTTTTCTTTTCTTGGGCTGGTTCTGGGTTGTTTTATGATTGAAAGCTGCTGTCTGGTTATTTTGGAAGTGTTGATTTTTTTTTAATCATCGTATGTTGTTTCAAATCTGTCGGAACTGCTGGAAGCTGCCTCGAGCCATTCTCCGGGGAGGTGGCTAAGAAATAATTTAAATGAAACAAATACATAAATAAATAATTGGGAGGGGACTTGGCAGAACAAGAGAGTTATAAGGCAAAACTGCCTGCTCTTGAATGAAGGGTGTGTTTGTGTATGTGTGATCCTGATTCCTGCATGACTCTAGAGCAAGAAGCAACAGTTATACCATTGCTATGAAAGAAGAAGAAGAAGAAGTTTTTATATGCTGACTTTCTCTGCCACTTAAGGGAGAATCAAACCAGCTTACAATCACCTTCCCTTCCCCTCCCCACAACAGACCTCTTGTGAGGTAGGTGGGGCTGAGAGAGCACTAAGAGAACTGTGACTAGGCCAAGGTCACCCAGCTGGCTTCATGTGTAGGAATGGGGAAGCCAACCCAGTTCACCAGATTAGCATCCACCACTCGTGTGGAGGAGTGGGGAATCAAACCCTGTTCTCCAGATTAGTGTCCACCGCCCCAAACCACCACTCTTAACCACTACACCACACTGGCTCCACTATGATACAAAATATGCAAAACTATGATACAATACTGTGGCAGCTATGGAGTAGGGTTGCCAGGTCTGTCCCCCAAAGCCATTGGCGGGGAAGGGGGTGGGGGATCTTACCAGGATTAAAATTATACCTAGGCCTCAATGTTGCCTGTGTGATAACATCACTATTGGAAGTGACGTCATCACATTGACAACCATGAGGGACACGTTCCGGTATCTGGGCAAAAACTCTATGGTAAAAGCTGTTTTTACCCTGGAATTTTGCCCAAATACCAGAACGTCGCCCCTGTCATTGCCTGCGTGATGACGTCACTTCCGGAAGTGATGTCATCATACAGGCAATGTTGAGACCTAAACCTGATAAGACTGTGGCCAGCAGGATTGGTTCAGAGCCCTGGAAGAGAGGCAGGCATTTAAGGATGATTGCCGCAGTACCATTCATGCAAAGAGCAATCTTGAATACATGCATTGTTTGTCAATATGAAAGCCCAGTCAGATAACAGGCAGTCAATAAACCAGTCAATTGTCAATAGTTGGTCGCTTGATTGATAGCATCCCAACCCCAAAATTTATTTCAGAGATGTCTTGACAATTACAAAATAAAAATAAAAATGGAACACCATGATTTTAACATAGTGACCAACCCAGTAGGGTTTCCAGCTCTGGGTTGAGAAATACCTAGAGATGTTGAGGGCGGAGCCTGAGGAGGTCAGGGTTTGGAGAGAGGAGGGACCTCAATGACATAGAGTCTAATTGCCAAGGCGTCATTTTCTCCAGGTGAACTGATCTCTATCGGCTGGAGATCAGTTGTAATAGCGGGAGATCTCCAGTCACCACCTGGAGGCTGGCGACCCTACAACCCAGCAATACATCTTACCATAGTCCTAAAGAAAGACATTGCCTCAAATAAGCTCTTTATACACTGGAATGAGAAAAGTATTGTCACTCAGACAATTATTTACTGTCAGGGCTTAGAATTAACTTTGCAATATAGGGGCCGCCACTGACATTTTGACCGGAGTAGGCCTTAGTAATAACTTGACTGTTTCTCCTCAGGCAAAACAAAAATAACAGCTGATGAATTTTGGGGAAAGCCAAAATAGTAAAATATTTCCCAGGATTACAATTGATCTCCATATTAAAGAGATCACACTTGCTCTGGAGAAAATGCCAGCTTTGGAGGGTGGTCCATAACATTATAGCCTCCATAACATTATAGCTGCCCGGCTTTTGTGCTTGTTTCGCACAAACTTTATCAAGTGATATGTATGTTTTTTGTTTGAGTCCCTGCAAGAATCAGCCTTGCTGACAGATGGCCATCTAGTTTCTGCTTAAAAACCTCCAGGGAAGGAGAGACCACCCCCACCCCCGAGGAAGCCTGTTCCACTGAGGAACTGCTCTGTCAGAAAGTTCTTCCTAACCTTTAGCTGAAAACTCTTTTGATTTAATTTCAACACATTGGTTTTGGGGCAACAGAAAACAACTCGGCACCATCCTCTCTATGACAGCCCTTCAAGTACTTGAAGACTGTCATCATATCACCTCTCAGTCGTCTCCCCTCCAGGGTAAACATACTGAGCTCCTTCAACCTTTCCTCATAGGACTTGGTCTCCAGACCCCTCACCATCTTTGTTGCCCTCCTCTGAATACTTTCCAGCTTGCCTGCATCCTTCTTAAACTGGGGTGCCCAAAAGTAAATGCGATACTGTAGAAGAGGTCTAACTAGAGCAAAGCGATACCATCACTTCACAGGACGCATCTAACAAAAGCAGCCTTTGACTCTCTTGAAAGTTTATACCCTGAAAATCTTGTTGGTCTCGAAGGTACTACTGGACTCCTATCTTGATGAACACTGAATCTCCTGTGCCCAGAAACATCTGTCCTACTGGGGTGCATGCGTAAACCCAACTTGGACACAATTCAACGTGTGCTTGACTGTATTTTTAACCCAGAGCTCCCTCCCCTTCCTGTCTCTCACTGGCAATCTTTAGAATATACATTCTTAAAATGAATTAGGTAGCCATCTCAGACACCTGCCTGCAACGCTCTGCCCGCACAATCCGTTTTCTCTTCATCATAGCTCCCAGGACATCTGTCTGGATGCTTCCTATCCCTGATACAACTAATGAGCTTCCAGGACACATTAGAGAATCATAGGTCACTCGCTACCAGCATTATGACATGTGTTGGTTCCATATAAATTACGTCGTAGGCACATTTTGTAAAATCTTTCATTATTTTTGCGTGGCAGTTCCAATAGCGGTGAGACAGGACACATCTCCCATTAGTAGTACTCAATATATTTTCTTGTCAGTTAATCTTGAAAGCTGGCTAGAGTTTCTCGAAAGGCTGGAACTTTCATTTCCTTCCAATAAATCCTTTGCGCTAAGTACACTATTGTCAGAGATGTGCAGGTAATTGAACACTTTCCTACCTCTTTCTACCTTATCCTGAAAGATAATATTTGCTTCAAGTAGGGAAAAGGGAGATGGCTATAGCTCAGTGGTAAGAGGATGGATTTGACATGCAGAAGGTTCAGGGTTCAATTATCAGCATCTCCAGTTGATAGGATCTTGGGTACAAGGCTTGGGAAAAACCTTTGCAACTGGTACTCACAGTGCTAAGTGGTGACCAACAAGTCCCACATTTTTCAAAAAGAGAAGATGAGTTTTCTACAGATACTGTGAATTCTGCCACCAACATGTTTGAAAGTCCAATTTGCAGTCTGCAAAGGCAGAGACTGGATGTGAACTGATCACCCAGCATGTTGTTTTTTGCTGAAGAAATGACTGCCAAGGACACGGTTCTAAATGAACAGCAACCTTAGCACCACTAGGGACAACTTAGATGGACACCCAAGGAGAGAATTTTATTAAAACACTGCACTTATCTAGGGCTGATTTATATGATTGGTGACTGGTTTGACTGTCAACTTCGGGGGTCCTCGACATTTTTGAGCCTTTTGGCACCCTGACACAGGGTGGTGGACAAGGTCAAAGTCGTTTTCTCAGACTGGCAGCGGCTCTCCAGGGTCTCAGGGAGAGGTCTTTCCTGTTACCTACTTCCTTGTTCTTTTAACAGGAGATGCCAGGGATTGAACCTGGGACCTTCACAATGCAAAACAGAGGCTCTTCTGCCGAGCCACAACCCCTGCCCCACTCAAGCAAGGGACACTTTGCCAGTCACTCATCAGCACCGTTACAGTGTGGTGTAGTAGTTAAGAACATTGGTTTGGAGAGGTGGACTCTGATCTGGAGAACCGGGTTTGATTCCCCACTCCTCCACAAGAGCGGCAGAGGATAATCTGGTGAACTGGATTTGTTTTCCCACTCCTACACACGAAGCCAGCTGGGTGACATTGGGCTAGTCACAGCTCTCTCAGCCCCACCTACCTCACAGGGTGTCTGTTGTGGGGAGGGGAGGGGAAGGGAAGGTGATTGTAAGCCGGTTTGATTCTCCCTTAAGTGGTAGAGAAAGTCGGCATATAAAAACCTACTCTTCTTATTCGTCTTATTCTTTTTCAGCTCCCCGCAATCCTTAACTTATCCAAGACTGTTGACACCACTAGTTATGATACTTTAAGAAGGAGACCTGCAGTTGGCGGCTCAGACCCAGAAATCAATATGACCCACTGACTGCTCCAGTCAGCCTAAGTTTGATTTTCATGTACAAAGCCCCTTTCTCTCAATTTGTTCTCCCGATTCCCAGAGAGGAGCAGTTTTGATGTCTTATCCCACGGATCCGCTTCTTCTGCCAGACATGATAACCAGCCTGTCTTCACAGTTATCACTTCACACCCTCACTGCGAGGAGTTTTATCAGACCCGTTCCAATTCAGACACCTGTTGGGACAAATCAACATTTTCCTTAACAAAAAAAAAAAAAGCTGTATTGTTTTTTTAAGCCACTCCGGCTTTTGCATTCTCTTTATGTGTGATAACAGAAGCTGTGTTGGTAGCTAGGAGGAAAAATTATCCATGCTGAGACCAAAGAGAGCAATTCATCATGTCAGAGCCACAGAGCCTAAGTGTAAAATGAAAGAGAGAGACAGAGAAGAATGCACACGGAATAATCCTTAGAAACGTCACTGCAAAATGGGGGGACATCACCCCGCAATTGATAACACAAATTATGAAACACACTGCCTTAATTTTTATTTCCCTCTGACTCAAAAACTGAGGATTTACTTCTTGTATAACCTTAGTAGCCTAGAAATGAAATGAGTAATACGAAAAGGAATTATTTCCTCAATTCCACTTGAGGCTATTCACTATCATCTCCTTTTTTGCTTTGAATTGTGTTTATTTGCTGTACAGAAGTGGCTATTTTCCCTCCTTGATTGTTGGCATTTTGTTGAGGGATGGATATTTGGAATTAACCAATTCAATGTGAGTACAAAAGATCCACCCAGCCAAAATGTAAAAAATTGCAGAGCCTTTTTTAGAATATACAGGAATTTGAGGTGTCTTGGCAGTATCCTGGGAACTTTCAAAAGTCCTCTCACTTTTATTTTCCTTGATGATTAAGGTTGCCAGGTCCCTCTTCACCACTGGTGGGAGGTTTTTGGGGTGGAGCCTGAGAAGGGCAGGGTTTGGGGAACGGAGAGACTTCAATGACATAGAGTCCAATGGCCAAAGCGGCCGTTTTCTCCAGTTGAACTGATCTCTATCATCTTGAGATCAGTTGTAATAGCAGGAGGTTGGCAACCCTATTGATGATCCTATGTCCAACTTTTCTGAGATTTTTCCCCTGAGCAAAAATCTTCAAATTTGGATCAAATTTTGCCTTAGGGAAAGCTGGTGACAGTCAAGGCATGTTTAATACTCCCCATGCACAAACACACAGCTCAATATATTTTACTGATCTCTATCACCTGGAAATCAGTTGCAATAGCGAGAGATCTCCAGCCACCACCTGGAGGTTGGCAACCCTAGTTGGGGAAACATTAACCCCAACTTACATTGAATGTATAACCCAGCTCTTGCCCTAGAAATGGTGGGAGGAGGGGCCAATTGGCTACTGAGTGCATGTGCAGTAGCAAAAGTGGACAGAGTGGAGTAGGTGCAGAGGAGAGCGATGAGGATGAGCAGGGGCCTGGAGATCAAGCCCTATGAGGAAAGCCTGGGGGATATGGGAATGTTTCGTCTGGAGACTGGGAGGATGGTTTCCTACCTGCCCCCTCCCAATTCATTTCTTTGAACCAGGCCTTCCCAGGGTTGCTAACCTCCAGGTACTAGCTGGAGATCTCCCGCTATTACAACTGATCTCCAGCTGATAGAGATCAGTTCACCTGGAGAAAATGGCCACTTTGGCAATTGAACTCTATGGTATTGAAGTCCCTCCCCTCCCCAAACGCCACCCTAATCAGGCTCCGCCCCAAAAACCTCCTGCCGGTGGCAAAGAGGGACCTGGCCACCCTAGGCCTTTCCCTTCCTGCCACCTAGGGTTGCCATCCTCCAGGTACTAGCTGGAGATCTCCTGCTATTACAACTGATCTCCGGCCGATAGTGATCAGTTTCCCTGGAGAAAATGCTTTGGCCATTGGACTTTATGGCATTGAAGTCCCTCCCCTCCCCAAACCCTGCCCTCCTCAAGCTCCACCCCAAAAACCTCCCGCTGGTGGCAAAGAGGGACCTGGCAACCCTACTGCCACCCAAAGCTGCAGCGCTCTCCCTCCTCTTAGAACACCAGAGCCACTAAACGGATATCCCAAAGGTTTCTTTCCTCAGCTGCTTTTGAACTTCCAAATGATTTCCTTGAGATTTTTGGCTGCTTCTGGACTGTCATTTTTCAGGCTGTCTTTTGATGTAAACTTTTCATGCCACTGTTACTATGACGATGCAGAGATGCTGTGGTGGTTTAATTGGATTTTTTTTATTATTTCTTCTGGTGCTCACGAGACTCAATATGTTTTAATAACTGGATCAGATGGTTCTCATATAATTGCTCAGAGCTATAATCTTCAGTTCTATTTTTTCTGGAGGATTTGTGGGGGCTGGGAGTCTGTAGTGTCCCCGCCCCCCCCTTGACCAATGTTTCCTTCCTTTCTTCCCTCTTTCCATCTCTCCGGCTCAAATTACACAATTTTAACTCAATGACACCTGGGCGGTGAAGTCTCTTAAATCATTCAGAAGTTTGAAGAAGGGCTTGTGGAGAATATGCACTAGTTGGGTTGCCAGCCTCCAGGTGGTAGCTGGAGATCTCCAGGTGACGGAGATCAGTTCACCTGGAGAAAACAGCCTCTTTGGAAGGTGGACTTTATGGCATTTTACCCCACTGAAGTCCCTCCTCACCCCAAATCCCACCCTCTTCAGGCTCCACCCCCAAAATCTCCAGGTATTTCCCAACCCCGAGCTGGTATGGCCAACCTCCAGCTCCCATTGCCAACAGTGGTGGCAGAATTTTTTTTTTTTTAAGGCAGCACAATATGTAGCACTGTGTCACTTCTGGTAGAATCTCAATGGTGACATAGGGTAGCTCCAGGAATTGCTAGAAACTCTATCATTTTAACCATAAAGTTTCCAGCAATTCCTAGAACTACTCATCATCACTTCTAAGTTTTTACAGGAAGTGACATCATCATGCCTGCTCCCCTACCATGTCCCCACCCCAACCATCCAGCTGGCGACCCTAATATGGACAAAACCATTTTCCTTCCAGTCTATTCTCAGCTCAAAACTCTCCCCTGATTACTTTTTTCACCCATGCTGCAGGAACATTGGCTCTTCCCCATATCTTTTCCCCATAAGTAGGGTTGTCAGCTCCGGTTTTGAAAATATCTGAAGATTTTGGGGGTGGAGCCTGAGGATGGCAGGGTTTGGGGAGGGGAGGGACTTCAGTGGGGTATAATGTCATAGAGTCCACCTTCCAAACAAGCCGTTTTCTCCAGAGGAACTGATCTCTGTTGCCTGGAGACCAGTTGTAATAGCAGGAGATCTCCAGCTACCACCTACAGGTTGGCAACCCTACCCATTAGTGAAAAAAAATAGAGAGAGTGATTTTGAGCTGGAAAACATCTGGCATTGAAAGTGTTACATAGTTCAGATTCAGCCTGCCCCGCCTTACACAGGACAATTGCCCAAACTCCTGGAAACTTGAGTGTAAGTCACACATACCCCTCTGATTCATATGCTACATCAGACATCTCGTGTTGCTAGTGGGTTTAATGAGTCACCAATTCAATTAGTACCATGATCAATAGGGGCCAATTTTAATAGATGAAGGCCCACTTTAATCAGGGAGACTGTAAGATAAGAGGCACTCTCTTAATTTTGATTCTGGTCTTGTCCTCTTATAGGGAATGCAAAAAAAGAAAGAAAGATACTAATGACCCTTCCTTCTAACCATGGATGCCATGTCTAGAAATGCACATCTACGAAGACTTTGGCAAGATCAACATATTCAAATTTAATCCATTAATCAATTGATTCATCTGTTCAAAGGCCAATGACTGTCCACTCAAACCCTTTTAATTGATTGATAGCCCTATGGATAACAGGTCTCCTGCATGGTGAATTAATGGCTCCTGTAGTTAAGAACATAAGAAAGGCCCTGCTGGATCAGACCAAGATCCATCAAGTCCAGCAGTCTATTCATGCAGTGGCCAACCAGGTGCCGCTAGGAAGCCCACAAACAAGGCGACTACAGCAGCATTATTCTGCCTGTGTTCCACTGCACCTAATAGGCATGCTCCTCTGATCCTGGAGAGAATAGGTATAAGAACATAAGAAAAGCCCTGCTGGATCAGACCAAGGTCCATCAAGTCCTGCAGTCTGTTCACACAGTGGCCAACCAAGTGCCTCCAGGAAGTCCACAAACAAGAAGACTGCAGCAGCATTATCTTGCCTGTGTTCCACAGCACCCAATATCAAAGGCATGCTCCTCTGATCCTGGAGAAAATAGGTATGCATTATGATTAGTATTTAAAAAGGTAAAGGTCCCCTGTGCAAGCACTGGGTCATTCCTGACCCATGGGGTGACGTCACATCCCGACATTTACTAGACAGACTTTGTTTACGGGGTGGTTTCCAGTGCCTTTCCCAGTCATCTTCCCTTTACCCCCAGCAAGCTGGGTACTCATTTTACCGACCTCAGAAGGATGGAAGGCTGAGTCAACCTTGAGCCGGCTACCTGAAACCAACTTCCGTCGGGATCGAACTCAGGTCGTGAGCAGAGCTTGGACTGCAGTACTGCAGCTCACCACTCTGCGCCACGGGGCTCCTATGGCTAGTATTAGGGTTGTGCATATTATCAATAGAACATCAGAGTCCAATATCTTCTTTTTTAGATCATAGGAACACAAGAAAATAAAAACAGCCATGGTGGATTAGACCAAGGCCCATCAAGTCCAGCAGTCTGTTCACACAGTGGCCAACCACGTGCCTCTAGGAAGCCCACAAACAAGACAACTGCAGCAGCATTGTCCTGCTTGGGTTCCAAAGCACCTAGTATAATAGGCGTGCTCCTCTGACCTGACCTAATATAATAGGCATGTTCCTCTGATCCAAAGATTTTTTGGGATTGTTTAGCACAAAGCCTCTTAAACTGTGGGTCGTGACCCCATATGAGGTCATGCAACTGAATGTGGGAGTCACAATAAAATATATATGTATACCAAAGTAGAAAAGGGCAAGAGTCCAGTAGCACCTTAAAGACTAACAAAAATATTTTCTGGTAGGGTATGAGCAGGTATCTGAAGAAGTGAGCTCTGAGCTGTGGCTCACGAAAGCTCATACCTTACCAGAAAATATTTTTGTTAGTCTTTAAGGTGCTACTGGACTCTTGCCCTTTTCTACTACTGCAGACAGACTAACACGGCTACCCACTGTGAATTATGTATACCAAAGAATTGTTTTAAAATAAATTTATTTATGATTTATTATCAGTAAATGTTTGATTTGTGTACCTATTTTATATACCTGGGGTAGCATGAAAATTTCACGGCCGAAAAGGGGTTGCAAGTGGAAAAGGTTTAAGAAGCCCTGGTTTAGCAGAACACCTTTCCTCTGTTCTGGAGAACATCTTCCAACATGCCTGCTACATGTGCTGATAACATTCACCAGGTGGCACTCACCCAAGGAAGGGAAACACAAAACACTCAACCCCAAGTTCCAAATCCCCATGTAATCCCCTAAATAGATGGCATTTGCATAGCCCACAGGTTGAGAGGTGTCAGCACACTGGATCCAAAGGGATTAGGCCTTGTAACTGAGGATTGTGCAAAGTCACTTGGCACCTTGGAGAAACTGGCTAGGATCCAGCTCAGAATTAAGTGCCATCAATTGACACTGTCTTAAGTGCCTTTAATTCCGGACTGGTTTGGATGCTCAGCCCGGCTTGTGTTAGAGAGCAGGACAGAGATTCAACATACGTGCCCCTTCAACCATGCAAATGATGCTATGAATGAAGGAGGAGTTCGTACTTACAAAGTAATTAGATCACACCCTGTGATCTTTCCGTTCCATTTGAGAGAGGGAAGAATCATAGATGCCACAGAAATTCTTAGCTCATTTGTGATACTGCTGACGCTGGGGAAGAAGAAGAGGAGGAGGAGGTGGTGGTGGTGGTGGTTTTTATACCCTGATTTTCTCTACCTTTAAGGAGTCTCAAACTAGCTTACAATTTTTGGGGGAAGGGTCATAGCTCAGTGGCAGAGCTCAGATCAGCAGCGGCTCTCCAGGGTCTCAGGCAGAGGTCCTCCACATCTCCAGTTAAACGGACTAGGCAAGTAGGTGATGTAATGTTGTTACATTAGATAGTGTTTAGCTCAACCTCCCCTTTCTCATATTTAAGCCATTTTGAGGCCACGTTCAGTGGAGACAGCTACACAAAATAAGAATTGAGTAGGCTTGGACTTCGCTGCTTCTAATTAATCTCTTTAACTCTTCAATTAACTGTTTTAATGAATTGTTTGCCTGTCTGTTTTTATTAGTTTTGATTACCTGTTTTGAGCTGGCTTAATTAATTTAATGCTTTAATTATTGTTGTCACTCATTTTGAAGCCTGGCTGTGTCAAAAAGAAAGGCGGGGTTTGCAAATGTCCCAATTAAATATTAGTTTAATATACTTAAAGCTTCCTTTGAAATGTGGTGTTGGAGGAGAGTGTTACGGATTCCGTGGACTGCCAAAAAAACAAATCAGTGGGTTTCAAATCAAATCAAGCCTAAACTGACCCTAGAAGCTAAAATGACTAAACTGAGGCTATTGTATTTTGGTCACGTCATGAGACCACAAGAGTCACTGGAAAAGACAGTCATGCTAGGAAAAGTTGAGGGCAGCAGGAAAAGAGGAAGACCCAACAAGAGATGGATGGACTCAATAAAGGAAGCCACAGCCTTCAGTTTGCAAGATCTGAGCAAGGCTGTCAAAGATAGGACATTTTGGAGGACTTTCATTCATAGGGTAGCCATGAGTCGGAAGCGACTTGACGGCACTTAACACACACATACTTAGAGCCAGGTTGGTGCAGTGGTTAAGAGCAGTGGACTCTCATTTGGAGAATGGGGTTTGATTTCTCACTCCTCCACATGAGCAGCGGACTATAATCTGGTGAGCCGGGTTGGTTTCCCTACTCCTCCACATGAAGCCAGCTGGGTGACCTTGGGCTAGTCATTGTTCTCTCCAAACTCTCTCAGCCCCACCTGCCTCACATAGCGTGTGTTGTGGGGAAGGGAAGAGAAGGAGATTGTAAGCCGGTTTGATTCTCCTTAAATTGTAGAGAAATAGGGTTGCCAGGTCTCTCTTCGCTGCCAGCGGGAGGTTTTTGGGGAGGATCCTGAGGAAGGTGGGGTTTGGGGAGGGGAGAGAGTTTAATGCCACAGAGTCCGATTGCCAAAGCAGCCATTTCCTCCAGGGGAACAGTACTCTTATCGGCTGGAGATCAGTTGTAATAGCAGGAGATCTCCAGCTGCTACCTGGAGGTTAAATAAATAACAACAAGCACTGATGGCACACAACTTATATAATGAATTAGGTAAGATCCCATGCAATAAAATGGAAAATATTCTATAATGCCCGAGATACTGTTAAGTATACAGAAAGTGTGGTGTTACGCTAAATGGCGAGGCGGCTCCAGTTGAGACGGAGGCAAGGTGGCGCTCCAAGAAGATAATTGGAAAACCCGGTCAAATGTTCCATGGCACTGGAGACGTATATAGGGGCTTTAGCTAGATCGCTAACAGCCATCCTATGATCTGTAAGCTACATGCTTTTCAGCGTCTGAGATAGTCATCTCTCGCAGCATTATACTTCCCCAATGGACAAAGCCACGGAGAAATGGGTTTTACTGGTCTCCCATCTCGGGATGAAGTAAATACAACATACTTCGGCTCTTTCACATGAATTATACATCGTTGAAAGCCCCCATATGCGTCTCCAGTGCCATGGAACTTTTGTTCGGGTTTTCCAATTGTCTTCTCGGAGCATCGCCTCGCCTCCATCTCAACTGGAGCCACCTCGCCATTTAGCGTAACACCACGCTTTCTGTATACTTAACAGTATCTCAGGCATTACAGAATATTTTGCAATTTATTGTATGGGATTTTACTTAATTCATTATATAAGTTGTGTGCCATCAGTGCTTGTTGTTATTTATTTAGCTACCTGGAGGTTGGCAACCCTATAGAGAAAGTTGGCATATAAAAAACAACTCTTCTTCATCATCAGCAGCAGCTGTGCAGGTAAAGTGAGCAGAGAGGAAGCATCACAAAGTCTTAAAGTGGCATACCAAACTTAGACTTCTGTGGCAATGCCTACTTCTTCCAAGGCAGGTCTACGCTGAAAGGAATTACAACTGATGGCAAATGCTACTTGCCTGCGATAGTGAACCTAGCACATAGTCCTATTTATCTGTCTATAACAGCTGCCATTTAGGGTTGCCAGCCCATTTCCATGTTGCCATGCAAGCATTGGTGGGCCTCAGACTGTAAAATGGTGTTGCCGTACATTATGACATAACTTCCAGCTAGGAACCCAGGAATGGCATCACCACTTCCTGTGAGGCTCTACCATTTCCTCCGATTGCTATTGTAAATGCCATCGAGATTGGGGATATGCTTACAGCAGCATGTGGCACAGCAGAGTTACTTCCGAGTTCTAACCAGAAGTGACATCACTGCACCATATGACATTGTGTCCCCCCCATTGTCCCCTCCCAGTGCTCCATTGAGCACCACTGGGGAATGGGGAGTACCAGTGAGGGTTTGCCTGCTTATCCAGGCAAATGACAACTCTTCTAATTCAGTATCTATAATGGCTTTAAGAGAAGAAGAGAAGAGTTGGTTTTTTATATGCTGACTTTCTCTACCATTTAAGGAAGAATCAAACCGGCTTACCATCACCTTTCCTTCTCCTCCCCACAAAAGACACCCTGTGAGGTAGGTGAGGCTAAGAGAGCTGTGACTAGCCCAAGGTCACCCAGCTGCCTTTGTGTGTAGGAGTGGGGAAACAAAATTCAGTTCACCAGATTAGCCTCCGCCAACCATGTGGAGGAGTGGGGAACTGAACCCGGTTCTCCAGATCAGATTCTGCTGCTCCAAACCACTGCTCTTAACCACTACACCATGCTGGCTCTCCAATTAAATTAGATTTCCCCCTGGCCAATGGCTAGGAATGGGGGTAGGGATGCCAGATCCAGGTTGGAAAACTCCAGGAGATTTGGGGATGAAGCCTGGGGAGGACAGGGACCTCATTTAGTGCAATGCCATGGAGTTCCCTCTCCAAAGCAGCTATTTTTTCCTAAGGGAACCTGATCCATGTAGTTTGGATATGAGCTGTAATTCCAGGGGATCCCCAGGTCCCACCTAGAGGCTGGTATCCCAACCTTAAATATAAATGCTCCAGGCAAGTAATTGACTCATTTCATTCCCTAGATGGTACCTGTAGCCTTAACCCACACCTGGCTACTGTGGTTTTGAGAGTTTGCATGTGTAGAGAGTCAGCATGGTGTAGTGGTTAAGAGTGGTGGTTTGGAGTGGGGGACTCTGATCTGGAGAATCAGGTTTGATTCCCCACTCCTCCACATGAGCGGCGGAGGCTAATCTGGTGAACTGGGTTTGTTTCCCCACTCCTACACATGAAGCCAGCTGGGTGATCTTGGGCTAGTCACAGCTCTCTTAGAGCTCTCTCAGCCTCACCTACCTCACAGGGTTTCTGTTGTGGGGAGGGGAGGGGAAGGTGATTGTAAGCCGGTTTGAGTCTCCCTTAAATGGTAGAGAAAGTCAGCATATAAAAACCAACTCCTCCTCCATCTCCTCCACCTCCTCCTCCTCCTCCTCCTCCTCCTCTTCTTCTTCCTCTTCTTCTTCTTCTTCTTCTTCTTCTTCTTCTTCTTCTTCTTCTTCTTCTTCTAGCCGTCAAGTCCATTGCAAATGCCACTTGCGTATCCGAGGGCTCCCTAATTGTTAAACACATCATCCTGGAATAATGGGACCTTCCGGGAAGTCGTAAAAACATACGCTCAACTCCAGCAATAGGAAGCACACAGGAATTATTAATAAGAGGAGCGACTGCAAAACATTTTTTGGAAATGCATAATTTATTAAGGGACAGCCAAGATGGACTCATAAAAACAGGCCATGCATGCGCTTCTGTTTGCATATGTTAGCAGGGACGGGAGGACACAATGGAAGCTGTGCTGCTGCTGATAACTGACATGAACAGGGGCTTCTCGGTTTACAAAGCCAAGCAGAGCAGTCTTCTTCCACTGTCAAGGATGGTCCATAAATGGTGCTCGTTATTACCTTTCAAGCCCTAAACAGTCTGGGACCTTCATATACCTTCAGGACCGCCTCTCCCTATACGTTCCCCCAAAAATGCTTGGTTCTTCTTCACATGGTCTACTGGTGGTGCCCAGCCCACAGGTGGCTTGACTATCCTCAACGAGGGCAAGCACTTTTTCAATAGTAGCCCCTGCCTGGTGGAACTCTTTGCCAGATGACGTCCGGGCCTTGCAGGTCCTTTCTAGATGCTGTAGGGCCTGTAAGACGGAGTTGTTCCACCAGGCGTTCTGTAGACGATGGTCAAGGCCCATTTTCCACCTTATCTGCAGTGCCTCTGGGTTTTGACAGCAGACTGGGATGTAGGTTGCCGGGTGCTAGTGGATGATGTTTTATTTTGATGTCTGTTAGGATTATCGGCTAATATCCAAAACAACCCTAAGCTGTAATGAGAGTAGCTCGCAAAAAATAGCAGCACGTAGCTCAAATTTAGACTCTATTAAACAAATGGACCTGCAACATCATCAATATCATACAATACGAACAACAATTTCACTCTAGCTAATAACACTCAGATGGCACGATACAGAAATGACAGAACAACCACCAAACCAAATGTGATAACAAATGCACCCCTTTTCAAAGTCTAGAACAATTACTAAATCAATGCTGGCCGTATTAAAGGAACACTGTCCCCAGTCACCAGACGAGGGAACTCCTTTGTTGTCACCGAATCACTAGGAGGGATTCAGCTGGTGAAGAGTGTCACTAGCTCCTGGATGATGCACAGTCCAATAATTCAAAAAGCAACCGTGTCGTTGCAGCAACTGTGCTGTTCAAACGGACTGGACTTGACTTCGAAAACGAAGGCAAGAGCAACAGAATATGTTTCCTAGATACTTGGTCTCACATTTCACCATAAGGCTTCTTCTGCCTAAAGTCTTCTGTGTAACCTCCGAGGGTTCTCCCGATTATTTTGAAGCTTCAGTTACTGGGCAGCCTAATTCTGAAGGGGGGGGGGGTTAGATACGAAGCGCTCAGGGAGGACGCAGCCGCACTGCTTCCTGGGTGGGTTGCGGCTGTGCAGGGGATAAAAGAAAATACAATTCCCCCCAAGCCCCGTGAAACTCTCCATAGAGAGCTATGCCTGCCTTTTTCAGATGCAACTCAGCACCTGCAAAAATGGGTTTTCCTGGACCAAAAGGGCTTTGGAAGCTGCCTCAAGGCAGCTCTGCCCCCGGAAATGCCAGGAATTCAGGTTTGCATTAGAAATTCTTCATTGCTGATTTTTTAAAACTCCTGAATATAGTCTAGGGGATTACGCATGTCCACTTTGCCACAACTTTGAGTGGAGTTGCTTCATGTCTCTCCCAGTCTTTTTAATCTCACTGTGAGTGTACATTCATATGTTCGTATTAAAAAAAAATACATGTCAAAAAAAGCAATCTCGGTGTGAACATGCATTTGTTTTGTACGGTTTCCACCTATGAGCGACAGCACATGCACACATCAGAAAATGCCACATGAATAAAAATGCATGGGTACTTTCACTCACGTTCAACCCCCGTCTGTGTCGGTTGTTCCTTGGAGTTATGCATAAGATTTCCCTCCATTAGAGGTAGGGTTGCTAGGTCCCTCTTTGCCACCAGCGGGATATTTTGGGGGTGGAGCCTGAGGAAGGTGGAGTTTGGGGAGGGACTTCAATGCCATAGAGTCCAATTGCCAAAGCGGCAATTTTCTCCAGGTGATCTGATCTCTGTCAGCTGGAGCTCAGTTGTAATAGCAGGAAATCTCCAGCTAATACCTGGAGGTTGAGGAAACAAACAGCACCACAGCTCAATATAGTATTCAATAGAAACTTATTTAGTAACTTTACCATCGATAGAAATCAAACATGCCTAAACATACACCGCAGGTATGGACAAGGATTAATGACTGAAGAAGCTACCGCGAAACGAATACGAGATCCGGAAGTATCGTTTCACTTATTATCTGACTTTGGAAATTACGGTGGAGCAACCGTCAGCAGAACTCTTTCGTTTTCCACATTACTTTGCTGCAACGGTGGAGCAACCGGTTTCAGAACCCTAATTTTTCTTTTATAATATAACAGCGGTGGATTAACCGATTGGAACGGACTCTTTCTTTATTCTATTCATGACGGTCTTTACTGCCTTAGAAACTTACCATATTTGGACTATTACGGTGTAGGAACCTATATATTTTTTGTTTGATTACCTTATTGTACTGTATTATCAGGTTTCAGACTTGTCCATACCTGCGTTGTATGTTTAGGCATGTTTGATTTCTATCGATGGTAAAGTTACTAAATAAGTTTCTATTGAATACTATATTGAGCTGTGGTGCTGTTTGTTTCCTCAACTAAACGTTAGTCAGCATACGTAGCAATTTGCTTAGTGTATACAATACCTGGAGGTTGGCAATCCTAATTAGAGATGACCTCGCTGCCAGCCCTCAAAAATCCCAGGAATTCCCATTCCTCTGTTAACCCGATTCTTCTCTCTCCCCTAAGCTCAGCCTGGGTGAAATCCCTGTGCATAAGGCAAAGAGCAGGACATGAAAGTTTAGTTTTTCTCGCAGCCAGTTACAAAGCAGCATATCCAGAGGCGAAGATACAAATACTTCTGAGCAGAAGAAAGGCCTTGGATTTCTCCCCCCCCCCTTCTTTTCAGATTGCTCTGTTTTGTTGTTGTTGTTGTTCTTAAAATGCCTTTTTTATGCAACAATTGGGTTTGGTGGGGAAGGAACTTTTATCTTACTACAGCCAATTATGAAGCAGCATTTCAAGGGACAGGGATTCAAATAATTCCTGATTTGAGCTTAGAGACTGCTGGGGCATAGACTCTTAACAGGTGTGGGTCCAGTCAGCAACGAACGTCAAGTAAAACTCCCATGCATAAATGACCAACAGAGGAAGGCACTGGCAAACCACCTCTGTTAGTCTCTTGCCATGAAAACCCCAAAAGGGGTCACCATAAGTCAGCTGCGACTTGGCGGCACTTTACACACACACATAAATGACCAAAGTGAGTTTTTTGGAACAATAAAGAAACTGAGGAAATTCATCCCGACATGGAAACAAAGCCACAATTCTTTGTAACTGCAAGAGATAAGACACACACAGACACACACATTGTGTGCAGAGTTCAGCTGCCTGAGAAACTTCACTGTCATTAGAAACGTCCTTAGTGAACATGCATCAGCGTAATAAGCTGTGTGAGAATTCATGGGAAAAGGTGAGCTATTTTTCCGACAGTTCACCAGGGAGCTTGTAAATGCCAAATGCAGTCTTAACTGAGCCGAGAGGAGTTTCCCATCATTCACATGGATGCTTTCCCACCTGTCTGTCTGCCAGATATATAAATATACTTAGCAGTAACTCACGGTACAGTTCTATGCAGTTACTCCAGTCTTGTCGGGGAGAAGGTAAAGGTAAAGGTCCCCTGTGCAAGCACTGGGTCATTCCTGACCTATGGGGTGACGTCACATCCCGACATTTACTAGACAGACTTTGTTTACAGGGTGGTTTGCCATTGCCTTCCCCAGTCATCTTCCCTTTACCCCCAGCCAGCTGGGTACTCATTTTACTGACCTCAGAAGGATGGAAGGCTGAGTCAACCTGGAGCTGGCTACCTGAAACCAACGTCCGTCGGGATCGAACACAGGTCGTGAGCAGAGCTTGGACTGCAGTACTGCAGCTTACCACTCTACGCCATGGGGCTCCTAAGGGGAGAAGAGCAGCCTTATATTCAGAAAGCTCATTGATCAAGTAGCCCTATAACTGTCAACTCTCAGCTCTCCAATATCTCGGCCAACATCTTTAGGTGGTTCCACACTGGGGCTATTCTCTTCGATCAGATCATCGCTGCTTCAAACGTTAGCTGCATCTGGAATCAGAATTAGGGCTGTCAAAAAAAAAAATTCGGTACAGTTCGGATTCGGCCGAATTTGGCCCTTGTGGGTTCGGTACGTGCCGAAGTCCGAACTCCCCCACTTCGGATCCGTTCAATTCGGCGGGAATTCAAAGTTCGGGGAAAAAAATTCGGCCGAATAAAGCCATTAAAAACAGAACCGCGCCTTTCCGCGGCTCTGGGGGGGGCATTTTTGGGCTTAGAGGTCCCAAACTTTCAGCAGAGCTTCAAAGGACGTATATTGAAAGACTCCCCAAGTTTTGTAAAGATTGGGTCAGGGGGGGCTGAGATATGGGCCCTGAAAGGGGTCCCCCCCACCCTTAATGTGGATCTCTCCGCAGAGCTTGCCGCCCACGCACAAAGCTCCCGGCCGACAAACAGCTGATGAGAGCAAGGGCGGGGCAGGTGCTAAGAACTTTGCAAAGCAACACAACTGCAGAGCAACCCCTTTGCAAATATGCAAAGGGCGGGGCAGGTGTGAAGAATTTTGCAAAACAATACAACTGCAAAGCAACACAAGCACGCAATGCAAAACCTTTGCAACAGTGCATAGCAACACCTGACACCTGGGAGTTTGCATACCATGGAAAGGGACAGAGGCAGCTAGCTATGCATAATGAGCAGGAGGGGGTGGAATGTCTCCTTTTGCATTGGACTTGGGACCAGGCAGATGCATTCTTTAAGTCACCATTTGAAAACCAGTTTTGAGCAAGCATCAATAACCTAACTGATCTTATGAATGAGGAAAAACCTGAAGAATAGAAATGAAGCCCCCCCTCAAACCAGGGAGAGAGAGACTGGAGGGGGAACACACACCCCAGGCAGAACCGGCAAAAGCCCCCTTTGGCTTCCCCCCCCACCCACAGAAACTGCTCCCTCCCCCCACACACACACAGACTCTGCTTTCCCCCCCACACACACACAGAAAAGAAAAAATATAGATTAAAGCCCCCAAAGGGGTCTTACTGTGGCTGTCTTCTGTTCCAGCAGGAGGGGCTGGGAGGCTGGGTAATCCAATATGATTCCATTTGTATCCAATATAAGATCCATATGTATGCATCTCTCGAGGGTGATCCATTCATCCCAATAGGGGAAAGGGGAAAGCCCATATCTCGGGGGGCCCTGACCCAATGTTTACAAAACTTGGGTGGTCTCTTAAAAAGCCTTGACTGAAGCTCCGCCGAAAGTCTGGGATCGGCACACCCAAAAATGCGCCCCCTGCAGCCATGGAAAGAGAAAAGGGGGGGGAGCCAATATTTCAGCCCCCACTGAACCCATCTTTACAAAACTTGGGTGGTCTCTTAAGAGGGATTCTCTGAAGCTATGACAAAAGATTGGGGGCTGAACCCCCAAAAAAGCGCCCCCTGCAGCCACGAAAATGGAAAAGGGGGGAGAGGAAAAAGGGGTGGAGCCCATATCTCGGGGGGCCCTGACCCAATGTTTACAAAACTTGGGGGGTATCTTAAGAAGCCTTGTCTGATGCTCCGCTGAAAGTTTGGGGTCGGCACACCCAAAAATGCGCCCTCTGCAGCCATGGAAAGAAAAAAGGGGGGGAGCCCATATCTCGGGACCCCCTGACCCAATGTTTACAAAACTTGGGTGGTCTCTTAAAAAAACCTGTCTGAATATCCCCTGAAAGTTTGGGGTCGGTACCCCAAAAAATGCGCCCCCTGCAGCCACGGAAAGGAGCGAATGTGCACAAGCACCCCCTCACACACACATGAGGATTTCCCTCTCTCTCTCTCTTTCCCCGGCCGGCCGCACATCAGCTGATTCCTCCAGCACTCAATCCTGACTGATTGGCCAGAAGAAGACCCAGCTTGGCCACCGATTGGCCGGGGGAGGAGAATGCTGCTTACTGACGGTTATGCTGCTTACTGACGGCCGAATTGGCCGAATTTATTCGCCGAACTCCCGAACTCGCTGAATTCGGCCCCCCCGGTTGCCCGCCAGTTTTGAGTTCGGATCCGTCCGACCTGAAAACCGCCGAATCAAGGGAAATTCGGCTGATTTTCAGTTCGGGCCGAACCGAATTGACAGCCCTAATCAGAATGGAGAATCAACACGTCGGAGGATATTATTACACCATTGGAATAGTTCACTTCCCATGCCACCCACGCAGGGGAATTGTTATGATCATGAACACATGAAGCTGCCTTATACTGAATCAGACCCTTGGTTCATCAAAGTCAGTACTGAGTACTCAGGCTGGCAGCGGCTCTCCAGGGTCTCAGGCAGAGAGGTCTTTCATATCACCTACTTGCCTAGTCCCTTTAACTGGAGATGCCGGGGATTGAACCTGGGACCTTCTGCATGCCAAGCAGAGGCTCTACCACTGAGCCATGGCCCCTCCCCAATAATCATGCATCATCATCATCATTCCTCTCCTCCTCCTCCTTCTCCTCCTTCTTCTTTTCCTCCTATTTTTTGTTTGTTTGTTTGCCAAACTTTGGTCCATAAATTTTCCATCTGATCTTATTAGCTCTACCTCCCAGTGGGGTCTGGGGATCTCCAAGATGTACAACTGATCTCCGGATTACACAGATTTCTTCGCTTGGAGGAAATGGCTGCTTTGGACAGTGGACTCTGTGGCATCACATCCCTGCCAAAGCCCCTTCCTTCCCCAAAGTGAGCCTGGGAAGACCTCCTTGTGCTGTTGGGACACACCTAGCCCAGTGCCTCCCTTACCAAACATCAGGCTGGCCTGTTACTTAATAGTACACATGGTGGCTATTCAGAAAGATACGATGGTGTCATGGCAGCATTAATAAAAATGTTTTAAAAAGGTGAAAGCAAGCCATTTAGAGGTTGACAACTGGAAATATTTTCTTTTTTTTATTTAGATATTTATACCTTGCTTTTCTCTCCAAGGGGGACCAAAATCAGCTTAAACATTGACAGCTAGCATGGTATAGTAGTTAAGAGCAGCAGACTCTAATCTGGAGAACCGGGTTAGATCCCCCACTCCTCCACATGAGTAGGGTTGCCATCCTCCACGTGGTATGGCAAACAAACAGCAGAATAGGCTAATACACACACCAGTAGTAACGATGAGAATAATAGTATAATACAAATCCAACTATTCAAACATACAAAATATACAAAACTTACAAAACGGCATTGAAGGCTTTCCCCTTTCCAAACCCCACCCTTTTCAGGCTCAGCCCCAAAAACCTCCCGCCGTTGGCAAAGAGGGACCTGACAACGCTACACATGAGCGGTGGACTCTAATCTGGAGAGCCGGGCTCCATTCCCTGCTGTTCCACATGAAGCCTGCTGGGTGAACTTGGGCTAGTCACAGTTTTCTCTGAACTCGCTCAGCCCCATCTATCTCACAAGGTGCCTGTTCTGTGTATGTGTTTGTGGGGAAGGTATAAGCCGCTTTGAGACTCCTTTCTCAACAGAAAAGCCGGGTATAAAAGCCAAATCTTCTACTATCTCATCCTCTCCTCAGTTTCATCCTTACTACAACCACCCTGTGAGGTAGGCTAGGCCAAGGGGTAGTAGTCATCCAGAAAACTTCCAAGGCAGAATGGGGATTCAAACCTGGGTCTCACAGATCCTAGCCTGGCACTCTAACCAGTGTCCCACACTGGAAGGGGGGGGGGAGTTGCTTCTCAAGAGTCATGCTCCAGGGAGCTCACAAAGTCAAAAGAATCCTACAAAGTCATCCAACAACAATATAAGAATGATTGTGATTAAAACCAGCCATTAAAAACAAGCTAGGGCATAAAAAGGCATTGCATAACATCTAACAGCTTAAAATTATATCCATAAAGCACAGCGAACTTTAATTATTTTCAATATATTTGCTGCAAATTCTGAGCACACAATTAAAAAAGTACAAGAATCAAGTCAAACTCAAAACCTGCCCATTTTTTGAATCTAGGAGTTTTAAGTGAGAATGTATAATTGTGACCAATACTGAACAGACCAGCAACCCAATTGACATCTATGCCCTCTGGATCTTCAACTAAGATAAAGATATCCTCCTCTTCTTGATTCCTGTGTGTAAAAACAACACAACCAAGAATTCCCCCCCTCCTCATAGGATGTTTTCATTCAGCCACATTGGGTGTCTCTGATACTTAATGATTCAATCCAAATCATCAGAAAGGAAGAACCTAATTTTAATTTTAATGGTAACTGACACACTCCCTCCCTCGGTTTTTATATTCTTATCACAGAGTACCCGATTCGGTCACAAAGACTAGAGCTGTGCTGAATCCTTGATTTGATATATGCAATGTAAAAAAAAAAATCTTTTCAAGTGCATATGAATTATTTTAACACCCCAAACATATTTTGCACTCCAGGAATTATATATTTATCTCTCTCCCATGGCTCTAATTCGACTTGCTTATAACACTCTTCTTGTAAAACTAACTGTGGCTACCCCGTCCCCTGTTGTAAACGGAAGTGGTGATGAAGAAGAGAGGAAGAGTTGGGGTATTTTTATACCCCAATTTTCTCTGCCTTTAAGGAATCTCAAACTGGCTTAAAATCCCTTCCTCTCCCCACAACAGATTGAGAGAGGTCAGAGAGAACTGTGACTAGCCCAAGGTCACTCAGCAGGCTTCATGTGCAGGAGTGGGGAAACCAACCCGGTTCACCAGATTAGAGTCTGCCGCTCATGTGGAGGTGAGGGGAATCAAACCCGCTTCACCAGATTAGAGTCCACGATTCTTAACCACTACACCACGCTGGAAGAATTGTTCAAGTTTTGAAAGGGGCATAAGCCTTGGTCACAATTTTCAGTGAATGCACATACAATTCGTGTACAATGTACACTTGGTTTTTCTTGGGGAACTCCTGGAGATTTGGGAGTGGATCCTGGGGAGGACAGGGACCTCAGAAAAGGTTCTCCTTGTCCACTCTCTGATCTGTAATTCTTGGTTATTCCCAAGTCCCACCTGGAGGCTGGCATCCCTACTAGGGAACAAAGCCGATGGTGGATAATAATGTGATGTAGACGGATGTTGTCTGTGGCTTTATTGACTACCGAGAGGATGCAGTGACATGGAAATCAAAGAATCCACCATTAGCAACGGTTTGATATTAAAGGATCTTACTACAAAAGAGATGTAAAGGAAAATACAATCAAAGAGATCTGTGGTGAACTGGAATTTTTTTAATTGAACACAGGAATATAAAGTTTCCAAATTCTGTACAAACACGCCTATTGTTTTCTTTGACATAAACACAAAATGTGCAAAATATACATGTGCTACAAAACCACAAAGCCACATTTACAGATATGCGTTAGCTCTTATCGTGCCGAACCCACCACTCAGATTCTGAGTCAAATCTCTCGCCGATCAAACATCTATCTTCCACCATCTTCACTGAGATGCCGAATTCACTCCAGTACCTTAACATTATTTAATGCTTGGTTCCTAAACAAGCATGGCATATTTACCCTTTTATTTCTCCTCCTCAATAATCACAACATATTTACCCAGCAGGTTTTGCCGTAATTGCCCAGGGACAGTTGTCCGCTTGCAAGTCACACGGGGTGGAAACCCTGCCCTTGATCTCGTATCTTTGCTGAAAACCTCACTGTATCTCTCTCAGTACAGTGGACATCTTTGTATCATCTTCCGGTCCCAGAAGGGGTAATTAGTGACGACTGAGTTACTAGAGGTCTGGAGGGCTCTGCATGAAATCTTGGGTGGCCTAGATACATTTCCATAAATCGATGCGAAAGTCGATACTTTGTCCTTCCCGCATTCCCCATCCCATTTGGCTTCAGGTGGTCTGCTAATATCACAAGTGGAGATCTGCTTGCAGCGTAGAATTAATCCATGGCGTCCGTCATGGCAAGAAGCGGCAATCTGCCTTCAGTCATATTGAACGTATCAAACTGCCTTATTCTGAGACAGTTCCTCGGCCATCAAGGTCAGTCCTGTCTCCTCTGATCGGGATTGGCTCTCCAGGGTCTCAGGTCGAGGTCTTTCATATCCCACACTACTTTGTACTTTTAATTGGAGATGCCAGAGGTTTAACCAGGGACCTTCTACACAAAAAGGAGATGCCCTACTGCTGAGCAATGGCCCCATGGGTGCCAAATTTTTGAGCACCTTCTGGACATACAGAGGTATATAAAATTATGCATGGTATGGTGAAAGTGGACAGGGAGAAGCTTTTCTCCCTCTCTCATTATACTAGAACGTGGAGTCACCTGCTGAAGCTGGAGGGTGAGAGATTCAAAACTGATCAAAGGAAGTATTTCTTCACACAAAGCATAGTTAAATTGTGTAACTCCCTGCCCCAGGATGTGGTGATGGCTGCCAACTTGGAAAGCTTTAAGAGGGGAGTGGACATGCTCATGGAGGAGAGGGCTATTCATGGATACTAGTTCAAATGAATACTAGTCATGATGCATACCTATTTTCTCCAGGATCAGAGGAGCATGCCTGTGATATTTGGTGCTTTGGAAGACAGGCAGAATAATGCTGCTGCAGTTGTCTTGTTTGTGGGCTTCCTAGAGGCACCTGGTTGGCCGCTGTGTGAACAGACTGCTGGACTAGATGGGCCTTGGTCTGATCCAGCAGGGCTTTTCTTATGTTAGATACTGACTGTATGCATTTTTCCTGCTTTAAATAGCTTGCTGTTTCCATATCTTTAAGCAAACTGGAATTGAGGAGGAGAGCCAGGTCGAAGTGGGTGCATGGCTTGTATCAGTAATAAAGACTTCGTTTTCTTTTTTAAATTATTTTTTCAAATTTCATAATCATACGTACAATACAAACAACTACAACACATAATACATATAAATAATACAATACATAAACACTACATAGACAGACTTGAAATCTACTGCAAATTGATAATTGACTTTTCTCTGGGTGGACATAACCAATTTTGTTCCCACTTATAGTCTTCCCTGTAATGACTATACTAACTTAGTCTCTCTCTCTCTCTCTCTCTCTCTCTCTCTCGCACACACACACACACACACACACACACTACTTAATATATAATCCTTCACTCACGTGGGATTATATATAGTATACTGATTAAGCTTAGATTAGCTATCTCATAATCTCTTATAATCTCTTACATTACAGTGCTTAAGGGCGGTGGTTTGGAGCGGTGGTATGAGGTTCTCCAGCCAACCTCAGCAATCCCAAAAAGTCACTCGCTCAGACAGGCAGATCTAAAGCAGGTAAACGTTTATTCAGGAGCCGCAGGTACAGCATAAGCAATCCACAGGTTCAAAGCTGATAATGACCATCCAGTCTACAAAGCATAACTTTAAGCACAAAGCAATCCAAGGTGCAAGATCGAGCAGGCCTGGGAATTGGGAGATAACAGTGCCTGGTGGGAAGCAGGGAGTGAGAAAGCCATAATACTGAAGTTGCCTGCTTGTGACTCAAGGTCAGAGCAGGGGGGGAAGGCAGGGAGTGGAGATAGTTTGAACAGCTCAGGGAAACAAAACCGAAAGATGCTCTTGAACAGAAATGGGCCTAACTCATGTCAAGAGCCTGCCTGGACCGCACGACTCCTGACTCCTGACAGGTGGAGGCCAATCTGGTGAAATAGATTTGTTTCCCTACTCCCACACACCAAGCCAGCGGGGTGACCTTGGGCCAGTCACAGCTCTTTTAGAGCACTCTCAGCCCCACCTACCTCACAAGGTGGCTGTTGTGGGGAGGGGAAGGGAAGGTGATTGTAAGCCAGTTTGAGTCTCCCTTAAGTGGTAGAGAAAGTCATAAAACCCAACTCTTCTTCTTCTTCTTCTTCTTCATTAATCAATAATGATAACTGAGTTTCAATATGCACTTTTTGCCTAGTACATTTCATATAACCTTGTGACTAAACTTTTTCATTTTTTTTTCAAAAAGATGTATGCACTATATAATTTCCAATTTTTTTGAAACTCTTCACTGGGTCATCCATTTACATAACTTGTTAACCTAGCCATCACTGCGTACTCTGCTAACTTGTCCTTCCAATCTTCATTGTCCGGACAATCTCCTGTTTTCTTGAACTTATACGCAGGCAAAATTTTCAAAGACTTTCACCAGAACAAACTTGCAAGCGCTTCCAAGTGAATTTATGCATTCACTTAGTAGGGATACATCTCCCAAATATATACACGCTTATAAAATGTGGCGCTGCCTTTATTACGGGAGATCTTTTCATTTGGGTAATTAGTACAAACTCCCATCTCCTTAGACTTACCACTGTGCGCCACGGCACCGCTGGCCATGATTCATGCTTTTTGTCATTCCTCTTAATGATGATTATAATTCACAACTTTGAAATTCGGTTTTTATGAGGCCATACACTGTTGGCAATTTATCGATCATGCCACGGCGATTATGCTTCTGTGGAGCGCCCATTTGTTCAAATGCCACTGTTTTTGTTTTTGGCTTTTTTAAACAGAAGAAACTTATTTACGCGAGAACCCTAGTTCTTGCTTCAGTACTGTAATTCCTATAATTACTTTTGAGCCTTAAATATACAAGAAGAAGAAGAGTCTCAAAGCAGCTTACAATCACCTTCCCTTCCCCTCCCCAAAACAGACATCTTGTGATGTAGGTGGGGCCGAGAAGGTTCTGAGAGAACTGTGACTAGCCCAAGGTCACCCAGCAGGTTTCATGTGGAGGAGTGGGGAATCAAACCCGGTTCTCCAGATTAGAGTCTGCTGCTCTTAACTACGACAACAGACTGGCTCTCTACAAAGGATTTTCTCTCCCATACATAATGGCACAGTATCCATAAGGCAAGGTTATGGAGTTGCCCCAGAGCCTGGGGCCCCTGTAATCTCAGCTGGGGGATTTGGGAGGGCAGTGTCTTCAGAAGGTGGAGTTTAGGAATAAAGTGATGTCATTCTGAGAGATGCTGTAGGTATTTCCCTGAATCTCTATGGGAAGAGACCAGAGAGACACAGGGAAATCCCTAGAGCATCACTATGGAGGCCATTTTTTGGTCATTTTCTCGAATACATTCTACTGGACGTATATCTAGAAAGATCATCAGTTTTTAGTACTATGTCCTCACCAAGATTCATGTCCAGTAGCACCTTAGACACCAATAAGATTGTTGAGGCATAAGCTTTGAAGAGTCAAAGCTGGGGTTGCCAACCTCCAGGTACTAGCTGGAGATCTCCTGCTATGGCAACTGATCTCCAGCCAATAGAGATCAGTTCACCTGGAGAATATGGCCGCTTTGGCAATTGGACCCGATGGCACTGAAGTCCCTCCCCTCCCCAAACCCTACCCTTTTCAGTATCCACCCCCCAAAAAACCTCCCGCTGATGGCGAAGAGGGACTTGGCAACCCTATTTGTGGTATCTGATGACGGGAGTCTCAAAAGCTTATACCCTAAAAGTCTTGTCAGGCTCTGGTTCAACTGGACTCAAATCAAGTCAGAATAGATTATTCAAAGCAGTAAACAGTGCAGATTAAATTATGCAAGAGTCAAAAGGAGGCCAGCATGCTCACCAGATTGATAGATACACACACACACACACATTTATTCACAAGGCACAGAACACAGCTTCTCTTACACAGAATTAGGATCACCCGAGAAGAGGGATTTTCTGCACAATAGTCGGTGCCAAGTTCTGTCTTTCCCCTTCTTTGAAAAGAAGAGCATTTTGTCGTCTCCTGAGAAGGGTAGGGAGGAGATGCTCCCCCCAGCAGATGTTGGGGATGAAAAACTGCGAAGGTGATCATGATTTATTATTTATTTATCAGGCCACCATCTGTTGCCGGTGTCGGCTTAACACAGGCAGAGGGACCCTCGCTCACCAGGCAGCTCTTAAAAAGAAAAGAGCTTTACTATAACTGCCTTGCATCTTCCTTATTCCTGCCGCCAGCTTGGCGACAACTTTAAGAATCAAGGGGCTGCAGCGTGGTGGATGGAGTGCTTGCTGGCAAGCACCAACCGAAGAATTTCTTTCTTCGGTCTCCTGTCAGATGTTGTTTGCTTCGCTGCACGTGAATATCCTTTAAGACCAAAGAGAGTGTGCTTGTCTTCTTCTTCAAAACTGTGAATCATAGAATCATAGAATTGGAAAGGTTATCTAGTCCAACCCCCTGCACAATGCAGGAAACTCACAAGTATAGTACCTCCCCCCCTACACCCCCAATATTACAAGGCTGTCAGATTAGTTTGACAGGTGCAGGTTAGATCAGATGGATCTAGTAATGATGCAATCAGCCTGGAAAGTCCCTGGAGAGCTAGAGGTAGCTGGCCTGATCCAGTTATGACCAGTAGGCTGACGCAATGCATAAGCAAGTCAGAATGACTAATGGAGTGAAACTGAAGCTCTGTGTGGGATGCTATGAGCGGAGAGTGTGTAAGAAGTTTCTGTATTATATCTTTGCACTGTGAAATAAACTACACTTTTCTAAGTAGCAGAGGACTTTCTGATGGTGTTATCCTGGACAGACTGCCAATCCGCTGGCTTCCGCGTCAGTGACCTCCCCATGCTCAGAAGAGGGCCAAGATGCCCTCCTTTTCATCATCTGCTTAAGGTCATAGAGTCAGCATTGCTGACAGATGGCCATCTAGCCTCTACTTCATAACCTCCAGGAAAGGAGCGCTCACCACCTCCCGAGGAGCCTGGTCCACTGAGAAACCACTCTAATGGTTATCAATTTCTTCCTAATATCTAGACAGAAACTCTTTTGATTTAATTTCAACCCATTGGTTCTGGTCTGACCTTCTGGAGTAACTGAAAACAACTCAGCACCCTCCTCTCTATGACAGCCCATCAAGTACTTGAAGATGGTTATCATATCCCCTCTCAGCCTTCTCCTCTTCAGGCTAAACATCCTCAGCTCCTTCAACCTTTCCTTATAGGACTTGGTCTTCAGAACCCACACCATCTTTGTTGTCCTCCTCTGGACACGTTCCAGCTTGTCTACATCCTTCTTAAATTGTGGTGTGCAAAACTGAACACAATATTCTAGGTGAGGTCTAACCAGAGCAGAGTAAAGCGATACCATCACTTTGAGTGATCTGAACACTATACTTCTGTTGATACAGCCCAAGATCCCATTTGCCTTTTTAGCTACCGCATCATACTGCTGACTCATGTGGCTTCTACTCTATGGCAAATTTATGCTGGGGTTGCCAATTTGGGTTGGGAAATGCCTGGAGATTTGGGAGTGTATCCTGGGAAGGGCGTAGGGTTGCCAGGTCCCTCTTTGTGGCTCAGTGGTACAGCATCTGCTTGGCATGCAGAAGGTCCCAGGTTCAATCCCCGGCATCTCCAGTTAAAGGGACTAGGCAAGGAGGTGATGGGAAAGACCTCTGCCTGACACCCTGGAGAGCCGCTGCCGGTCTGAGTACACAATACTGACTTTGATGGACGGAGGGTCTGAATTAGTATAAGGCAGATTGATGTGTTCATGTGTGCCACCGGCAGGAGGTTTTCGAGGCAGAGCCTGAGGAGGGCAGAGTTTGGGGAAGGGAGGGGCTTCATTGCCACAGAGTCCAATTGCCAAAGTGGCTTTTTCTCCTGGTGAACTGATCTCTATCGGCTGGAGATCAGTTGTAATGGCAGGAGAACACCAGCTACTATCTGGAGGTTGGCAACCCTAGAAGGGCATGTGGTAGGGTTGCCAGTTCCTGATTGGGAAATACTTGGAGATTTAGGAGGTGGAGCCTGAGGATGGTGGGTTTTGGGGAGGGGAGGGACTTAAATAGGGTATAATGCCATAGATTCCACCTTCCAGAGCAGCCATTTTCACCAGGGGGGCTAATCTCTGTTGCCTGGAGATCAGTTGTAACAGCGGGAGATCTCCAGCTAGTACCTGGAGGTTGGCAACCCTAGTGGGCAGGGTTTGGGGAAGGGTGCGACCTCAGCAGCGTATAATGCCATAGAGTCCACTCTTATATATAGGGATAACAATACTGTTTTATTACATCTTGCTTTTATGGCCTCTGGCTTGCAGTGACCGGAAACCAGAATGTTCTTTGCCTGTCAGCAAATCCACCATATGCTCACATATAAAAGGTCTTCTTAACATCATAACCTGAACAATCCACTAAAAATCTGCTTTCCCCCTTTCTTTATTTTGTTTCATCTAGCCTGATTAAGAGTTCTGGGGAACTCAAAAACTTGCACACTGTTACATGTCATTGGGTTGGTCCTAATAAAGGTATTACATGAATTGTGTTTTCTTTTCAGTCTTCTTTCCTAACAACTCCTAGCACAGGTTGAGTTGGGCAAGAACATCTTATCCCTGGGGAACAAGAAAGGTCAAAATGGACTAGGAAAGGTTTTGCTGAAGAACGGAGCTTTGGAAAAGCCTTGGAGGAGAGAGCATTGATTGCAAACAGATGGAAAAAAATGGAGCCGTAAGTGGTGACATGGAGTTAGAGTTGTGCATATTGAAAATAAACCCAAAATTAGCCATCTTGGTAATATTGGGGCTTTGGTTTTAATGAATGCCAAAACCTGGGAATCTGCCCGAAGCCCAATAAGCAATTCCTGAGAAAGCCGAATAATTATTCCGCTTTTTTGGCTTCAGCTTTCCCCAGGCTTTTCCCTATGGGAATTTTTTTAATGAGCTCTCGGGGAGGCATTTTTGGAGGTAGAGTTACCAAATTTGCAGGGTAGCTTCAAAGGATTCTCCTTGCACAAACCCCAAAGTTTGGTGAAAATTGGGTCAGGGGTCCAATTTTATGGGGCCCCAAAGGGGTCGCCCCTCCTCCATAGAGAAGCATCGCAATTGTGGAGGTCTATTGCAAGCATTCATGGGAAACTGAGTTTTCCCATGATTCTTTGGAGTCGAAGTGGCCATTTCAGACTACAAAAAGTAAGTACTTTTAAAATTATCCTGGGGGCATTTTTTGAGGTAGGATCACCAAATTCACAGTATAGCTGCAAGGGACTCTCTTTGCATGAACCCCAATGTTTGGTAAAATTTGGGTCAAGGGGTCCAATTTTATGGGGTCCCAAAGGGGTCGACCACCAATGCTTCTCTATGGAGGAGAGGGGGTGACCACTTCAGGACCCCATAAAATTGGACCCCCTGACCCAATCTTCACCAAACTTCGGGGCTCATGCAAGGAGAGTCCCTTGAAGCTATCCTGAAAATTTGGGAACTCTGCCTCCAAAAATATTTGGAGCTTCAAAAATATTTCCATAGACTATAATGGACCCAGATTTTTTCAAGAAACCTGAAATAAAAGTCAGCAGTGTGATGCTGTAACTAAAAAGGCAAATGCAGTCTTGGGCTGCATCAACAGAAGTATAGTGTCCAGATCACGTGAAGTGATAGTATCGCTTTACTCTGCTCTGGTTAGACCTCAACTAGAGTACTGTGTTCAGTTTTGGGCACCACAATTTAAGAAAGATGTAGACAAGCTGGAATGTGTCCAGAGAAGGGCAACAAAGATGGTGAGGGGTCTGGAGATCAAGTCCTATGAGGAAAGGTTGAAGGAGCTGGGTATGTTTAGCCTGAAGAGGAGAAGACTGAGAGGGGATATGATAACCATGTTCAAGTACTTGAAGGGCTGTCATATAGAGGAGGGTGCTGAGTTGTTTTCTGTTGCTCAAGAAGGTCGGACCAGAGCCAATGGGTTGAAATTAAATCAAAAGAGTTTCCATCTAGACATTGGGAAGAATTTTCTAACAGTTAGAGAGGTTCCTCAGTGGAACAGGCTTCCTCGGGAGGTGGTGAGCGCTCCTTCCCTGGAGGTTTTTAAGAAGATGTTAGATGGCCATCTGCCAGCAATGCTGATTCTGTGACCTTAGGCAGATGATGAGAGGGAGGGCATCTTGGGCATCTTCTGGTCACTAGGGGTGTGGAGGGGGGAGGTAATTGTGAATTTCCTGCATTGTGCAGGGGGTTGGACTTGATGGCCCTGATTATCCCTTCCAACTCTATGATTCTATGATTCTAAAACTGAATACCATATTTACCAGTATGGGTATTCGGCTTATTTTGGGTTTACTGAAAAAAAATCAGGCCCAAAAAACCCAAACCCAAAATTTATCATTCTGTTTGCACAACCCTACATGGAGTCCTAGAAGAAGATGAGATCTTCTTTCACTTGAGCTCATTCTGCCCAATTTAAATTTTTAAAATCTCACATTTGCTTCCTTTTTTAATCTAATAAACAAAGGAAGATTAGGAAGAGTTGAAGAGGCCGCAATCTCAATACAGAAAGAAAAGGAGGCTGAATGTGGTACGTTCTTGAAGAGAAAAGGGCACGGACTGACACCATGGAAAGGCCAGACGCCTGGGGATTTTAGGAGAAAATTCTTTGTGTTGACGGTAATTGATTTTTGAAATGGACACAGAGAACAATAGCAAGCATGCTGAAAAAATAATGAAAAGGCAATTATAAGGTAAGGCAAAGCACTAAAAGCACTAAATGGGGGTGGGCTGCCAACTTGGCTTGATGCTGAAGCAATGGGGTTCTTTCTCGTAACTGGGCCTGTGTGGTGTAGTGGTTAGAGTGTAGGACTAGGAAGTCCCAGGTTCTAATCCCTGATGACTCATAAAGCTTGCTGAGTAATGTTGGGCCAGACTAGGATTGTGCAAAAAATTTTTGGTAAATTTTGGGTTTCGGTTTATTGGGCCCAATTTTTTTTGGTACACCGGGAATAAGTTGAATACCAGTTCTCCACATTTCGCACAATAAAGGCCATGGCCTGAACATACCATCAACTTTTGCACTCTTCCACATGCATGACGGATGTTCTCCGTTTGTTGTACGTGGTATACACTCACACTCCAATCACCTACCCTACACCGACTGACAAAGCGGAAGACACCAACTAGTTTCCCACTGTAAGGACGAGACAGGGATTGTTAATAGCATGTTACCTCTCATAACAGATCTGATTGTTCTTGATATCATATAGAGGCGACTCCAACACACAGGTCAACATCTGAAATGGTACTTGGGGAGGGTGGTGGATAGAAGAAATGCTGGCACAGTCTTGGGCATACATGAACAATTGTGTGTGTGCATATGTGTGATGTGCCATCAAGTTGCGTCCGACTTATGGCAGTTCTGTGAATTAATGACCTCCACATGGCCCAGGTTAGCCATCATATCTCAGAAGCTAAGCAGGGTCCGCCCTGGTTAGTATTTGGGTGGGAGAACTCAGGAATACCAGGGATGGGACGCGGAGGCAGGCAATGGCAAACCACGCTCAAAACAATGCATTCTCCTGGATTGGATAGAAATCTGGGATTCATTTCTCATTACCAATGCTGATTTTTCCACACCTACTACCCCTCTGCATATCACATTTAATCCAATCATGACAGCTAATGTCATTTACCTGGTACTGACATTTATAGGCTATTGCCATTAGGTGTGTGAATTCACTCTTCTCCAGTTAAAGGGACCAGATAATAAGTGATGTGAAAGAACTCTGCCTGAGGACCGGGAGAGCCACTGCCAGTCAGAGTAGACAGTGCTGACTTTGGTAAACTAATGGTTTGACTCAGCATAAGGCATCTTTCTGCGTTCGTGTATTCATTGTCTTGTCTTGTCTATTAGAGTTTTGGAGTTATTAATCATGCTGGAATTTCTTCATGGAGCATCTGGTGTGCAGGGCCAAGAATCTATGGACACAAGAGCTGTGTGTAACCCCAAGGGTTGGAAAAAAACTAATGTCCTTATCAACCAAGATAAATGTGCCTCATTAGCGTCAAGAGATGTCACAAATGCTTGGATCATCTTGTTGAATAATAGTCTCTTGGTTTTTCTATGCCGACTTTCTCTACCTTTAAGGAGAATCAAACCGGCTTACAATGACCTTCCCTTCATCGACCACAACAGACACCTTGTGAGGTAGGTGGGGCTGAGAGGGTTTGACTAGCCCAACGTCACCCAGCAGGCTTCATGTGGAGGAGAGGGGAAACAAGCCCGGTTCTCCAGATTAGAGTCCGCCTCTTTTAATCACTACACCACTACACAAGTTTGACATCCCTGACTTAAATAACAACATTGTTTCCCAGTATGAGCTTTCGTGTCAGAACTCACTTCCTCAGATACAATGGAAAGAAAGAAAATAATTTGCCTCATTTTAACAAAGTTTCAGAAGGGGAAGGGAAAATGGAGAAGAGTTGGGCAAAGAGGTGATGGTTGTTATAAAGAAGGTGTGCTTCTCTAGTTATGCAGATGATGAAAGAGTTCAAAGGTTCTGGCCACTCAGGCGGTGAAAATAAAGAAAAGTGCAATAAAATAGGTTAAAAAACAAACTCATGAAGGAAGAGGCAGTTCGGGAATCATGAAAGAATTAACTGATCTCAGTAAAAGGAACAGAAAAGGATTAAGAACAGAAAAGGATTCTACAACATAGATCATGTTTGGTTATTAGACATTATAATGAGTAAGGAAGCTCAAGTTTCGGTTTAAGACTGGATGACAGAAAGTGTGTAATTTCTTGATGAGTTCTAATTTGGGATGCCAGCCTCCAAATGGGACCTTGGAATCCCCTGAAATTACACCTGATCTCCAGACTACAGAGATCAGTTCCCCTGGAGAAAATTGATGCTTTGGAGGGTGGACTCTATGGCATTGTACCCCACTGAGGTCCCTGTCCCCCCCAGGCTCCATCCCCAAATCTCCAGGAGTTTCCCAGCCTGGATCTGGCAATCCTACCCCCCACCGGTGACCAGGGGGGACTTGGCAATCCTACTTCTAATTCTGCACTTTTAAGTTGTGTATTCCTTTTGAAGGGTTTTTTTTTTTGGGGGGTGGGGGGTAGAACACTGATCTTCAGGTCTGCAATAGTATGTCCAGGAAGATCTTGGGGTCTTAGTAGACCAAACACTGACTATAAGTCAGGAGTGTGATGCGGTAGCTAAAAAGGCAAATGCGATCTTGGGCTGTATCAACAGAATCATAGAGTTGGAAGGGACCACCAGGGTCATCTAGTCCAACCCGCTGCCCAATGCAGGAAATTAACAACTACCTCCCTCCCACATCCCCAGTGATCCCAACCCTCCCCCCACCATGCAGGATTCCACAATCAAAGCATTCCCGACAGATGGCCATCCAGAAGATCTGAAGGTCACCAAAGTAATGGTATCACTTTAATCTGCTCTGGTTAGACCTCACCTAGAGTACTGTGTTCAGTTTTGGGCACCGCAATTTAAGGAAGATGTAGAAAAGTTGGAACATGTCCAGAGGAGGGCAACAAAGACAGTGAGGGGTCTGGAGACCAAGTCCTATGAGGAAAGGTTGAAGGAACTGAGTTTGTTTAGCCTGAAGAGGAGAAGACTGAGAGGTGAAATGATAACCATCTTCAAGTACTTGAAGGGGTGTCATATAGAGGAGGGTGCCGAGTTGTTTTCTGTTGCTCCAGAAGGCCGGACCAGAACCAACGGGTTGAAATTAAATCAAAAGAGTTTCCGTCTAGACATTAGAAAGAATTTTCTAGCAGTTAGAGCAGTTCCTCAGTGGAACAGGCCTCCTCGGGAGGTGGTGAGCGCTCCTTCTCTGGAGGTTTTTAAGTAGAGGCTAGATGGCCATCTGTCAGTAATGCTGACTCTCTCCTTCTTGGTGGTAAGCTCTCCTTCTTTGGAGGTTTTTACGCCAATCGGAAGCCTTACTGGGTAAAGCCTCACCTGACCCTGTCCACTTTCTAAAAAACACTTGGCAGGTGCCAGGAAAGGTATTCCCAGGTGGTCATTCTGCCCACGGGCACTGCTTTGTGGTCCACTGGTAGAGAGGAATCAAGGGCTGTGCCTGTGCATATGTGAGCCAGGCTCATTGTGAAGAGGTTGAATATGCTATACATTGCACAGATTCATTTCAGGCCTGCCACCCTAACCACACCTTCCCAACACAGACTATCATAAGCCCGCGCACTCGACACCTTAATTACATGCTCAGTTCCCACGAGACAGATTCCGCCCGAGCTCATTAATTTAAGCCCGAAATGTTCATTTGAACTCCTGCGAAAAGAATAATTGCAGAAAACAGGTGCTTTAATGTAATTTAGGGAGGATTAGATTCTCGGATTCTTGAAATAATGGCATTTGCGTTTGCGGGGCTAGGTGGGGGAGAGAGAAAGAAGGCATTAAAAAAGTTGGAATCACCGCAGCCTTAAGTGGCGGAAGAGGGGGCACTGGGCAATTTATTTCCCTGGCCTTTTGTGTTTTTCATGACGGGACATGAGTTGTTTGCCCAGAATGGGCTGCAAATGCGAGGACTGGCGGGCGACTCGGCGATAAACAAAAGCATCAGACAGCAATCAGGGGAATGAGAAATAGAATTACAAGCGCACATTATTACCGTTCCGCTGGATTTTAACTGCTCACCATTTTATTCTGCATACTCTATCAAAGAAATCCTCATTTGGCTTCCAGTCCCGGTGACACTTTCAAGGTCTTTGCCTTCATTAAATTTTTATACATTGGTTTTTTTCCCCTCAAAAAAATATACAAGGGAGGGGGAAAGCCCCCACTCTCTTTTTCCGCCCAGTTCATTGGGGGGGGGGGGAGATTGCATTGCAATGCCGCTTCATAAAATAAAACACAGAGTAACGCGATGCTGACATTTTATTAGGCGCCTCCATGTCCCGTAAAAATTAATTCATTCCAGCAATGCTTTTCAAAGGTTCTTCAGGTAAACAACTCAGGCCAGAAAAAGGGTATGTGGCAGAATAAGGCCTTTCAAGGTGAATCGAGAGATTTTCAGGAATTTCTGCAAGACAATTGCATGGTATTTGTGCACAGGAGAATCATCGACCTAGTATCACAAGCTTTGGTGTTAAAATATTTTATGTCTGGCGATATACTTCACTCTGTTTAACAGAAAGAGGAAGGGTTTGCTTTCAAGTAGAGGTTTTTTTGGAAGATTTGAAAACACTGTGTGTATTACATACCATCAAGTCACTTCTTATTATTAACAGCCTTGCTCAGGTCTTGCAAACCGATAAGAACATAAGAAAGGCCATGCTGGATCAGACCAAGGCCCATGGAGTCCAGCAGACTGTTCACACAGTGGCCAACCAGGTGCCTCTAGGAAGCCCACAAACAAGAGGACTGCAGTAGCATTAACCTGCCTGTCTTCCACAGCACCTAATATCATAGGCATGCTCCTCTGATCCTGGAGAGAACAAGTATGCATCATGACTAGTATCCATTTTTACTAGTAGCCATGGGTAGCCCTATCCTCCATGAACATGTCCCCTCCCCTCTTAAAGCCTTCCAAGTTGGCAGCCATCACCACATCCTGGAGCAGGGAGTTCCACAATTTAACTATGTGCTGTGTGAAGAAATACTTCCTTTAATCTGATTTGAGAAAAGCTTCCCCTGTCCACTCTCACCATACCATGCATAATTTTATAGATCTCTATATCATGTCTCCCCTTAACCGCCTTCTTTCCAAGCTAAACAGCCCTAAGCATTTTAACCGCTCCTCATAGGGCAGTTGCTGTGGCTTCCTTTATTGCATCAATCCATCTCATGTTAGGTCTTCTTTTCCTTCAACTTTTCCTGGCATGATTTTTTTAGTGAGTTTTGCCTTCTTGTGATGTAGGGTTGCCAGCTTTCAATGGTGGCTGGAGATCTCCTGCTATTACAACTGATCTCCAGGCGACAGAGATCAGTTCACCTGGAGAAAATGGCTGCTTTGGAAGGTGGATTCTATGGCATTATACCCCATTGAAGTCTCTCCCCTCTCCAAACTCCGCCCTCCTCAGGCTCCACCACAAAATCTCCAGGTATTTCCCAACCTGCAGCTGGCAACCCTAACGTGATGTGACCAACATACATTAACTACCATCCAAATGGCCCCAAAATGATGCTGAGGTTCATGAGAACATAGATAGGAGATAGGTAAGTCCTTGTGTGGTGTACTGGTTAAGAGCAGCAGACTCTAATCTGGAGAACTGGGTTTGATTCTCCACTCCTCCTCATGCAGCCTGCTGAAAGTCCTTGGGCTAGTCACAATTCTCTCAGAACTCTCTCAGCCTCACCGACTTCACAAGGTGTCTTTTATGATGGGGGGAGGACACTTTGAGACTCCTTTTGGTAGAGAAAAGTGAGGTATAAAAACCAACTTCTTCTTCTTCTTCTTCTTCTTCTTCTTCTTCTGCTTCTTCTTCTTCTTCTTCTTCTTCTTCTTCTTCTTCTTCTTCTTCTTCCTCCACAAATCCAAGTTTGTTTTTTGGTTGTCCCAGACCTGAGAGCAGTAGCTTAAAAACTGGATGCCAATCTGGGGGGGGGGGATCCCTGGGGATCCTTAGACTTTTATTGGGGGCCAATCAAAGTGGTCATTGAAAGCAGACAGGTTTCTGTGAAATATAGATTTGTCCTCTGTTGCTGACCTTTTGGAAGATGTAGGTGTTGGAGATGATGAGGTTTATGTTCTACAGCTCAGACTTATTTCCCATGAGGCTAATGAAAGGCCCAACAAACAGGGACATTGCTGTGCATAAATCATAAATGCGACCTAGAATGTTCCCCAGAATCCTTTGCAATGTGTACGGTTCATACCCATGTGGAGATATTCATCTGTCCAGAATGAGAAACCTGACTGACACATTATCCGATGGGATTTAAAGATATGTGGCCCCTCCCTCATAAATTTTGTCAGAGCTATCAACATCCTTTTCGCTTTGCTCGAAATTCCTCAAAGGTTTATCCTAAGCAGGCGCCCCCAAATTTTGTGACAAATCCGGTCCCCTGTCTGTTCCCCTTGAGGACAAGACCGAATTTCGAAAACAGCTTTCTGATTCAGTTCAAATATCCCCAGTTTGATTTCATCTCTTCTCTGTGAGAACCCAAACCCTAAACCTTTATTGCTTCCATCAGTTATTCTTTCCTCGTGGTGATATTTTCACCAGATTAGAATTCATCAAAAGGTTTCCTCTCATCTCCTCAGGATTAAACAAAGACCTGGGATTTCTCGGTTGTTACGTGTAATAAACCAACATAGTGAAAATAGGAAAAATGGGGAATCAACAATAACTGGTAATGTGAATAGTCTCTGTATTTTTATCAAACTTTTTACATAATGATGTCTTGCAGGAGGCTCTGGTATGCCAGCATGGTGTAGTCATGTAGTGGTTAAGTGTGGTGGTTTGGAGTGGTACAGTCTGAACTGGAGAACCGGGTTTAATTCTCCACTCCTCCACATGAGCGGCAGACGCTAATCTGGTGAACTGGATTTTGTTTTCCCACTCCTACACCTAAAGGTAGCTGGGTGACCTTGGGCTAGTCACAGCTCTCTTAGAACTCTCTCAGCTCCACCTACCTCACAGGGTGTCGTCATGGGGAGGGGAAGGAAGGTGGTTGTAAGCCGGTTTGACTTCTTCTTCTTCTCCTTCTCCTTCTTCTTCTCCTCCTCCTCCTCCTCCTTCTTCTCCTCCTCCTCCTCCTCCTCCTCCTCCTCCTCCTCCTCCTCCTCCTCCTCCTCCTCTTTCCCTCAGGGAATCAGCACAGAAAGGGAGAGGATCCTTTTTGAAGTGAGGCCTCCAGAACAGCACAAAGAACTCCACCTGACCAATGCAATGTAAAGTGGGGCTATGACAATTCTGTAGTAACTTTTCATTTTTAGTTACAACATTGTATGCCAAAAATACTGTTAGCCAATCAAGAACCATATTTGGGTGGAAACACAGCAAATAAATATTTTAAATACATTAATAAAATAAAATAAACACACACTGACGCCCAATGAACTCGGCTGACTTACTCACACTATGGTTGCCAACCCCCAGCAGGGAAATTCCTGGATATTTGGGGGTGGAGCCTGAGAAAGGCGGAGTTTGTTGAGGGGAGGGACCTCAGCAGAATATAACACCATAATGCCCTCCAAAGCAGTCATTTTCTCCAAAGGAACTGATCTCTGGAAATCACTTGTAATCCTGCGAGATCTCCAGGCCCCACCTGAAGGTTGGCAACCCAGCACACACCTCTTTGCCAGACTGTGACCATTTCCCTCCTTTTGTTTCAAAGTGCTGCTGACAGTATTGGAGCCTGTCGATCAATTTAGACCAGTCTTCATTGCTGGCTTTGCCATCTGCCAGCAGAAGGGTTGCTTATTCAGGAATACTAGTTCTGAAGCCTTTCAATACGGCTGATCCCATAAAGAATCTCCAAAGGGGAGAGCTTGCCAATAAAATTACAGAGAAACCTGCCAGATGTGAGCATTTTTATAGAACAAAGCCGGCCATCAAAAGAAACGTGCAATTCGGAACAAAGCACATTTCCGTGTAAACAAAGTTGTCGTACCTATGTTGTTTACAACCAGCAGAACAAAAGTCCACTGGACCCTTGGAGAACAATGACATTGATTCCAGTACGAGGTTTCACGAGCCAGATTAAAATGACTTTCTCAGAAGGACAAGTGGATGAACCTGTTAATCACAGAATCAGAGAGTTGGAAGGGACCACTGACGGGAGAATTTTTAGTTCTCCCTTGGGTTCTTGAATTGGAATTTCCCTGCCTGCTCTACTCACCAAAAGCAATGGCCAAAGAAGGTGATAGGGAAACACAGGCCATGTATCAGAAAACTCTTACATACTACACAAACATACTACATCCCCTTCAAACTCTTTCATACTACGTCAAAAGAAACTCTTTCATACTCAGGAAACTCTCACACTCTACCCTCTTACATTCTACCCTCTTACACTCTACACCAGTGGTTCCCAACCTTTTTTTGACCAGGGACCACTAGGACTTTTTTGTTCGGTGCAGGGACCCCAAGGTTCAAAATAAAAATTCAGAGAATTTGAAAATAAACTTTAATCATAACTGTTAGTTAAACATTAAACTTAGAATAATATTTGAATATATATATTTTATAACAGAGAACTTTTAATTGAAAATATTAATTTATTATGGGTTTATAACTTTGTTTTGCAGACCTTAATTTAGTTCTCGCGGACCCCTGGGGGTCCATGGACCCCTGGTTGGGAACCAGTGCTCTACACTCTTACACTCTACGCAAACATTATGATGGCAAACCAGACAGATTTATTAAGCTCACAAGAAATATAAGGCAAAGGAAACAACAATACGTAACTGAATATATATGACAACAGTTAACAAGCTTACATACATTGGACATACAAACAGTTAGCGGAGATCTCTGGATCATTCCAAGAAGGGGACGGATGGCAATCAGGCCCTGGTCTCTTTCTTAGAAGGACCCCGAACGGGAATCTGGGAAGACTTTTTATAGGTTAAACTGTGTGAGAGAGGGTTTAAAACAGCCCCTCCTTGCGAATTCTCCCGAAGATGAGCTTTTCACAAATCATGGTTTTACCTTGCTTGGTTTTTCCTGTTCCTGAATTGGAGCTGTATCTTGCTTTGAAACTTTCTGTTCCTAATATGTTACTTAAAGAGTCCCTGACAATTGTCTGCTTGTGAAGCTTGTGTGCCTAGTAAATTTCCTCAATCTAACACATAGCTTGTTATCGGTCTAAATGTCCTTTTTCCCCTTAAAACATAATTGCAAGCAACTAGTGTGCTTTGTTTTAGTCAGCTCCTACTAAATGCCACCTCTGGTGCCCTTTAAGGCAGAGGTCAGGCTTCTAGGCTATATAGAAATGGTTCTTTCTTAACACAAACAAAAAGATGGTTTAATACTAAAGAATTTCTCACCACAGCCACCAGGGTCATCTAGTCCAACCCCCTGCACAATGCAGGAAAATTCACTAGCTCCCCCCCCACACTCCCAGTGATCCCTACTCCATGCCCAGAAGTTGGCCAAGATGCCCTCCCTCTCATCATCTGCCTAAGGTCATAGAATCAGCATTGCTGACATCTAGCTGGCTGATGGCCATCTAGCCTCTGCTTAAAAACCTCCAGGAAAGGAGAGCTCACCACCTCCCGAGGAAGCCCGTTCCACTGAGGAACCGCTCTAACTGTTAGAAAATTCTTCCTAATGTCTAGACGGAAACTCTTTTGAATTAATTTCAACCTGTTGGTTCTGGTTCGACCACTGAGCCACAGCCCCAAATCTCTTCCACCTTAAAAGATGTAGGGTTGCCAACCTCTAGGTGGTAGCTACAGATCTCCTGTTATTGCAACTGCTCTCCAGGTGATAGAGATCAGTTCCCCTGGAGAAAATGGCTGATTTGGAAGGTGGGCTCTATGACATTGCAGTCCTTCCCCTCTCCAAACCCCACCCTCCTCAGGCTCCATCCCCAAAATTTCCAGGTATTTCCAAACCCAGAGTTGGCAACCCTGGGCTGCCAGAAGACTCCCTGTGACCTTAGAGCTGAGAGAGCTCTAAGAGAACTGTGACTAGCCCAGGGTTACCCAGCTGGCTTCATGTGTAGGAGTGGGGAAACAATCCGGTTCTCCAGATCAGAATCCACCGCTCCAAAACACAGCTCTTAACCATTACACCACGCTGACAATGAGAATGGCCGGTCCAATGCTCCAGTGCCTCAATGCTAGTCTCAGTAGATCATTTTTTTAAAAAAATTAAAAGTATAAAAATGGAAGAAAATTGGCTGCCTGGAGAAGAGTGAAGTGAGGGGGGGGAGTGATGGCGAAACAAGGGGGGAGAAGAGCAAAAGTGGGAGTGTACAATGGAGGAAGTGCGAGTAAATGAAGCGTATTCCACATGTTTGTACCTTGGGGAAATGCCAAAGCTCAGTGGTAGAGCATCTGCTTGGCATGCAGAAGCTCCCAGGTTCAATCCCCGGCATCTCCAGTTAAAGGAACCAGGCAAGTAGGTGATGGGAAAGACCTCCACCTGAGACCCTGGAGACCCTGCCTGAGACCCTGGAGAGCAGCTGCCTGTCTGAGCAGACAATACTAACTCTGATGGACCAAGGGTCTGATTCAGTATAAGGCAGCTCCGTGTGTTCTTGTGTTCAATGAAACAGAGTTTTCTAATAAATCGTCATAAGTGTTTTCGGATAACGCGGCGATTAAACTTTTGCAAAATGTTTCCAACGCCAAATGGATGGAAAATGGTGCGGACACATGGGAATGAAATGTTTCACAAATCGTTGTAAAAACTTGGTGCAGCAACAGCCTAAGGCTTTGGTACAGATATACCCCAAATCTGTTTCCAAACTCTTTTTCCCCTATTATTTCCCCCTTAGCCCAGATTTAACCCTGACCTGGATAGCCCAGGCTAGCTTGATCACATCAGATTTTGGAAGCTAACCAGGGTTGGCCCTGGTCAGTATTTGGATGTGAAGAAGCAGGTATTCCTAGAAGTGGGGTTCCCTATGAATGGGTCCATTTGGTTAGATGAGCTCCTTCAAGCAAATGCAGCTGCTTCCTAGGCCAAGTGGGTAACTTGCGGGCTTAGATGAACAATGTCGAGTTTAATTTAAGTTTTTCAGAGTATTTCTCAAATGCTTGCTCAGCAAATCTCTCACTTGCCTTGGTGGGAAGGCCAGTATTATCCTCCCCATATTGCAAATAAAGGGCTTAGAGAATAGAAGCTTGCCTCTAGTCACATTCCTGGCACAGCTCAGATTAGAATGGGAGATTTCCCTGGTTCACCCACTCTTACCGCTGAGCCTCTGTCTTCCATTAATTCTGGGAAAGAAGATAACCAAAGACCCAAGATAATTATTTCCACCGTTACTAATGAGATCTTGTCCTAATTAAGCTGTTTGTTGTCACTCCGGCAGCCCAGCGATTGTTCAGTTTCCTGCCAGGCTTGGAGCTCCGTTGGCTTATTGTGGGACCTTGCTCCACATCGCTGGGGTTCATCCAGAGCCTCACGATTTAAAAAAAAGAAAAAAGAAAAAAGAGGACCACTAACCCTGTTTCTTCTCCTGTAAAAGGTAAAGGTGCACCGGGTCATTGATGACCCATGGGGTGACGTCACATCACGATGTTTACTAGGTGGACTATGGCCATTTATGCAGGGCTGTTTCCTCGCGGTCACCCCATCGACTACTTGGGAGCTTTGATTTGATTTCACTTGCATTTTCCGACCGTCAGAAGACGCCTCTCTCTCTCCCCATGCGTTCTTGTATGTTTTGCCCACGTTTTATGGATTCATGTTTAGCCACCATCCAGAAAATGAGAGCAAAATGCGCTGAAATGTGCGGGGAGAGCGAGGCGACTTCTGGTGGTTGGAAAATGCGAGCATAATCATAGCAAAGCCCCGAAGTAGTCAGCAGGGTGACTATGAGGAAACTGCCATGCATATATAGCCTATGTTTACGGGGTGGTTTGCCATTGCCTTCCCCAGTCGTCTACACTTTACACCCAACAAGCTGGGGGTATAAAGTTGACCGTTAGAACTTGGCATGCCTGTGGGCTTTCCCCCCCATAAAGGCTCACTATATATTTCATCTCCCTTGTACATGGTTATTTCTACAATATCATCCCAATTCCGTAAACTTTTTTTTTTTTCTGTTTTGGAATTTTTGGAATTTGCATAGCTGCAAAGCAGTTCTGGAATTAGGGTTGCCAACCTCCAGGTACTAGCTGGAGATCTCCTGCAATTACAACTGATCTCCAGCTGATAGAGATCAGTTCCCCTGGAGAAGATGGCCTCTTTGGGAATTGGACTCTGTGCCATTGACGTCACTCCCCCTCAAACCACACCCTTCTCAGGCTCCGCCCCACAAACCTCCCACCGGTGGCAAAGAGGTAACCCTATCGGGAAAATAGTATATGGCTATACTATACAGGGGCGTTCCCGGGCTGAAAGGTGTTTGGAGGCTGACTAACATCAGCTCCATTCCTGGGAACACCCCCAGAACTCCCCTCTGGATGCCAGCACAGCCCCTTATGCCAGGACAATGCTGCTGAGGAGTCATTACTTGTCACGCCACGCCTCGTTCCCGGCAATCCCCGGGGTCTCTGCCCTGGAGAGGGGGGGCGGAGGAGCCTCCTCGGCCTCAGACCAGTCCGAGGGAGAATCAGAGCTCTCCTCCCCCTCGGACGCAACCAGGTTGTCGAGAGTCAGCTCAGCCTCTCCCACCTCTTGCTGCAATCCTCCCCGGCCGAGGCTCCTCTCTGGCCTTATATCCTCTCCAGGCCAGAGAGGTGCCGCCCCTGACCTCCCCCCAGCCCGCCCCCGGAAGTCCCAAATAAGGGCCTCAGTCCGCCTCCGTGGGAGGACGCCGAGCCGCCTGCCGGCAAGCTCTTCCCCGCCCCGCCCGCGCCCGTCGCTGGGGCTTGGCGGCTGGCCTCGCCGATCCCTGGAGGGCTTGCCTCCTTGCTGTCTCGCCGGGAGCCTGGGGAGAAAGAAAAAGGTGAGGCCCCGTCGTAGGGCCTGCCCCCGGAGGGGTGGGCACCTCTGCAGCTTTTCACCGACGCCCTTGCGGGGGGGGGGGAATCCCCGCCGGGGAATCTGGTGGGGCCGGAGTATGGCCCGGGCGGCTCCTGGAAGGGCCCGTCCCGGGACATTACTGGCGCCTAAGGCCTGTGCCACTACACTGTTCCTGGAGGGCGGCGTAAGTCACCCAGCACCAGCTCCAATGCGGCTCTGCCCCCCCTTCAGGACTGCACAGAAAAAGGGGGCGATCTTAATATTTTTTTAAAAAAAAACTTTTTGTTTATAGCTTTCTTTGGAGGGGTGTCAAATTCAAAGCCATATTTCTTTTGAGTAAATATGGTACACATGAACACATGAAGCTGCTTTATACTAAATCAGACCCTTGGTCCATCAAAGTCCGTATTGTCTACTCAGACCGGCAGCGGCTCTCCAGGGTCTCAGGCAGAGGTCTTTCACATCACCCAGTTGCCTAGCCCCTTTAACTGGAGATGCCTGAGGATTGAACCGGGGACCTTCTGCATGCCAAGCACATGCGAGAGCCCCTCCCCTAGTAATGTATTTCACCTATATGTATTAAATATAATATGTAATACTGATTAATTGATGCACAACTCATGTTGAAAATGTACATTTTAACAACAACAACAAAAAAAAAATCCAGTGTGGGGAAACAAAGAACCATGAAAAGAAGCACAGGCTATGGTTGAACAAAGAAGACCCACAATCAAAATGAGGATTTTGTGTCTGCTCAGAGCCTCTTTCCCTCCGGCGTGAGCTGAAGAGCTGAAAATCATCTACCCCTGTTTACGACGCTGGCCATTTCAAAACATTTACGGGAAGGCTCTGTAACTACTGGTCCCTTAAGCCAACTTAAACAGATATTTAAATCAGTGGTATATGTCTAAGACTTAACCCAGAAGCAGATACCAGTTCTGTAGCTGAGGGCCATGTAAAGCGAGAAGATATGCACGACATGAAAAGTTGTAAGGTACCTTTCCCACCCACCCCCCTTACATGAAGAATTTATCTTCTCGGTCACGCTCAGTATCATTTTTCACAAATGAATGGCTTTCTCCTATTTATGTGCTGTGCTTTTTTCTGGCTATCAAAATGAATAATGCTTTGGAAGAAACGTTATATTAAAAAAAGGAGAAAGGCAGAGAGCGGGGGTGTGGATTCTAAAGGGGAAGGCGAGGAGAAGATACTGTTTGTAATGACTTGTCCAGTGGACATCTTCAGTTATATTGACAGCATGTCTCCCAAAAGGGTGAAGTTCCAAAAAGAATCTCTAAACATTTATTTATTGTAAATATTTTATGCTGCCTTTCTTCCTGATTAGGGCCCCCAAGGCAGTGAACATAAATATGGTAAAACGTTCAAACATTTTTTTTAAAAAAACATTTAAAACTCTCAAATAATTCAATAAAACAGATAAGCAAATAACACCAGAACTGGGAAGAGGGCCAGTAACCCTTATAAAATAAAATGTATGGATTGGAGGCCCTAATGGTGAATGAAACTGCCTGCTCCTGGTACCTTCATGTTATTCTCTTCTAAACAAAGGCTAAAGGAAATAGATCGTATCCTAACTGAAATTAGTAATGAATTGTTTAATGTAAAGTGTGTGTGTTAAGTGCCGTCAAGTCACTTCTGACTCATGGCGACCCTATGAATCAATGTCCTCCAAAACATCCTATCCTTAACAGCCTTGCTCAGGTCTTGCAAACTGAGGGCCGTGGCTTCCTTTATAGACTCAATCCATCTCACATTGGGTCTTCCTCTTTTCCTGCTGCCTTCAGCTTTTCCCAGCATGACTGTCTTTTCCAGTGACTCTTGTCTTCTCATAATGTGACCAAAATATGATAGCCTAAGTTTAGTCATTTTAGCTTCTAGGGTCATTTCAGGCTTCGTTTGATCTATAACCCACTGATTTGTTTTTTTGGCAGTCCACGCAATCCGTAACCCTCTCCTCCAACACCAGATTTCAAAGGAATCTACTTTCTTCCTATCAGCTTTCTTCATTGTCCAAATGTAAAGTAGGGGTGTGCATTAGAAATTCGCAAGGCAAAGATAAACATGGAAATTACATATTCAGGTCATTATCATGATTTTTTTTAACAGGATTACAAATGCAAGATTCTTATGTAGTACAGAGAGAGAGAGAGAGAGAGAGAGAGAGAGAGAGAGAGAGAGAGAGAGAGAGAGACCTCCAGAACAAGCGGTATTGTTTTTCATCTTTGGGTGTTGCTAGCCAGCTATATCATGCGTTTGTGATTTTCCTTGATTTTACTAATTCCCCAGGCGACGGCGTTTCTCCCTTCAAATCAGATCCTTGGAAGGGAGGAGCACAGAGTGCTTCCAAAGCACTTCCGGCCAATTACCTTTGTGGGCTTCCTAGAGGCACCCAGTTGGCCACTGTGTGAACAGACTGCTGGACTTGATGGGTCTTGGTCTGACCCAGCAGGGCCTTTCTTATGTTCTTATGACGAGCCTCAGAGAGCTAGGGTTGTCTTTTCTTCCCTAACCTTTGTGGGCATGTAGCCTTTTTGTTCTTTTCAAGTATTATGGATGGGGAAACAGAGAACTTCAGGGAACTGGTTCAGGGGCCAATAGAATTCCATCCCTTGGTCCAAATCGATTGAAACTTGGGGATTATTTGGGGGAAGAAAAGGCAATTGTCAGCCAGTTTGACACTCCTTAAAGGTAGAGAAAATCGGGGTATAAAAACCAAATCTTCCTCTTCTTCTCCTCCCTTCCTTTCTCTTCCCTTCCCTTTCCTTTTGCTTTTCCTCTTTCCCCCCCTCCTTTCCATCCTGTTCCCATGACCTTTTCCTTGTCCCTCTATGTCCCCTTTATTGACTTCTTTGATGGCTCCCCTGCATTTGCCTGGTTTCTCTCTAGAACTGAAATTGAAGGCATCAACTGAGAGAGCCATGACCAGGGTGCTAGTGTCAGCCTTCATTTTTGCAATTTTATTTTAATTGAATTTTACATAGCTATTTTAATTTTTAATTGTATATATTCATGTAGTTAGCTGCCCTGAGCCCGGCTTGGGTTGGAAAAGGGCAGGGTCAAAATATAATATCATAAAATAAATAGTGAAAATAAAATAAAATAAACAATAGCACAATATCCAATGTCTTGTGAATATAGTCTGATGCTCCCCCACTTTCTCCCTGCAAGGAAGCTGCTTGTAGAACGTCCTTTATACGTTTCGACAAATCCTTCGGCGTGGAGTTTTCCTTATCTTGGCCCCGACTCGTCCAACCTCTATCTTTTAATCACGGCTTTGATGGACCCATTTTATTATGCAAAGGGTCAAGGCAGTTCTGAGCAAAATGGAAACACGGCAAATTAAGATGAACATGAGATTAAAGGGCTCAGGTTAATTGTGTTTTCATTTTTGTAATAAGGAAATCCTAATGATAATTTTCAAAAAAAAAACCTAGAAAAAGAGAAGAAAAGAAGAAAAGCAATCACCCGCCCTTCTTGTCACTATTAGCACAACATGAAACCTCGCGCAGCCAGAACTCCATTCTAATAATTCAGCACGACTGCATAATGGGAACACTAGGGAACACAATCAAGGCATTAAAGCTGATGAAATTTTCAATCAATATCAAATGTCAATTTTGGGACACTGCTTCGCTTACAAGCATTTGCAAAGCACTTTTGGAGAATTCAGAACACTTCGCATAAATTACCACAGTAATCATACTCAACATTGCTATGAAGAAACCTTACATCTTTATACTACGATAAGGGTGAGACTGAAAGGATGTTGGTTGGTTTGAGGTCAACTAGTGTGTTCAGGAAATCATCTCCGTTGTTCCTTCCAGATCAGGGCAAATTTCAGGTACCAACTGCTAATACAAAAGAATTGTTTAAGCATAAACTGGGGGATTGGTCAGGCCACTGGTGGAAGGTGAATGGGGAAGAAGAAGAAGAAGAAGAAGAAGAAGAAGAAGAAGAAGAGTTGGTTTTTATGTGCCGACTTTATCTACCACTTAAGGTAGAATCAAACCGGCTTACAATCACCTTCCCTTCCTCTCCCCACAACAGGCACCTTCTGAGGTAGGTGGGGCTGAGAGAGTTCAGAGGGAAATGTGACCAGCCCAAATTCACCCAGCAGGCTTCATGTGAAGGAGTGAGGAATCTAATTTGGCTCTCATGTGGACGAGCACAGAATCAAACCCGGTCCTCCAGATTAGAGTCTGCGACTCTTACCCAGTACACCATGCTGGCGCTCCAGTCCTCCATGAATATGTCCACTCCCCTTTTAAACCTTCCAAGTTGGTAGCCATCACCACATCCTGTGGCAGGGAAATCCTCATTTATCTCCCACTCTTCAGCTTTGGCAGATGACCACGGGTTCCAGTATTGTGGGAGAGGAAGAAAAGTTTCTCCATGTCCACTCTCTCCACGCCATGTGTAATTTTATAAACCTCTATCATGTCTCCCCTTACTCACCTTTTTTCTAAGCCGAACAACCCTAAGTGTTTTGACCAATCCTCATAGAGCAGTTGCTCTATTCTCCCGATCATTTTGGTGGCTCTTTCCTGCTTTTTGTTTTGCATGCATTCTGACCGCACGCCCTTGTTCTCAAACAGGACAGATATCCGTGTGCTCTGGATATCTCGAGGAGCTTCCATTGGTGCCTGTCAGTGAGACGAAAAGATTCTTCTCCAACGAATCTACACCATCGCGTGCAGCCTTTGTTTGTGTGGGCTATTACGATCTGCCATCCACGGGCATTCAATCTTAACTTAATTAGGCTGGCAAACGTCAACCTCGCACTGCCGGGGCCCGTTTATATTTGTGAACCTGCTGGGTATCAAGGGTTCGCCGACCGCCTGCATTAACTTTTGATCCGCATGACTTACGATAAATCTCGCCAGCCGCCCCGCAGAGTTTGATTTTGTAACCTCCGCTTTGTTAAGGTGAACTCTCCATCTTCGACTCAAGACTTCCCCCGCCCCCGCCTCTCCCCATCCAAATCTGGAGTTGGCTCTGATTTGATTGATCTGTCAATCTCTTCAGAAGGACCGGGGTATGTTGAGAACTATAAACCTAAAAATGGTCTGTGCGCAGTGGCTCCTAGGATCAGGAAGACAGATACAGGAAATGTAAGCCATTCAGGATCTGGAAGACAGACACAGGAAATTAGGGTTGCCAACTGTCAGGCCAACTGGCTCAAGGCCTAGATACATGTCAATGGATATGACCCTCCAGGCCAACCTCCGGGTACTAGCTGGAGATCTCCTGCTAATTCAACTGATCTCCAGCTGATAGAGATCAGATCACCTGGAGAAAAATGGCCGCTTTGGCAATTGAACTCTATGGCATTGAAGTCCCTCCCCTCCCCAAACCCCGCCTTTCTCAGGCTCCACCCCAAAAATCTCCCACCGGTGGCAAAGAGGGACCTGGCAACCCTACAGGAAATGTAAGCCAGGCAGCATCAGGAAGACAGTGCCGGATTTACGTATAAGCTAAACAAGCTATAGCTTAGGGCCCCACTCTCTTGGGGGCCCCTAAAAAATTTAAAGGGAAAAAAACCTGGATGTACATTTCCAAAATATAAGATAAAAAACAAATAAAATAAAACCTACATACAGCAACAGTGTTTTGTGTTGTGTGGCTCCTATGATGTAAGTAATGGGCCCCGCCTGCTAGCCTGCTCCCTAAAATATTACTGGTTTGCTCATTTCTATATATGGGGTGCCTACATTCTGCATAAATTATCATATAACATATATTCAACACAAAAAACAGCGACAATTTGTTGTTGACAAAGGACAGCTGGACATATAAAGGGCCCCACTACCTTCCATAGCTTAGGGCCTCATCAAACCTAAATCCTGCCCTGAAGACAGACACAGGAAATGTAAGCCAGGCAGTATCAGAAAGACAGACACAGGAAATGTAAGCCATATTCTAGTATAAACTGACATGGATTTGAACTAGGGTTGCCAGGTCCCTCTTCACCACTGGTGGGAGGATTTTGGGGCAGAGCCTGACTTCAGGCTTGAATTGATTTGTATGGGAAGATCGACACTGCCGCAGTTACCCATCGGTTGGAATCTTTATCATGGCATGTGGACATGTACTCAATGTCTTGTTGGGAGGCACAGTGTGGATCCCCTAATATCAACATTAACATAGAAGCTCATACTGAATTAAGTAGTAGAAGAAGAGTTGGTTTTTATATGCCGGCTTTCTCTACCACTTAAGAAAGAATCAAACCGGCTTACAATCACCTTCCCTTCCCCTTCTCAAAACAGACACCCTGTGAGGTAGGTAGGGCTGAGAGAGCTCAAAGACAGTTGTGACTTGCCCAAGGTCACCCAACTGGCTTCATATGTAGGAGTGGGGAAACAAATCCAGTTCACCGGATTAGCCTCCGCCGCTCATGTGGAGGAGTGGGGAATCAAACCCTGTTCTCCAGATCAGACCCCACCACTCCAAACCACTGCTCTTAACCGCTACACCATGCTTTGTATGAGCTTCAGATATGGATTGTGTTTATAGACACAAAAATGTATTGTGTTTAGAGACATGTTTGCTGAGTCATTTCGGGGGTATTCATGTCTCACCGCTGATGGTGTTTTGTGATGTTTTGATATTAGTTAGGCTGGCTTAATAGGGATCTAGATAGGGCACTGAGACTATATAAACATTGAACACAAACACGAGACTGCTTTATTGACCTTTATTTCATTATTTTCTACATGTATTGTATGGCCATAGTGGCTGTGATTTTTGGATATCCAATTGTGCAGCACAAGTTTTCTTGTTTTATTACCACCTGGAGGTTGGCAACCCTATCCATACCAGAAGACGTTACCAAGTCATTTTGCTCTGAGCAGTCACCCGCACATTAGACTCCTGCTGTACTTTTTTTTTTTTCACGGCAGAACTCCTTAATAAGCCAGCTCAACTTTTCTTTCCCCCCTCTCTCCCTCCTGCAATTAATTTTTATGGGGTTGAATTTATAGCCAGGGAGCACATAAATGAAGCCGTATATCAAACGGCCATGCTGTAATCCTGACAACAAAATCATTTGACAGTAAAATATCAAATATCCTTTTAAACACTTTTTAAAGCGCACCAGAGGTGACTTTGAAGCCGACAGAGCAAACAAACTCTTCCCCGCTGCCATAGTGAGCATCTGTTAGTTGGGGCTTCTTAGCAAGGGAGAAGTTGGTGACTGTCAAACAGTTTCTGGTATCCTGAAAATTCTTCTTTCCAACCTCTTCTAACACATTTCCTACCTCTTGCAATCTATGTGCCCAGGGAGTCACTGCCCTAGGGTTGCCAAACTCCGGGTACTAGCAGGAAATCTGCTATTACAACTGATCTCCAGGAGATACAGATCAGTTCACCTGGAGAAAATGGCCGCTTTGGCCATTGGACTCTATGACATTGAAGTCCCTCCCCTCCCAAACGCTGGCCTCACATGAGCACATGAACACATGGACACATGAAGCTGCCTTATACTGAATCAGACCCTTGGTCCATCAAAGTCAGTATTGTCTACTCAGACTGGCAGTGGCTCTCCAGGGTCTCAGGCAGAGGGTCTTTCACATCACCTACTTGCCTGGTTCCTTTAACTGGAGATGCTGGGGATTGAACCTGGGACCTTCTGCATGCCAAGCAGATGCTCTACCACTGAGCCACAGCCCATCCTCCCCTCCTCAGGCTCCACTCCAGAAACCTCCCGCTGGTGGCAAAGAGGGACCTGGCAACCCTAAGTAACTGTGAATCTCTCCCGTCTCTCCATTTGCAAGACATTTTGGTTGACTAGTGGCTTTCCACCGTACCTCAAATAGTAATGGTGGTGGAAAGTTGCCACTGATTTATGGTGACCCCATAGTGTTTTCAAGGCATAAACATGAACACAGGTGGTTTCCCATTGCCAGCCTCTGCCTAGTGATCTTGGACTTCCTTAGTGGACTCCCCTCCAAGTACTAGCGTTGCCAACCTCCAGGTAGTAGCTGGAGATCTCCTGCTATTACAACTGATCTCCAGCCAATAGAGATCAGTCCACCTGGAGAAAATGGCTGCTTTGGCAATTGGACTCCCCAAACCCCACTCTCCTCAGGATCTGCCCCCAAAACCTCCCACCGGTGGCGAAGAGGGACCTGGCAACCCTACCAAGTACTAATCAGAGCCAAGCCTACTTCGCTTCTGAGATCTGAGAAGACTGGGCTATCCTGGGCTATCCAAGTCAGGGTTCACATGGTAATGTGATCACACAATGTAGCTATGAGGTGAGATACTAAATTGGAGAATATCCAGGGCATGCTTAGCTGGAGATTCGACTCAGTGGCTCCGTGATAGAGCATCTGCTTGGCATGCAGAAGGTCCCAGGTTCAATCCCCGGCATCTCCAGTTAAAGGAACCAGGCAAGTAGGTGATGTGAAAGACTCTACCAGAGACCCTGTAGAGCCGCTGCCAGTCTGAGTAGACAATACTGACTTTGATGGAACAACGATCTGATTCAGTATAAGGCAGCTTCATGTGATCCCCTCATAGCCAAGACTTTCTTGGTAGGGTGTTAAGACCCTGGCCTGGAGACACCAACTGTCACATCTTGCTCTGAGGGCATAGTCTGGTGCACTGCCTCTCAGATGGGTTTCCACAGTTGAGGAGAAGAGTCCCCCCCGGGCACCCCCCCATTCCCCCCCCCTTTGGGCTTCAAAGATGATAAACCAAGCTGCCACATCCAAGGGTTTAACTAATGAGGGGAAACCCCTTGGCTTTTTTCCTGCTCGGGTTTGTAAAAGACATATTTCAACTTTCTCAGAATCTTTCTCTCTCTAGATAGGTAGCACCATGTTATGGAACAGACCCAGACAGCCACTGGGGAGAAAAAACCCGAGTTGCACCTCTCAGACCTCCCTGGAGGTTTTTAAGCAGAGGCTAGATGGCCATCTGTCAGCAATGCTGATCTGTCAGCAATGCTGATGAGAGGGAGGGCACTTTGGCCATCTTCTGGGCACAGAGTAGGGGTTACTGTGTGTGGGGGGGGGGAGGTAGTTGTGAATTTCCTGCATTGTGCAGGGGCTGGACTAGAGGACCCTGGTGGTCCCTTCCAACTCTATGATTCTATGACTACACACAGGAGTGGTGTGAAAAATCTGGAGTTGATCACTCTGCTGGATCCCTTAGTTTGGATGCAGTTGGACATCCAAACACTCCTAGTCTCTATTTTTTTTACATTCAAAAGAGGCTGTTTGATATATCTCAGCATGAGTCACTGCTCTGGTTTGCCGTCTTTTCTCATGCCCAGATCAGTTATTCATGCAGAAACCCTGGGAAAGAGTAACCCTCACTCTCTGCGTGCCTCAGCTATGGAAGGTCTGAGGATTGTAGAGCTGCTTGCTTCCTCAGAGTGATCCGTTTCTCTCCATCTGCCCATTTGTTGCATTGCTCCAGACCGGACCTAGGCAATTCTACGCTTTGCTGAATCAGGACCAAAAGTTCACTGCTGACTAATTCAATTAGTTTCCCTTTTTGACAAGAAGAGATGAGCAGGCAATTGATTTTGCAAAAAGGTTAATATTTCACATTGCCGTGTCATCAGACCTGTTAATAACCGTCTCGTGTTCCGTTTGAACTATTTAAGTCATCTGTTCGAAGACTGCCAATTATATCTTTGGGAAGCAGAACCAATCCATCTTGGTGAAAAAGGGCTTCCTTCCATGCAAATCATGCGCCGCGCGGCTAGGCTGAAAATTGTGGCCGTTTGGCCCACTACTGGCCTTGATAACTGTGCACCCTGAACGCTGTTTGCCTGCTTTCAAAATAAAGAAGTGTAATTAGAATTCGGGGGATAATCTGATCATTATGGGGAGGCAGAGGGAGGAAGCCGCCCAGACCAGCCTCTGACATTCAGAGCCAAATCGATACTTTTTTTTCCCTTTCCGCCAAGCATTTAAACATTTTGTGCAGTATCGCCGGGCCCGAGTAATTTGCATCATGGGCGAAATTCTAATTACAGACATGGCCAGAATCAGAAATGCCCTCGATCATTACTCATGGCCAGGCCTAGCCCCCCACCCCCTAGCAAACTGCCTACCCACACAAAGGTATCTATCGATTATGTGGGCTTTTTTATTATGCTTTCGTTCTTCCCCCTTTCTTCCTCGAGAGGTTGAGAGATGGAATGTGTGTGGGGGGGGGGGGAGAGGCGAAATATATTTCATTCCATAACAGAGATTAAACCCACACAAGGTCAAGTACCATAAAAGCAACCCAAGAATCTGAGATCTGGAGTCTGAATTGGCTTCTTAAATACTTTTTTGTGGTCTACAAAAGCTACGTAAACATCTGGGGTCCAGGCTATACATCAACCACTACTGAAACGAACCCATGGAATTTATCAAAAGCTGGAGTCGTAGATTGGGTTGCCAACCTCCAGGTACTAGAAGAAGAAGAGTTGGTTTTTATATGCCTGCTTTCTCTACCATTTAAGGAAGAATCAAACCGGCTTACAATCACCTTCCCTCCCCCTCCCCACAACAGACACCCTGTGAAGTAGGTGGGGCTGAGAGAGCTCTAAGATAGTTGTAACTAGCCCAAGGTCACCCAGCTGGCTTCATGTGGAGGAGTGGGGAAACAAACCCCACTCCAGATCAGAGTTCACTGCTCCAAACCACAGCTCTTAACCACTACACCATGCTGCTGACTCTCCTGCTATTACGACTGATCTCCAGGTGATAAAGATCAGTTCCCCTGGAGAAAATGGCTGTTTTGGCCATTGGACTCTATGGCATTGGCGTCCCTCCCCTCCCCAAACCCCTCCCTCCTCAGGGCCCACCCCAAAAACCTCCCACCAGCTGCCAAAACAGAGGCTATGAATAGATTCTGGTGAGCTCAGTGACCCCATACTGCTGGGGGTTCGGATGCTGCAAGCCCCCAAGAGAATTTTGAAATTTGGCCAATTACAGGTACATTTTGAGGCCATATAGAGCATATTCTAAGGTCAATATTAAGTACGTCAACCCATTGGCTTATGATTCTATCACTAAAATAGCTTTATTTTAATAACAAACACTTAAAAAAACTCCATGGATTTTGTTGAAAAATTCACTCATTAAAAAAAAAAAAGTTGCTTCAGGGTTGCTCTGGGTTTAGGAGCCCTGAAGCTTAAATGTAATTAGTTTCATAGTAGACCCGCCACTGGGACTACTTCAATAGTATTTCGTTCCAATAGTATTTTGCACCATTGGCCTTGGACTTATTTTTATTTCTTGTCTCCTTCCCCTCCTTTTTTAGTTTGAATTTAGAATTCTCAAGCATTAGGGTTGCCAGCTCTGGGTTGGGAAATCCCTGGAGATTTGGAGGGCATAGCCTGAGGAGGGCGGGGTTTGGAGAGGGGTGGGACTTCAGTGCTATAGAGTCCAGTTGCAGAAGCAGCCGTTTTCTCCAGGTGAACTGATCTCTGTTGTCTGGAGATCAATTGCAATAGCGGGAGATCTCCAGCCACCACCTGGAGGTTGGCAACCCTATCAAGCATGCATGCTGGGGAGAACGGTCAACTTTCCACCGATGTCATGAAAACCCTTAATTCTGTACAGAGAGATTTTTAAAAATAGGACAGTTCTCTTTTGAAAGGTCGTGGGCAGGACTTTTCCCTAGGCCAGTTATCTGAGATCCTTTTACGCGGAGATGTCAAGGATTCCCATTAGACACACTGGGAAATTGCTAGTTCTGACTCTGAAAAAAACACACATGTCACAAGTGGATTTGGGATGGAATTCAAGCAACATATTTACTAGCCCTGCAGTTGAAGATCTGACAACAAAATGCAAACTCCAAGGCTTTCTTCCCTAAATGACCCACACTTTGGAAATGAGTATAATTACAGCCGTTTCCTGGAATTTACTGCTTTGCTGGTAATGGGAGAAGCCTGGCTGGTCAAGGCTTTGTTTTCTATGCATTGATGTTAGGCATTGAACGGATTCCCATTGCATTAAATATTATGGAGTCTCACAGCACTAAGATATGTGCCCATTTTGGGCTCGGCGTGCCATTAAACTAAATAGAATCATATTTCATGCACGATTTCTGCCCAGTTATTCAACAGAGGGTCTGAGAAGGTACTGGGCAAAAGGAGAAATAAAAAATCTTTTTTTGTCAGGTGGCATTTCCTTATGGTTCTAAATGCCTTATTATACTCCCCATAAGGATGTCCCAGTCGGATGAGCCGGGCATATTAAGAGATGTTTCTGCCCTTGCTGATGTTAATAGGGAGATTTGTATCCCTACCGACACAAAGAGGACCATTAAGATACACTACAAATAACATGAAGAGCTATAAATTAGCTAATAAGCAAATGTTTAAGTGCTTCTGAGAACCAGGAGGCATTGGGGTTGGACAATCAGTTACAAACGAACAGCTGAGAAACTAATCACGAGTGAGAGGTACTGCTCAAAAGAGAGCTTCGAAGGTTGCAATGTACTCTACCCTCTGGATTGATCCTATTACTAATTGCATTTCCCTAGCAACATTCATGACGTTTGCATGGTTCTATGTTGTATTTTCTGTGTTTCCCTGATTTTACAGTTCCTTGTTAATATCCAAACATTTCCAGAAGTCTTTGTGTGTAAAGGGCCATCAAGTCGCAGCCAACTAATGACGACCCCGAGTGAGGGACTTTCAAGCCAAGTGAGAAGCAGAGGGGGTTTTCCATTGCTTTCCTCTGCAGAATCTTCCTTGATGGTCTCCCTTCCAAGTACCAGCTCTGGTCTCTTCATGTCTTCACTCATGACACTCATTGGGGAGGGAAAATGGCTCAGTAGTAGAGCATCTGCTCGGCATCCAGAAGGTCCCAGGTTCAATCCCTAGCACCACCAGTTGAAAGGACCAAGTAGTAGGAGATGTGAAAGACCTCTACCTGAGACCCTCAGGAGCTGTGGCCAGTAGACAACACTTACTTTTATGGATCCCTGGTCTGATTCAGTATAAAGCAGCTTCATGGGTTCAATGAGTTCACTGAGTTCAAATGAACTCATGATGGGATATCCTTGACTTAAAAAGCCTCATTCCAAAGTTGCTTGAGCTTTTTGGCCAAAGATTTAGAGTTAGGCAGAGCCCCAACTGATATGGACAAACCGAAGGTTTGCCAGCTCCGGCTTGGGAAATACCTGGAGGTTTTGGGGGAGGAGTCTGAGGAAGGTGGGTTTTGGAGAGGGACTTCAATACCATATGGTCCACTTGGAGACCTGCTGCACTTAGAGTTCCCAGGTCTGAGTTGGGAACTACCTAGATATTTTGGGGGCGGAGCCTGAGGTGGGCAGGGTTTGGAGAGGACTTCAATGCCACAGAGTCCAATTGCCAAAGTGACCATTTTCTCCAGGTGAACTGATCTCTATTGGCAGGAGATCAATTGTAATAGTGGGAGATCTCCAGCTACCACCTGGAGGTTGACAACCCTACTTTTGGTGACCCCCCCACCAGGATTTTCAAGGCAAGAGACGTTCAGAGGTGTTTTGCCATTGCCTGCCTCCACGTCACGCCTCTGGTATTCCTTGGAGGTTTCCCATCCAAATCTTAGCCAGGGCCAGGGCTGAGAGTTTGTGACTGGCCCAAGGTCACCCAGCAAGTTTCCATGGCAGAGTGGGAATTCAAACCCGGGTTTCCCAGATCCTAGTCCGACACCTTAACCACTGCACCAAATAGAATGCATGTTAGTAATTCAGGCTTTTCAATATTTCCAGTGAGGGAAACATTTACGGATGTTGGGTGCAGTCATCAAGGACATAATTATCTAATTGAATGAACTGATATTACAAAACAGGAGGTTGAGGGAGGACGTGATTGCTCTCTTGAAGTATTTGAAAAGCTTTCACTTAAAGGAGAACCCAAAAACAAAAGGAAGGCGGGGTACTGTGATTAGTATTGGTAAAAAAAAAAAAAAAACAGCACCCATGAGCAATTAATGCTAAAGTAATATTTCAAAACTGAGTCAAATGCACAAACAAATACACAAGCAGGTACAATATTTCAACAATCAAAAACTACACACTCTGAGACACCTACAACAAACAACCCAAGGGGAGTGATGGACATTACACTCCCCTGTGCCTGGAACCTATTAACAATTTGCAAAACAGTTTTGGCTGTAGGAATAGAAGTAGTAGGAATAGAAGTAGTAGGAATTCCTAGGAATAGAAGTAGTAGGAATAGAAGTAGTAGGAATAGTAGGAATTCCTACTGCCGAAAATGTTTTGCAAATTGTTAATAGGTTCCAGGCACAGAGGAGAGTAATGTCCATCACTCCCCTTGGGTTGTTTGTTGTAGGTGTCTCAGAGTGTGTAGTTTTTGTTTGTTGAAATAATGTACCTACTTGTGTATTTGTTTGTGCATTTGATTCAGTTTTGAAATACTACTTTTGCATTAATTGCTCTTGGGTGCTGTCACTTAGAGGAGGGCAGGGAGCTGTTCCTGTTTAAATAACAGGTGGAAAGGTATCGGCTGGATATTAGGGGGGATTTACAGTAAGAGTAGTTCAGCGGTGGAATAGGCTGCCTTGGGAGGTCATGAGCTCCCCCTCACTGGCAGTCTTTAAGCAGAGGCTGGACAAACACTTGTTAGGGATGCCCTAGACTTATCCTGCATTGAGCAGGGGGTTGGACTAGATGGCCTGTATGGCCCTTCCAACTCTGTGATTCTCCAGCAAGAGCTAAGAATGTGTTTTTTTTTAAGTCTTTGAACATCTGCTCAGGTCAAGCATGACTGGCGGTTTAATTCCTGTTGACAGTTTTCACGGAGAAGCATTGTGTATGGAAAAGTAGCAGAGCGCTCTTTACGCCATTTGATCTGTGACTTCCTATTCACACATGTTGGCGCAAACTAGGTTTGGAGTTTACTGTAATCAGTTACAGACTCTTTGAGGTTGGAATGTGGGGGGGGATCGGAGCAACAGGTCAAAATGCAGGGGTAGTTTTTCTTTTTTTCTTTTAATGTGGCCACGCCGGCATTTTTCAGACTTTTGCTTTTGTTTCAAACATAGGGATGTGTTTAATGTGTTTACAACATAAAGCTTCCTCTGCCCTTTTCAAAATGCTTGGCACAGCATCGCTTTATCTCTCCTGAACAGTCCAGGATTTATAACTTTCCGAGGCTGGAGAAAGGTTCCCTTCTCTCATTTCCTTTTGCACTCGCAATATTAACAAATCATTTAAGCTTAATTCCCATACGGCCCGGGTGCACTTTACAAAGTAATAGAACAATATAACACAGCAATGCTGTCCTGGATAGCCCCACAAATTAGATGCCAATACAATCAGCTGGCTTCCTGGGGTTCATTGAAATGAGGATGGCAAAACTCATATTTATTTCTTTGGGGAGGCTAAATGCCTGCGAAAAAGAGAAGCAGGTTGCTGTTTGGAATCTCATGAACCACCCAGATATGTAAATTGGCTTTTTATGCATTATGTTATACATAGGTTGAACACACAAAGCTGCCTTCTACTGAATCAGACCCGTTGGTCCATCAAAGTCAGTATTGTCAACTCAGACCGGCAGCGGCTCTCCAGGGTCTCAGGCAGAGGTCTTTCACATCATCTACTTGCTTGGTCCCTTTAACTGGAGATTCCGGGGATTGAACCTGGAACCTTCTGCATGCCAAACAGAGGCTCTACCACTGAGCCATGGCCCCTCCCTCTAAAAAAGGCTGAACTCCTCCCCTGCCATTGCCTCTCTCCCAGAGATGGAGTGCCCTCGTGCATGGAGGCTCTAGTTCCCTGACATTCCCTCTGGCTCTCATGCTTGTGAGGAAGGATGTGTTTGTTTTGGGGGGGGTCAAGAGCTACCCCTGGACTTCCGGATTGGGGGAGAATCGCCACGGCTGCGTGACTGATCGCAGGCCAGCTTGAAGCTGCCGGGGGGCAGGGAAACCGCCCCCCCCACCACCTGGCAAGCGGCACCCCTTGTGTAAGAGGGGATGCTGAATGGGACGCCGGTGAGCTCCCCATCCTAGGAGTGGTCGATGCTGCAGAAGTGGCGACGATCGCTCGGATGGGTGAGCCGAGGAGCGGGCGCCATTATCGTCTTAAGCAGGCGGGAAGAGCGGCGGGGAGACCCTGACCTTCACATAGCAAGTTTTTTTCTACATTTCATTTATAACTAAAAATTTACACGACTGAGGTGTTTGACAGTGATTTGTTTATAATGGGAAAGCACTCTGGACTTTATCTAAAACTCACTAACAGCTCTAAATTGAAACTTGGCTTTTTTCCAGCTGTGGCACACTTAAAATTCAGTCTTGCCAGCTCAGCCAACCATTTTAAAGAGCTCAAATAAGATTTCTGTGGTGAAGAAAAGCTGGCAAATGATAGCAGACTGAAGAAACTGATGTGCTAAAGTGTTCTCTCAGGTCTGGACTATGAACTAAGTTTGATTTCCAGTTCTTTATATGATTTTTAAATTGATGATTTAAACAATTGCCACCCTGCCCCCTCTCTGGATTACAAACTGCAGCCAATCTAGGCTTTTTGGAATGGGAGATAAAGACAAAAAAAATACTGAAAAACATCCTAAAGGACTCCTTAAAGATACTAAGCAGCTCCAGATTCAGCAAACTTCACTACCCCAGAGAAGAGCCTCTGCATCTAATATAACTGTTCTATTAACCACTTCACCAGTCCAAACTGGGATATCTGTGGCTGTAAAGATGACACCTAAACCAAAACCTGAAGTCACCCTGAACTCTTTACATGAACTGATGACTAAAACATTTCAGGAGGTGTCGTCAGTAAAGCAGGAGGTGGAATCAGTAAAAAAAGAACTGACTCAAAATACAGTGGCTATTGGACAAAATACGACCGCCATTTCTTCTCTGAAAGATTCCATTTAATCTTTGACAGTGCGACAGGACAAGTTGGAGGCTAAACTTCAGAAACACTCAAAGGATAACAAAGAAACCAGAAAAAGAGTTGATACTTTGGAACTGTCAATGGAAGCGAGCCGAGAGAGAGAAGAAAAGCGTGATGACCATTCAGCGATGTTGGAACTTAAAATAAAGAAAAGTTGATTGGTTCTTGTAGAAGAAAAGTTGCATTCGCATACGCTGCCTCAAAGAAAAATCCAAAGGGAAAGATTTAAAAAAATTCTTAAACGTGTTGTTGGCTGATTTTCTCCAAGAAGATGAAGCAATCGTGGAAGGAATGATCATAACAGCTTACAGAATCAACTCTGCTTACGCAACAAGAAATAAAGTTCCAAGGGATTGTTTAGTTCAACTTTTTTCCAGAAGTCATCGGGATCTGATCTTGAATAAACACTATTCAAATCCACTCACAATAGAAGGTATACTGGTGAGGCTAATGAAGAAGATTCCTGGAAGACTACTTAGGAAAAGAAAGGATTTTGCAGAGATTGTGGAACAGCTGAGATTCAACGGGATTCAACATAGATGGGAATTTCCACAAGGTATATATTTTCTCTTCAAAGCTAAAAGATTAAAGATTACAGACACTGTCAAGGCTGAACAATTTCTAAGAAGATACGAAGGAGATCTCTATAAACCAACACGTCATCCATCCCAAGATCTTTCAGAAAAGGATCTCCCTGAAGAAGATAAGACGGCAGAATAATATGAATATTAAAATCTAATAATCTCTGAGCAGAGCTTGCCGCCCATGTACAAAGCTCCCAGCCCCGACAAACAGCTGATGAGAGCAAAGGCGGGGCAGGTGCGAAGGAGTTTGCAAAGCAACACTGCAAAGCAACACAACTGCAAAGCAACACCTTTGCAAACATGCAAAGGGCGGGGCAGGTGCTAAGAAGTTTGCAAAGCAACACAACTGCAAAGAAACACTGCAAAGCAACACAAGCACGCAATGCAACACCTTTGCAACAGTGCAAAGCAACACCTGACACCTGGGAGTTTGCAAACAATGGAAAGGGACAGAGGCAGCTAGCTATGCATAATGAGCAGGAGGGGGTGGAATTTCTCCTTTTGCATTGGACTTGGGACCAGGAAAATGCATTCTTTAAGTCACCATTTGAAAACCAGTTTTGAGCAAGCATCAAAATAGACCTAACTGATCTTATGAATGAGGGAAAACCTGAGGACACACTGAAGCCCCCCCTCAAACCAGGGAGAGAGAGACTCAAGGGGGAACCCCCCCCCCAGGCAGAATGGGCAAAAGCCCCCTTTGGCTTCCCCCCCACCCACAGAAACTGCTCCCTCCCCACACACACACATACTCTGCTTTCCCCACACACACACACACACACACAGGAGAAAAAGTATAGATTAAAGCCCCCAAAGGGGTCTTACTGTGGCTGTCTTCTGTTCCAGCAGGAGAGGCTGGGAGGAGGACTGGGTAATCCAAGACGATTCCATTTAAGCACTGGACGTTTTGCTCTGGAGATGCATACAGGATCGGGTGATCCATTCATCCCAATAGGGAAAAGGGAAAAGGGGAAAGCCCATATCTCGGGGGCGCCTGACCCAATGTTTACAAATCTTGGGGGTCTCTTAAGAAGGCTTGTCTGAAGCTCCGCTGAAAGTTTGGGATCTGTACCCCCAAAAATGTGCCCCCTTCAGCCACGGAAAGAGAAAAGGGGGGAGCCGATATTTCTGCCCCCACTGAACCCATCTTTACAAACTTGGGAGGTCTCTTAAGAAGGCTCGTCTGAAGATATCCTGAAGGTTTGGGGGCTGCACCCCCCAAAAAGCACCCCCTACAGCCATGGAAATGGAAAAGGGGGGAGGGAAAAGGGGTGGAGCCCATATCTCGGGACCCCCTGACCCAAAGTCTACAAAACTTGGGGGGTCTCTTAAGAAGGCTCGTCTAAAGCTCCGCTGAAAGTTTGGGGTCTGTACCCCCAAAAATGTGCCCCCTGCAGCAACAGAAAGAGAAAAGGGGGGAGCCCATATTTCGGGACCCCCTGACCCAATGTTTACAAAACTTGGGGGTATCTTAAGAAGGCTCGTCTGAAGCGCCACTGAAAGTTTGGGGTCTGCACCCCAAAAAATGCACCCCCTGCAGCCACAGAAAGGAGCGAATGTGCACAAGCACCCCCTCCCACACACACACAAAGATTTCTCTCTCTCCCCCCCCCCTGCCCGGCCGCGCATCAGCTGATTCCTCCAGTACTCAATCCTGACTGATTGGCCAGAAGAAGCCCCAGCTTGTCCACCAATTGGCCGGGGAAGGAGAATGCTGCTTACTGACGCCCCGAATTTGCCGGATTTATTCGTGAACTCCCGAACTCGCTGAATTCGGCTCCCCCGGTTTCCCGCCATTTTTTAGTTCGGTTCGTCCCGAACTAAAAACCGCCGAATCAGGGGAAATTGGCCTTTTTTTCGGTTCGGGTCGAACCGAATCGACAGCCCTAGAGTCTACCACTCCAAAGCACTATACCATGCTGGCTTTCTGATGTCTGGTTCAGGTGGTGACTCTGGTGCACATGGTAAAGGGCCATGGCTCAATGGCAGAGCATCTGCTTGGCATGCAGAAGGTCCCAGGTTCAATCCCTGGCATCTCCAGCTACAAAAAGGATTGGGAGGTAGGTGATGTGAATGACCTCAGCCTGAGACCCTGGAGAGCCACTGCCAGTCTAACTAGATAATCCTGACTTTAATGGACCGAGGGTCTGAGTCACTATAAGACAGCTTCATGTGCCTTTGGGGAGGGGCTATGGCTCAGTGGCAGAGCAGCTGTTTGGCATGCAGAAGGTCCTAGGTTTGTTCCCTAGCATCTCCTGTTGAAAGGACCAGGTAATAGTTCATGGGATCATGTGAAAAACTGAGACTCTGGAGAGCCACTGCCAACCTGAGTAGACAATCCTGACCTTGATGGACCAAAGGTCTGATTCAGTATAAGATAGAGTCATGTGTTCATGTGTTTTTCCTCTGACCCAGTTTGCCTATCTTGAAATGATTGGGCGGGGGGTGCTTTTTGCTTTATTGGAGAAACCCATGAGCATATACATGTCTTGGCTTAGAGGCTTTTAGCATTCCTATATAAATGCATGAGTAGAGGAATGATATAGTATAGCCTGAACTTGTCAGCAAAGCAGGGTCGATACTTGGATGGGAGACCACCAAGGAAGACTTTGCAGAGGAAAGCAATTGCAGACCAAATCTGCATAAGCCCTTGCCTTGAAAACCCTATGGGGTCACCCTAAATCAGCTGCAACTTGTTCACATCTGCCCCCTTTTCCAGTGTGTTCAGAGCTTGTCGAATTCTATTTCTATCTTCTGGTGTGTTCGCTGCTCAATGGGCCTTGGTTTGATCCAGCATGGCTTTTCTTATGTTCTTATGCTTTTTGAAAGCTGTTCACCATGGAAAAAGCATTTGCTTCATAACAGCTCCGTTATCCACTGGCTGAATGTTCAGATACCGTCAGGGTACGGCACTGTGCTTGATGAGGGGGAGATGTGCTTTCCCACTGTCCCGTGCACATTCCTCTAGCAGCCTGTCTTTGTGAGCCAGCATGGTGTGAGAGCCAGTTGTGGTGTAGTGGTTAAGAGTGGTGGTTTGGAGCAACGGGTTCGATTCTCCACTCCTCCACATGAGCAATGGACTCTAATGCAGCGAACTGAGTTGGTTTCCTCACTCCTCCACATGAAGCCAGCTGGGTGACCTTGGGCTAGTCACAGCTCTCTCAGCCCCACTTACCTTACAGGGTGTCTGTTGTGGAGAGAGGAAGGGAAGGTGATTGTAAGCCGGTTTGAGTCTTCCTTAAATGGCAGAGAAGGTCAGCATATAAAAACCAATTCTTCTTCCGTGCTTATCTATGCTTTGGTTACTACGAAGCTAGACCAAGGGTCCCTGACCTTTTTGAGCCTGTAGGCACATTTGGAATTCTGACACATCCCCTGCCCCCTTTCCCAAATGCATTTTACCGTGGGGCATGATCCCATATGGAAATAGTCTGTTTCTTGTCAACCAGAGGCTACCAACTAGCAGTTCTTGTTCATCCTGTTGCAGATGTAAGGCCAGAGATACCATAGTAAGAGAGACAGGCCTTCAGGTACGCGGGCTTACCTCTGAACAAATGACCATCGGATTGGGTTGCAAAGAGTAAAAAAGAGACAAGGTAACTTGCAGTGAGATTAATGGGGTGGAGGGCGGGATGACATCTCAGCTGAGCAAGAAGGGAGTCATCGTGTTAAGAGAGCTGCCTGTCTTCTGCACGCCGGATCCTGTGCTTTTTGAAAGCTGTTCGCCGTGGAAAAAGCATCTGCCTTACAACCGCTCCATTATCCACTGGCTGAATGCTCAGATACCGTCAGGGTATGGCACTGTGCTCGATGAGGGGGAAATGCGCTTTCCCATTGCCCCGCGCGCATTCCTCGAGCAGCCTGCCTTTGAAGTTCTCATCTGTATGCATTAGAGCTGAGAGACAAGCCGATGTACTCTATGCTTTAGCCCCACCGAGTGTCACAGCGGCAGCACCTAGGAAATGCATGAATATTTATGGCAGGGAAGGAAGGATCCGTGTGTATTCTCAGTCTCTCTCCATGCTTCCCCTCCCTTCAATCAAACACCCCTTATTTCTTTTTCTTTTGCAGAAAGGGGGAGACAGAATGTAAGAGTGAGTGAAGACTAGCTCAAATAGATAACCTAAGCCTGCATGCAGAGGCTTGTACTTAAATATTCAGCCTCTGAATTTGCAACTGGAGGTGTGCTGACTCACTTCACAAGTGATATTTAACTGTAGTTTGAATACCGAATGACCAGCTCTGTCCACGGTTGCCCTCCTCCAGGTAGGCTTGCCAACTTCCAGGTGGTTATGGAAACTATAGTACTAGCTCAAAAATAATAATACACAAGCAACTATGCAAACATATATTGTGAAACTTGTATAACATCTACAGGTAAGTGAACACGCAGGTGAATATCAATACAATAAGTGAACAAAACAAGTCCAAAAGAGGACCACTGAGCAAAAGAGTCTCTTCAAAGGTAAATGTGAATTCTTATCTTTGTTTCTTCTTAGAGCCTTGACTCAAGGAAGGTTGAAGATGGAACAAACTTCCAGGTGGTAGCTGGAGATCTCCTGCTATCACATCTGATCTCTCAGCAACAGAGATCAGTTAACCCATAGAAAATGGCTGCTTTTGGAAGGTTATCTCTATGGCATTATACTCCACTGAAGTCCCTCCCCTCTCCATACCACATACCCCTGGGCTCTACCCTCAAATCTCCAGGAATTTCCCAACCCAGAGCTGACAACCTTAGCTCTACCTCCAGACTAAAGTATTGCAGCAACAGAGGATTAAGCAACAGCCCCGGAGATCACCCTTTCTTGGTCTGATCCAGCACGGCCTTTCCTATGTTCTTATGTGTTATTCAGGACAGCGTTTGATTAATTTACTGGCAAACCTAAATTGTGATTTGTAAATTTTGGGGTTTTAAAAAAGGTATTTTATGGATTCTATTTATGTGTTTTATCTATACTGCAAGCCTCCTTGCATTCCGTCAGGCAGAAAGGTGGCTAATAAAGGTTTTCAGTAAATAAATTTGGACTCATGGATGGTATCGACAGAAAATTTTAGACCTTGGTGGGGCGTGGAGTGCTTTCCCTGGTCATCTGAAGGTGGGCATACTTTGGCACAGCTGCATGTTTGGATACAATGGCACTGTTAAAAAGTCTTGTATAATGATAATAAGAGCAGGTGCAGAATGGGGTGGGTGCAGAGGAGATCAGGGGACGAGAAATTATCAGGGGACTGGAGTAACTGCCCTATGAGGAGTGGTTAAAACGCTTAGGGCTGTTTAGCTTGGAAAGAAGGCAGTTAAAGGGAGACATGAGAGAGGTCTATAAAATTATGTATGGTATGGACTAGTGGACGGGGGGAAGCTTTTCTCCCTCTCTCATAATATTAGAACGTGAGGTCATCTGCTGAAGCTGGTGGGTGAGAGATTCTTCAGATCTGATAAAAGGAAGTACTTCTTCACACATGCATTGTTAATTTGTGGAACTCCCTTCCCCAGGATGTGGTGATGGCTGTCAACTTTGAAAGCTTTAAGAGGGGAGTGGACATGTTCATGGTAGAGAGGGGTATTCATGGCTACTAGTCAAAATGGATACTAGTCATGATGCATACCTGTTTTCTCCAGAATAAGAGGAACATGCCTATTATCTTAGGTGCTGTGGAACTCAGGCAAGATAATGCTGCTGCAGTTGTCTTGTTTGTGGGCTTCCTTGAGGCACCTTGTTGGCAACTGTATGAACAGACTGCTGGACTTGATGGACCTTAGTCTGATCCAGCATGGCGCAATATTCCCTCTTCTGTGGTATACCCAGAAGCAATGAGGGTGGTCTAGCATGTCCCTCAAAAAACTCTATGAAAACCAGAGTGCGTTTGGAGGAATGCGCTAGTGTCTCCGTCATTTCCTCCAAAAACCCTATGGTTTCCATAAAGTTTTTTGAGGGACATCCAAGCATGCTGTGTGCTCACGAATCGCCCCTCACCCCCTCCCAACGAGCCTCACGCCGGTGGAAAGGGGGGACCTGGCAACCCTACTTTCTGCCTTTACTTTACACCAAAATGGAGCAGCTCTGACCTGAATAGCTCAGGCTGGGCCAATCTCATCGAATCTTGGATGCTAAGCAGGGTCAGTCTTGGCTAGTACTTGGATGGGAGACACCCAAGGAAGTCCATGGTTGCTACACAGAGGTAGGCAATGGCAAATCACCTCTGTATGTCTTTTTCCCTGACCCGGATGGCCTAGGCTAGCCCAATCTTGTCAGATCTTGGAAGCTAAGTAGGGCCAGCCCTGGTTGGTACTTAGATGGGAGACCACCAAGGAAATCCAGGGTTGCTCCACAGAGGCAGGGAATGGCAAACCACCTCGATTTGTTTCTTGCCCTGAAATCCCTAATGGTGTAGCGGTTAAGAGCAGTGGTTGGAGCGGGGGAGTCTGATCTGGAGAACTGGGTTTGATTCCCCACTCCTCCACATGAGCGGCGGAACTGGTGAACTGGATTTGTTTCCCCACTCCTACACATGAAGCCAGCTGGGTGACCTTGAGTAAGTTATAGCTCTGTTAGAGCTCTCTCAGCCCCACCTACCTCACAGAGTGTCTGTTGTGGGGAGAGGAAGGAAAGGTGATTGTAAGCTGGTTTGAGTCTCCCTTAGGTGGTAGAGAAAGTTGGCATATAAAAACCAACTCCAACTCCTCCTCCTCCTCCTCCTCCTTCTTCTTCTGTGTTGCCATAAGTCGGCTGTGACTTGAGGGTACTTTAAACACCAAGGCAGCCTTGTAGCAAATACTTTGTTCCCTGTGATCAGTGTGCTCAGAGAAGCTGGAGTTCATTGGTATTCCACAGGCTATATACTTAAGCATTTCTCCTAGAGTAGCAGACAGCTGTGTGGAGATGCAGAGGCACGGCAGCTGGTGAACGCCACTTGTCAGGCCCTGGTGGTTAGTTTTAATTGCCCCTTTCCACCTCTTGGAGAAGGAGAGATGGAAGCTCAGCGAAATCACTCGCTGTATGTTCCACAGCAATCCGTGAACTCACCGTTCAAAGAGCGAGGCTGGGTTTTTTTAAAAAAAGACTCTGACTTTCATTCACTTCCACAAGTTCTAAAAAGGCAGGCAATTGAGGGGGGAAGAGGAGCACAGTATGCTTTGCGGCAGAAGCCAAAATTTGCTTGCAACTTTCACAAGGCAGATGTGGGGCTTTTACAAGGCTTGAGGTCCTTTCCAGCGGAGTGGTGACGTGACCGGCTGTGACTCTCTGTCAGAGACCCAAAGAGCATCTGCGGGTTTAATAAGGAGGAGAGAGCTGACTGCCTGCTGTTCTCGGCCAATTTGTCGGTGTGTCTTTTCCATTCATGCCGCATGAAGAGTGCCTTTTGTACAAAAGAACAGGAGGTCGGAAAATGGTCTGCATACGTTTAAGAACCGTCCTTCTTTGATTGGTTATCCGTCAGATACCCAGCCGAATAGCAAAAAACCCCAAACAAAACCCACCTTCATATACTGTTGCCAAAGCATTTAGGGCTTCATAGTTGCCCCAAAGCAAATTGAAAATATTGAAATATATTACATATAAATCACAGCAGCAGCTAACTTTGCTGCACTCTTTTACACCCAACTAAAGCTTCTGGGTTGTCGTCAAAGACATCTCTATGTACACCATAGGGTTGTCAGACAGTGTTTGGCAACCAGCAGGAGGCCTGTAGATGGGGGATGGGGGGCTGCGACTTCAGCTGAGGCATCATGACACTTCCAGGGGAAAACAGGAAGTAACACAAGTCACTCTAGGAATCACCAGAAACTCTATGGTTTTACTATAGAGTCTCTGGCGATTCCTAGAGCTACCATATGCCACTTCCTTTTTTAAAAATGAGATGTGACATGATGGCGCAGCCAGCATTATGTTTTTAATTTTTCTCCTGCTGCCACTCACAGCAGTGGCAGAAAATGGGAGTGTGGGGAGCAGAAGATCTCCCACCCCAACTAGGAGCTTGGGATGCCTAGAACAAAGGGTTTCCCGCTCCGGGTTGGGAAATGCCTGGGGATTTTGTGGGCGGAGTCAAAAGAGGGCAGGGTTTAGAGAAGGGAAGGATTTCAATGCCATAGACTCCAGTTGCCAAAGCGGCCATTTTCTCCAGGTGAACTGATCTCTGTCGCCTGGAGATCAGTTGTAATAGCAGGAGATCTCCAGCCACCACCGCAAGGTTGGCAACCCTACTAGTACATCATGTGACAATATAACCTGGACATGATCAGAGCATGCATACGAGTGGCTGAGTCATGGCCCCCAAGGTGTGACAAAACTTGATTTTTAATGAACTATAGTGCTGAGCCTGTAAAGTCTTGAGAAGCTCAAAGTCAAATCTAGGCCTATTGACAATGCCCTCAGGCCTATCACACATGTAGAACTGAGTGGAAAACCTCTAGACTGATCCTAGATGCTGCGTGCCACATTCTTTTAACTCAATAATGTCAGCAAATCAAAGAAATATAGTAGCACGATAAAAGCAGAAGATTTTCAACTCTTGTGCGGTCTCAGTTCTGATATATAGCTGTGATGACTGAAGGTCACGTGGCGGGTGTCTCATTTTGCAAGGGAATGAATCAAGGGGAGCATGAGAAAAAAAATCAAAGAGAACAGAACGAATTCAAAACTCTGTATTTTCCCCCAGGGGCTGAAAATGAGAATGTTACTCTTGAACCACAAAGGTTTTGTGCACTTCATTTCTAATTTATCTCTCCGCTCTTATTTGGTGTGACAAAGAAATAGTGACAGCTGCCTTGATGGCCATCAGAAAAGCAGGTTGAAGCACGTCCATCTCACTGTCTTTTGTTCAGTTAATTGAAATAGAACCTGCTACTGCTGGGCAGGCCTTTGCTGGCATCGAAAGGGATTGCTTCTGTTTAGGGCTGCCAACCTCCAGGTGGTGGCTGGAGATCTCTTGCTATTACAAACGGATCTCCAGGCCACAGAGATCAGTTTCCCTGGAGAAAATGGCCACTTTGGCAATTGGATTCGATGGCATTGAAGTCCCTCTCCTCTCCAAAGCACACCCTCCTCAGGCTCCACCCCCAAAATCTCCAGGTATTTCAAAACCCGGAGCTGACAACCCTGCTTCTGATACTGTTAGCCACGTTTGGCTGAAATTACTTTGTGACCCCTTAGTGGAAAATTAGTCTTGAGTCATAGAATCATAGAATCATAGAGTTGGAAGGGGCCATGCAGGACATCTAGTCCAACACCCTGCTCAATGTAGAATCAGCCTAGAGCATCCCTGACAAGTGTTTGTCCAGCTTCTGCTTAAAGACTGCCAGTGAGGGGGAGCTCACCACCTCCCTAGGTAGCTGATGCCACTGTCAAACAACTCTTAGTGTAAAAAAATGTTTCCAAATATCCAGCCATTATCTTTGCTCCTGGTGTCTTTCTTCCCCCATTACTGCAAGTCCTATCCTCTGCTGCCAACAGAAACAGCTCCCTACCCTCCTCTAAGTGACAGCCCTTCAAATACATCAAGAGAGCAATCGTGTCCCCTCTCAACCTCCTCTTCTGCAGACTGAACATTCCCAACTCGCTCAGCCTTTCCTCACAGACCTTGGTCTCCAGCCCCCTGATCATCCTCATCACTCTCCTCTGCACCTGCTCGATTCTGTCCACACCCTTTTTGAAGTGAGGTTCAAATGACCCTAAACATAAATCAGGATTAAGCTCCAATGACACCCCATTCAAGTGCCCCCTCGGCCATGAGGCTCACTGGGTGACTTTGGGCCAGTCATTCATTTTCAGCCTGGTCTACCTCACAGGATTGTTATGGGGATCAAACGGAGGGGGAGAGGACAGCTCCGAAGGAAGGATAGGATGAAAACGAGTTGACAATTGATTGCGACATCAGACGATTGGTGATCAAGCGATGGATGCAATCAACATCACATTGATTGCAACATCAGAGGACAGCTTGCATGCATGACTGGTCGATCACATGTCTAATACCACATACAGAATGTTCGCAGAGTTCAGTTGTGGAACTCCCTGCCCCAGGATAGGGTGATGGCTGCCAACTTGGAAGGCTTTCAGAGGAGAGGGGAGTTCATGGAGGAGAGGGCTATCCATGGCTACCAGTCAAAATGGATACTAGTCATGATGTATACCCATTCTCTTTAGGATCAGAGGAGCATGACTATCATATCAGGTGCTTTGAAACACAGGCAGGATAATGCTGCTGCAGTCGTCTTGCTTGTGGGCTTCCTAGAGGCACCTGGTTGGCCACTGTGTGAACAGACTGCTGGACTTGATGGGCCTTAGTCTGATCCAGCAGGGCTTTTCTTATGTTCTTATGTATCAGCTGCTGTCACCTGAAACAAAATACTTTTCAATGGAGTCAGCTCAAATCGTCAGTAATAAAAGTATTCAGAAATCAAATAAGGTACATCCATCTGCAAACAGTGCACCTCTCTGATGAAACCTCTTCTTTCTCCCTTTCTAGCCCTCACTTCAGAGTCTATTTTTTGTTTGCTCTCCACTTTGTTCCCCTCCATCCTTGCAGAATTATTTTTTCTTTTTACCTTCATTGCTGCTCTGTTTTTTCTCAGCAAAGCGCTTGTGGTTAGCTGTGAAATTTCCATGGAAACCTCGGGGACAGCATGGATGAAGGTGAAGGCTGAATCTCTCGTGTGAGATAAAAGGTCACACGGTTCAAACCTCCCCTCGACAACTTGATCCGAGTTGTCTAATCCCCGACGGCACACGGTCTTGAAAGCTGTGTCAAGAGCGTATGTCCATCCAAGGAATGTGGAACACCTTTCGCAGGTTGTCTAGGACAGCGCTTTGGGAGGGGAACTGTTATTGCTGTGCAAAAGAGAGGGGATTCCCATCACTGCTTCAATGCCTGTTCTTCTGCTGGTCAGAAATGGAAATGGGAAAGGAAGAAGAGCCTGCAATCATAGAAAAGAAAGGCACATCCAGGCAAAAATTCAAGCAATTTTTATAGTTAAATTATGGAACTCCCTGCCCCAGGATGGAGTGATGGCTGCCAACTTGGAAGGCTTTACAAGGGGAGTGGACATGTTCATGGAGGAGAGGGATATTCATGGCTACTAGTTAAAATGGATACTAGTCATGATGCATACTTATTCTCTCCAGGATCAGAGCAGCATGCCTATGATATTAGGTGCTGTGAAACACAGGCAGGATAATGCTGCTGCAGTTGTCTTGTTTGTGGGCTTCCTAGAGGCACCTGGTTGTTCACTGTGTGAACAGACTGCTGGACTTGATGGGCCTGGGTCTGATCCAGCATGGCCTTCCTTATGTTCTTATGTTCAACCACAGTGGAATCTGGAAGGGTATGAGACCTGACCTGGATGGCCCTGGCTAGCCTGATCTCATCACCTCTCAGAAGCAAAGCAGGGTCGGCCCTGGTTAGTGCTTGGATGGGAGACTGCCAAGGAAGTCCAGTTTGCTATGCAGAGGCAGGCAACAGCAAACCACTCCTGTGCATCTCTTACCTTGACAACCTTACAGGGTCACCATAAGTCATCTGTGACTTGACAGCACTTTCCATAACTACTATAAGCTGACTCCATTTCATTTTTATTTTATTTTTTTAAGCTGTATAATTCAGGAGGTTGTGACTAGGATGTCTTCTGATCTCAGAAGCTAAGCAGGGGCAGCCCTGGTTAGTATTTGGATGGGAGGCCACTGAGGAAGTTTAGGGTCATGACACAGAGGCAGGCAATGGCAAACCACTTTTGGGGAGGGGCCGTGGCTCAGTGGCAGAGCATCTGCTTGGCATGCAGAACTAGCTCCCAGGTTCAATCCCCGGCATCTCCAGTTAAAGGGAATAAGCAAGTAGGTGATGTGAAAGACCTCTGCCTGAGACCCTGGAGAGTCGCTGCTGGTCTGAGTAGACAATACTGACTTTGATGGACCAAGGGTCTTATTCAGTAGAAGGCAGCTTCATGTGTTCAACCTCTCTTGCATTGAAAACCCAACTGGGTTGACATAAGTCTACTGCAATTGGATGGCACTATACATTCAAATGAGCAAAGACAGACAGAGCAGTGGCTAGGAAATAGTGCTGGTCCCACATTTTGAGGGGCAGCAGGCAGAGAACCCTAGAAGGCTCCTCCCCTCCTCTGCTCAACATGTGCTTGAGTTTCCCTTCTTGCTCACCTGCCACCCCGACCTGCGAGCCCACCCACCTGTTTGCAAACCTTCCCACCTCCCATGGTCACAGCCACCTGTAAGATCTGCAGCCCTTTCTCTGACTGGACAAGGCATTGCATGCAATGGAAGGTTCTGCCTGTTGGAGGTCAGGGTTACCAACCTCCAGGTGAACACACGAACCCATGAAGCTGCCTTATACTGAATCAGACACTTGGTCTATCAAAGTCAGTATTATCTACCCAGACTGGCAGTGGCTCTCCAGGGTCTCAGGAAGAGGTCTTTCACATCACCTACCTGCCTAGTCCCTTTAACTGGGGATGCCAGGGATTGAACCTGGGACCTTCTGCATGCCAAGCAGATGCTCTACCACTGAGCCACAGCCCCTCCCTTGGTGGGGCCTGGAGTTCTCCTGGAATCACAGCTGATTCCCAGACTTCATAGATCTGTTCCCCTGGAGGAAATGGCTGCATCAGAGGTTGGCCTCTATGGTATACCATAAAGTCTAGGATTCAACAACTCGGGTCAAATGGTTGAGGGGAGGTTTGAACCATGTGACCTTTTATCTTGCATGAGAGATTCAGCAGTCCCCTCCATCCATGCTGTCCCCAATGTTACCATGGAAATTTCACCACTAACTGAAGCCCCACCCCAGGTGTGTGTGCAAAGTGCCATTGAGTGTCACAGCCAACTTGTGGCGACCCCAGCAAGGGGCTTTCAAGGCAAGTGAGAAGCAGAGGTGGCTTGCCATTCCCTCCTTGGTGGTCTCCCTTCCAAGTACTGACCCTGCTTCGCTTCCAACTTATGGTGACCCCAACAATGGGCTTTCAAGGCAAGTGAGAAGCAGAGGTGGTTTGCCATTGCTTTCCTCTGCAGAGTCTGCCTTGGTGGTCTCCCCTCCATGTACTGAGCCTGCTTAGCTTCTGAGTTCTGACAAGATCGAACTACAAGATCAGACTAAAGCTTAAAAGGGGGGCATTTTCAGGTCAGGGTATATGGGAGATGAAAAATTTCAGTATTACTGGTTTCCAAATACTGGTATGGTATTTGGATTTCCCCCCCTCCCCCGGGTTTCCGATTTTTTCAGGCTACGTTATTTCCTATGGAGAATCTTTCTGAGAGGCTGGGTTTTTTTTTTAAAGGTACTGGCACCAAAACTGCAAGGGAGCAGCTGGTGCCTGTCCTTCAAATAACCCCTAGATTTCAGGTCAATCTCAAACTATGCAAAATGTGAGACTTTCAAATGGTGTAAAACACGAGAATCTCAATGTTAACCACGAGAATCCACCAAAAAAAAACCCTGCAAACCCCACACAAACCAACTCCAGCAAAGAACAAACTTTTAAAAAATGGCTGTCGGCCCTTTAGGAAGCCCTCTTATTTTGAAATTCTTACTTTGGCCTCTGCCTACCAATGTAACTTTTTCTATGGGACTAGGCCAGAGTGGATGATTTGTCCTCTTAGAATGGATGAACCACCTTCAGCAGCTCACCCCTGATAATTCACAATCCCCCCAATACACAAGAGGGCAACTGTTTCCACGTGTCACAAAATCTGTCATTCCACAGGCCCACCCGCACCCAAACAATCAAACTCAACCAACACTCCGACAGCTTTATAATTGGAGTACCTTAGATTTGTCACATGTATTGTAAGGTGGCTTTGGGTGTTTACAGCCTAATAACTTTGCCAGGTTGTGAAATAAGCTATCAGGTGTTTGGTGATACACAATGACTCTGTTTTTATTATTTGTCAATAAAAACCAGGAAATGGAACTGCAAAACATCATTGTCTCTGGGGTTTCGCTATGCGTGTCAGATCCTTCTTTTTTGTAGGTATGGATAAGCACAACCCCTTGGGAAAGGAAATTTATTTAATTGGTTTGGAATAGTTCTTCACTGCTTTTCTTTGGTACACTTAAAGCATGTCCCAGATGAGTCATGCAAAACAAAGAACTGCAGTACACTTGACCACCTAGTCAAAATTCTGCTTCCAGTATCAGTCTGGGATACTTATAAACAGTGATTTCTCAAGTCATTTCTTGACATTCAGTGTTCAGAGGTACACGGACTCTGTCCATGAAGGTTCTTTTTCGTTATTGTTATGAATAACTATTGCTAGACCCATCAATTGCCCTGACCTGGATAGCCCAGGCTAGAATGATCTTATCAGATCTCAGAAGCTCAGCAGGGTGAACCCTGGCAAGTACTTGGATGAGAGTCCTCCAAGAAATACCAGGGTTGTGACACGGAGGCAAGCAATGGCAAACTGCCTTGGAACATCTCTTTCCTTGAAAACCCCACCAGGGGTCGCCATAAGTCAGATGTGACTTGATGGCAAAAAAGACCCATAAATTAATCAATTTCTTTCTTTTCTTTTTAAAAAAGTCTAAAACTACAATCCTGTACACACCTACTTGGAAGTAAACCCCAACGAATTGTGAGAATTGTTGGTGTGAAAATTGTGTGTGTGTGTGTTAAGTGCCATCAAGTTGTTTCCCACTCATGGCGACCCTATGAATCAATGTCCTCCAAAATGTCCTCTCCTTAACAGCCTTGCTCAGATCTTGCAAATCGAGGGCTGTGGCTTCCTTTATTGAGTCAATCCATCTCTTGTTGGGTCTTCCTCTTTTCCTTCTGCCCTCAGCTTTTCCTAGCATGATTGTCTTCTCCAGTGACTCTTGTCTTCTCGTGACCAAAATACGATAGCCTCAGTTTAGTCATTTTAGCTTCTAGGGTCAGTTCAGGCTTGATCTTATCTATAGCCCACTGAGTTGTTTTTTGGGCCATCCATGGTACCTGTAACACTCTCCTCCAACACCACATTTCAAAAGAATCTACTTTCTTCCTATCAGCTATCTTCAATGTCCAGCTTTCACACCCATACATAGTAATAGGGAATACGACGGCATGAATTAACTTGATCTTGGTGGCCAATGACACAGCAGGAATTACTTCTGAGCAAACATACATAACCAATTGCTGTTTTAATGTTTTGCTTGTATTTTAACTGTATTTAATTGTTTTAATGGTGCATGCATTTTGGGGGTGGCGTTGATTTGAATCGATTTAAAATGGGATTTCATCATCTGTGTTTTAAATTGTTAGCCACCTTGGTTGCCCTTCTAAGGGCAGAAAGGTGGATGCAAATTTTATAAATACATAAAGATGAAGTGCATCTTGTGGCAATAATCCAACATATTTTTATTTTTTTTAAAAAAATACCACCTGTTCTGTCACATGTTGCCTCAAGGCAGCTTACAAGGTGCATGAAAAACAGGTGAACATCAAAAATGACTCTCGAATACTTGCCAGTTCAGCTCACATCCTGTTCACCGGTTCTGAACAGAGAACTGATTATCCAGGGAGCAGTTTGCTAGTTCGTCATAGAGTTGGAAGGGAATACCAGGATCCTCTAGTCCAACTCCCTGCACAATGCAGGAAATTCACAACTTCCTCTCTCCAATGTCCCCAGTGACCCCTGCTCCATGCCCAGAAGATGGCAACAAAAAACCCCTCCAGGATCCCTGGCAAATCTTGCCTGGAGGAAAATTGTCTCCTAACCCCGAAGTGGCGATCGGCATTTCCCTGGGCGTGTAAGAAAGGGCCACGAGAGCCAAAAACTGACACAACCCTTCCTGCCCTTCCTCTCACGATCTGCCTAAGTTCTCCAAATCAGCATTGCTGAAGATGGCCCACCACCTCCCGAGGAGGCCTGATCCGCTGAGGAACCGCTCTAACTGCTAGGAAGTTCTTCCAAATGTTTAGGAAGACATCAGTCTGTTCAAAGGTGCTCAGTGAGTTGTTTCACTGTATTCCCAACCATGCAGTCTGGCACAATCGGCTTTTCGTGCAGCAGTGTGTTCTCACACGAGTCCCCATCCGTTTGAAGTTTGCAATGTTTTCCTATGGGGAATGGGGCAGCCCCTTTGGGACCCCATAAAATTGGACCCCTGACCCAATCTCCACCAAACTTTGGGGTTCATGCAAGGAGAGTCCCTTCAAGCTACCCTGAAAAATTGGGAACTCTGCCTCCAAAAACGCCCCCACAGGAGCTTCCGAGTTTTTTCCCCATAAACTATGTTGGGCTCAAATTTTTTTCGGTAAACACAGAAATAAGCTGAATACCCATATTTACCAGTATGGGTATTTGGCTTATTTCGGGTTTACTGAAAAAAAATAATCAGGCTGAATAAACCAGAGATTTACTTAAATTGTTTTTTGGACTACCCTACTCAGCAGGCAATTGTTCAAATAGACTATTAGATCACTCATTAATCATATAAATCAGTTATCGATAAACAGCATGTTTCAATAAAATCCTACTTTTTGGTGTTCATGTAAGTAGTCCTTAGTGCTGCTAATGGTTGCAGATCAGATTGAATCAGTAGCGTCTTTGAACATGCACAGTTTTGAGGAAACCGGATGCAAATTGGTTTGGCAGGTGCTGCCGGCTGCTCAGCATGAACTGAATGAACTGAGAGATGCGCTCACATCTGATGGCCACCATTGAACATGGGAAGTTCAACTGTAGGACATGTTTGTGACAAAATTCACAGCATCCTTAATTTTTAAATAATGCCTTAGCTGAATAAGCCCGAGGGTACTATTTATGCTTCAGCATCAAAGCCATTGCCCTGACCTGGATGGCCCAGGCTAGCCTGATCTCATCAGATCTCAGAAGCTAAGCAGGGTCAGCCCTGGTTAGTATTTGGATGGGAGACCACCAAGGAATACCAGGGTTGCTATACAGAGGAAGGCACTGGCAAACCACCCCTGTTAGTCTCTTGCCTTGAAAACCCCATAAGGGGTCGCCATAAGTCGGCTGCGACTTGACGGCACTTTACACACACACATCAAAGCCAATACACAATAACCAAGCAAACAAAACAAAAAGGATACATAAAGCTGGTGGCAGCACTTGGTGAGTTTGTACCATTGTAGGGTTTTCCCAAACAATGGTAGTCAGTTTTGCATAACCCTCACTAAAGTTAATGTGATTATTGAATGGTACAGATCACTCTTAAGTAAAAATAGTTGGACCTCCATTGCTTCTTTCTCATTTATCCTTTTGATGGGTTCACTTACTGGAGGCTTTTCTCCAAGTGCCTGTCTCTGCTGTACCTGCCTTCCCAGGTCCAGCTCTATATACAATTCTAATCTGGGCAAGCCTAGATGAAATAGGATTCAGTTGTTCCTTGTCTAGAGACAGTTTCCAGACTCCCCCAACAGCCAAAATGCCAATTTTAGAAGAGTGAGGGGCCATGGCTTAGAGGTAGAGCATCTGCTTGGCATACAAAAAGGCCCAGGTTCAATCCCTGGCATCTCCAGTTGAAAGACCAGCTAGTAGGTGATGTGAAAAACCTCTGCCTGAGACCCTTGAGAGCCGCTGCCAGTCTAGAGTAGATAATAGTGACCTTGATGGATCATCGGTCTGATTCAGTATAAGGCAGCTTCATGTGTGTTCATGTGAACCTATTTCCTGGTAGCATTATCTAGGTACAGTGTGAGCATCAAATATTTTCTTTGTGACTTCTTGCAATACTGATGTGACCCTGTTCCATTCCAGGATGGCTTTAGGTCTTCCTTAAAAGAAATTGGGATTCCATCACGCCCAATTACTGACGCTGATTAAACCGTTCTGAAGGCATAACATTTAACCATGCTACCAGAGGATGTGAACTTTTAAGCTGTCAAATCAAGTACAAACTGAACAACAAAAACAATAGAGTAGGAATCTTCCTGTTAGGTTAAAAATGTCTTTTCCTCCTCCTCCTCCTCCTCCTCCTCCTCCTCCTCCTCCTCCTCCTCCTCCTCCTCCTCCTCCTCCTCCTCTATTCTCCTGTATTCCATTCCTAAATAGCATATCAGCTGTCAGCCCTGCTTACTTGGAAACCCTAAACCCCAAGAGGTCCTCCTTACATGAGTAAATTAATTATTTAGAGAGTGATGGATTACATGACACAAAAGTAGCTAAAATGCCCCAAGGAGATGATGAAAGCATAAGATCTGAGAATCCGGCTTGGCGTTTGGAAAGAGGGGGGGAAACTAGGTTAGTAGTTTCATCGTTATAAGAAATGAGGAATTGAAGAGTTTAAAACTACATTTCTTCTGTGGTTGGTCCTAGGTGGCCGACACTGGAATGGACTTGCCCCATATATGCTTGCCTATGGCTGAGGGCAGCAACTAGGGTTGTACATATCGATATCTTCTCTAGTTAGGCTTGCCAACCTTAAGGTAGGGCCTCGTGATGATCTGGAATTACAACTCATCTCTAGACCACAGAGATAAGTCCCCCCCAGAGAAAATGGCTCCTTTGGAGGGTGAACTCTACAGCATTATACTCCATTGAGGTCCCTCTCTCCCCCAAACTCTGCCCTCTCCAGGCTTCACTCCCTAAAATCTCCAGGAATTTCCCAAAGCATGGTTGGCAACCCTATCTCTGGTGTATTTCATGAACTCACAGATTATGAGAGGGAAGGCAGGAAGGGACAAGCCAGTGCTCGGCTATAGGAGCCTTTTCTTTCATGCCCAGGGTAATGCTGATTGCCACTTTGGGGTCAGGAAGCAATTTTCCTCCAAGCCAGGTTGGCCAGGGATCCTGGAGGTGTTTTGCCTTCCTCTAGGCATAAAGCAGGGGTCACTGGGGGAGTGGGGGTAGATGTGAATTTCCTGTATTGAGGTGGTGGTTGGACTGGATGGCCCTTGGGGTCCCAACTGGAGAGCCAGCATGGTATAGTGGTTAGGAGCAATGGATTCTAATCTGGAAAACTGGGTTCGATTCCCCACTCCTCCACATGAAGCCTACTGGGTGACCTTGGGCTAGTCACGGTTCTCTCCGAACTCTCTCAGCCCCAATTACCTCACAAGGTCTCTGTTGTGGGGAGGGGAAGGGAAGGCAATTGCAAGCTGGTTTGAGTCTCCTTAAAGGCAAAGAAAAGTGGGGTATAAAAACAACTCTTCTTCTTCTTCTTCTTCTTCTTCTTCTTCTTCTTCTTCTTCTTCTTCTTCTTCTTCTTCTTTGAGGCACTAAGTTGAGCACAGCCAGGCAATCATAAAATGCAGCTGCTGAGATATCCCAGATTTTCTGTGTCTTCTCCTGTCAGCACCGTTGATTGAAGTTATCCAGTCAGCCACTGTTTTGGATGGTCCTTTCACAGCCATGCAATTGCCCTCCCTGAGGAAGCCAGCTGGGTGACTTTGGGCTAGTCACAGCTCTCTTCAAGTTCTCTCAGCCCCACCTACCTCATAAGGTATCTGTTGTGGGGAGAAGAAGGGAAGGTGATTGTAAGCCGGTTTGATTCTCCTTAAAAAAAAAAAAGTCGAGAAAATCAGTGTATAAAAACCAACTCTTCTTCTCCTTTGTCTGAGGAAAATGTGGCACTCGGTCTGTAACTTCCCTATCTGTGGCACTTCCCTAAATGTGGCACTCGGTCTGTAACTTCCCTATCTGGTAGTCTCAGAATACATCCAGTGAAATAGTGATACTTCAAGGCATGAAACCTCCCTTCTGCTGCAAACGGATATACCTGCACAGAATACAATAGGAGTCTGGCTTTCATGCCATTTTCTTCCCTCCCTGCTCCCTGCCGATTGGGAAACCTGATCACAGGGAAACGGTGGGTGCAGAGTAATCAAAGCAAGGTTTTTTTTTTCATGATTACTATTACAGACATTTACATCCAGATCCATAAATCGTCAGCTGAAGCGTCGAGTATGTCATTATTTATTGCCTCTTTTACTTTGCATCTGTTTTCAAATTTCGACTATCGGAGCTGTGACTTGACTTGGCAATTACTGGGACTGCAGGAAAAAATATGCAGATTTTTTTTAAAAAAAAAAAAACTAAACACCCTGTTTTCTTTTGAAGGAGAAATGAGAATATACCTATCTGAAGACCAGGCTGGGAAATCACAAGAGGGTAAGGGCATATGAAGTGACATTCTATTGATTTCCAGTATTTGTCCTTCTAACCAACTGTGGGCAACTTTAGTATTCTCTCTCCTTCTCTTTTGACTGTTCCCCTCTTTGGGCTTAAGAACACAAGAAAGGCCCTGCTGGATCAGACCAAGGCCCATCTAGTTCAGCAGTCTGTTCCCACAGTGGCCAACCAGGTGCTTCTAGGAAGCCCCTAAACAAGACGACGGCAGCAGCATTATCCCGCCTATATTCCACAGCACCTGATATAATAGGCATGCTCCTCTGAGACTGGAGAGAATAGGTATGCATCATGACTAGTATCCATTTTGTCTAGTAGCCATGGATAGCCCTTTCCTCCATGAACATGTCCACTCCTCTCTTAAAGCCTTCCAATTTGGCAGCCATCACCACATCCTGGAGAGTAGGGTTGTGCAAAAAATAATAATGGTAAATTTCAGGTTCGGGTTTATTGGGCCCAATTTTTTTCAGTAAACCCGGAATAAGTTGAATATCCATACCAATAAATTCTGGTATTCAGCTTATTTCTGGGTTTATTGAAAAATTTAGGGATTTTTTCAAAGTTCCTGGGGGGAGGATTTTTGGAGGAAGATTTCCCAAATTTGCAGTGTGGCTGAAAGGGACTCGCCCTCTTTTTCTCTACTTTTAAGGAGTCTCAAAGTGGCTTACAATCACCTTCCCTTCCCCTCCCCACATCAGATACCTTATTAGGTAGGTGGGGCTGAGAGAGTTTGGAGAGAACTGTAACTAGCGCAAGGTCACCCAGGAGTGGGGAATCCAACCCAGTTCACCAGATTAGTGTCTGCCGCTCATGTGGAGGAGTGGGGAATCAAACACTATTCTCCAGATTAGAGTCCACTACACCACACTGACGCCAGCCCTGCCTTGAAATCTATGGCCATAGAAGTATGGAGCTCTGCATAGGATGGTACTGTAAAGTACTCGGTGTATGCCACGTGATATGATTTCTTCATCTCTATGGAAAGATCACTAGGACTCTCTGTGCTAAGAAGAAGAAAAAAACATCAACACTCTTTGCCACTCCACCTCTGTCTCTCATTTTGTGTAATTTATTCTGCAATTTATATTAATTTGCATTTTGTCGAGCTTCTTGTCATGATGGAAAGGAGCCAAGAGTCTTTAAAGTGTCAGAAGACTGTCTGCAGATTTAATGCCCCAAAATCAAACCGTCCAAGCACATCAAAACCCTATAAAGAAATATTGTCGAAGGCTTTCACGGTCAGAGTTCATTGGTTCTTGTAGGTTATCCGGGCTGTGTAACCGTGGTCTTGGAATTTTCTTTCCTGACGTTTCGCCAGCAACTGTGGCAGGCATCTTCAGAGTAGTAACACTGAAGGACAGTGTCTCTCAGTGTCAAGGGTGTAGGAAGAGATGTGCTTTCTTGTTCCGAAGTGTTTCCAATCTCCGGGTCTGTTGAAATATTTCCTCCCCGTAGAGGCGTTCAAAATATTGTCGAAGGCTTTCACGGTCAGAGTTCATTGGTTCTTGTAGGTTATCCGGGCTGTGTAACCGTGGTCTTGGAATTTTCTTTCCTGACGTTTCGCCAGCAACTGTGGCAGGCATCTTCAGAGTAGTAACACTGAAGGACAGTGTCTCTCAGTGTCAAGGGTGTAGGAAGAGATGTGCTTTCTTGTTCCGAAGTGTTTCCAATCTCCGGGTCTGTTGAAATATTTCCTCCCCGTAGAGGCGTTCAAAATATTGTCGAAGGCTTTCACGGTCAGAGTTCATTGGTTCTTGTAGGTTATCCGGGCTGTGTAACCGTGGTCTTGGAATTTTCTTTCCTGACGTTTCGCCAGCAACTGTGGCAGGCATCTTCAGAGTAGTAACACTGAAGGACAGTGTCTCTCAGTGTCAAGGGTGTAGGAAGAGATGTGCTTTCTTGTTCCGAAGTGTTAACAATCTCCGGGTCTGTTGAAATATTTCCTCCCCGTAGAGGCATTCAAAATATTGTCGAAGGCTTTCACGGTCAGAGTTCATTGGTTCTTGTAGGTTATCCGGGCTGTGTAACCGTGGTCTTGGAATTTTCTTTCCTGACGTTTCGCCAGCAACTGTGGCAGGCATCTTCAGAGTAGTAACACTGAAGGACAGTGTCTCTCAGTGTCAAGGGTGTAGGAAGAGATGTGCTTTCTTGTTCCGAAGTGTTTCCAATCTCCGGGTCTGTTGAAATATTTCCTCCCCGTAGAGGCGTTCAAAATATTGTCGAAGGCTTTCACGGTCAGAGTTCATAGGTTCTTGTAGGTTATCCGGGCTGTGTAACCGTGGTCTTGGAATTTTCTTTCCTGACGTTTCGCCAGCAACTGTGGCAGGCATCTTCAGAGTAGTAACACTGAAGGACAGTGTCTCTCAGTGTCAAGGGTGTAGGAAGAGATGTGCTTTCTTGTTCCGAAGTGTTTCCAATCTCCGGGTCTGTTGAAATATTTCCTCCCCGTAGAGGCGTTCAAAATATTGTCGAAGGCTTTCACGGTCAGAGTTCATTGGTTCTTGTAGGTTATCCGGGCTGTGTAACCGTGGTCTTGGAATTTTCTTTCCTGACGTTTCACCAGCAACTGTGGCAGGCATCTTCAGAGTAGTAACACTGAAGGACAGTGTCTCTCAGTGTCTGAAGATGCCTGCCACAGTTGCTGGCGAAACGTCAGGAAAGAAAATTCCAAGACCACGGTTACACAGCCCGGATAACCTACAAGAACCAATGAACTCTGACCGTGAAAGCCTTCGACAATATTTTGAACGCCTCTACGGGGAGGAAATATTTCAACAGACCCGGAGATTGGAAACACTTCGGAACAAGAAAGCACATCTCTTCCTACACCCTTGACACTGAGAGACACTGTCCTTCAGTGTTACTACTCTGAAGATGCCTGCCACAGTTGCTGGCGAAACGTCAGGAAAGAAAATTCCAAGACCACGGTTACACAGCCCGGATAACCTACAAGAACCAATGAACTCTGACCGTGAAAGCCTTCGACAATATTTTGAATGCCTCTACGGGGAGGAAATATTTCAACAGACCCGGAGATTGTTAACACTTCGGAACAAGAAAGCACATCTCTTCCTACACCCTTGACACTGAGAGACACTGTCCTTCAGTGTTACTACTCTGAAGATGCCTGCCACAGTTGCTGGCGAAACGTCAGGAAAGAAAATTCCAAGACCACGGTTACACAGCCCGGATAACCTACAAGAACCAATGAACTCTGACCGTGAAAGCCTTCGACAATATTTTGAACGCCTCTACGGGGAGGAAATATTTCAACAGACCCGGAGATTGGAAACACTTCGGAACAAGAAAGCACATCTCTTCCTACACCCTTGACACTGAGAGACACTGTCCTTCAGTGTTACTACTCTGAAGATGCCTGCCACAGTTGCTGGCGAAACGTCAGGAAAGAAAATTCCAAGACCACGGTTACACAGCCCGGATAACCTACAAGAACCAATGAACTCTGACCGTGAAAGCCTTCGACAATATTTTGAACGCCTCTACGGGGAGGAAATATTTCAACAGACCCGGAGATTGGAAACACTTCGGAACAAGAAAGCACATCTCTTCCTACACCCTTGACACTGAGAGACACTGTCCTTCAGTGTTACTACTCTGAAGATGCCTGCCACAGTTGCTGGCGAAACGTCAGGAAAGAAAATTCCAAGACCACGGTTACACAGCCCGGATAACCTACAAGAACCAATGAACTCTGACCGTGAAAGCCTTCGACAATATTTTGAACGCCTCTACGGGGAGGAAATATTTCAACAGACCCGGAGATTGGAAACACTTCGGAACAAGAAAGCACATCTCTTCCTACACCCTTGACACTGAGAGACACTGTCCTTCAGTGTTACTACTCTGAAGATGCCTGCCACAGTTGCTGGCGAAACGTCAGGAAAGAAAATTCCAAGACCACGGTTACACAGCCCGGATAACCTACAAGAACCAATGAACTCTGACCGTGAAAGCCTTCGACAATATTTTGAACGCCTCTACGGGGAGGAAATATTTCAACAGACCCGGAGATTGGAAACACTTCGGAACAAGAAAGCACATCTCTTCCTACACCCTTGACACTGAGAGACACTGTCCTTCAGTGTTACTACTCTGAAGATGCCTGCCACAGTTGCTGGCGAAACGTCAGGAAAGAAAATTCCAAGACCCACGGTTACACAGCCCGGATAACCTACAAGAACCAATGAACTCTGACCGTGAAAGCCTTCGACAATATTTTGAACGCCTCTACGGGGAGGAAATATTTCAACAGACCCGGAGATTGGAAACACTTCGGAACAAGAAAGCACATCTCTTCCTACACCCTTGACACTGAGAGACACTGTCCTTCAGTGTTACTACTCTGAAGATGCCTGCCACAGTTGCTGGCGAAACGTCAGGAAAGAAAATTCCAAGACCACGGTTACACAGCCCGGATAACCTACAAGAACCAATGAACTCTGACCGTGAAAGCCTTCGACAATATTTTGAACGCCTCTACGGGGAGGAAATATTTCAACAGACCCGGAGATTGGAAACACTTCGGAACAAGAAAGCACATCTCTTCCTACACCCTTGACACTGAGAGACACTGTCCTTCAGTGTTACTACTCTGAAGATGCCTGCCACAGTTGCTGGCGAAACGTCAGGAAAGAAAATTCCAAGACCACGGTTACACAGCCCGGATAACCTACAAGAACCTATAAAGAAACCTTTCTGGCTTGCGATATTTCAGCCGACATCCATCGCGCGCTAGTTTTCTAACATCACAGCTGTGATGATTAGGAACTTGCATTTTTTAAACAAAATCAGAGCCCAGAATTCTGGGAGACCAAATTCTACAGCGAGATTCAAGTCCAGTAGCACCTTAGAGACCAACGAGATTTTTTGGAGTATCAGCTTTCAAGAGTCAAAGCTCCCTTCCTCAGATGAAATCTGACAAAGAGACCTTTGGCTCTTGAAAGCTTGCACCCCAAAAACCTTGTTAGTGTCTAAGGTGCTACTGGATTTAAACCTTGCTGTTCTACTGCAGACCAACATAGGTATCCCCTGGGAATGAATTCTACAGCCAATACTACATTACAAGAAGAAGAAGAAGCTAGATGCTAGACAGACAGACAGACAGATAGATGATTGACAGATAGACAGACAGATAGATAATTGACAGACAGACAGACAGACAGACAGACAGACAGACAAATAGACAGATAGACAGATAGACAGATAGATAGATAGATAGATGGATAGACGGATAGACGGATAGACGGATAGACGGATAGATAGATAGATGGATAGATGGATAGATAGATAGATAGATAGATAGATAGATAGATAGATAGATAGATAGATAGATAGATAGATAGATAGATAGATAGATCCTGAGCCCTGGCAGCTGCCCCACGTCGGGGTATGCTGAAGAAGAAGGAGGAAGACAAGAAGGAGGAGGACAAGAAGGAGGAGAAGGACAAGAAGAAGAGTTGATTTTTATACTCTGTTTTTCTCTACCAAAAGGAGTTTCAAAGTGGCTTACTATTACCTTCCCTTCCTCTCCCCACAACAGACACCTTGTGAGGTAGATGAGGCTGAGAGAGTTTGGAGAGAGCTGTGACTAGCTCAAGGTCGCCCAGCTGGCTTCATGTGTAGGAGTGGGGAAACCAACCCGGTTCTTCAGATTAGAGTCCTCCACTCTTAACCATTACACCATTCTGGCTCTGTAAAATTCTTTAAACCCAGAAGGAAGACACGGTTTGGTCCACGCTTACCCTGGAATGCCGTCTCGCTAATTATCGCGCAAAAGCTGTACGGCCGGTCGATATCCTCTGCCTTGATGCAGGCAGCGTTATTGTCTGATTCATGTTCTTGATTCATCCTTTTGTCCTGTTAGGCTAATTGTCGGCCCTCGCTAGCCGTTTAACGAAATGCATCTAGGGGGAATAGGGTGAATAACCGTAATGGGCAAGACACAGATGACGGCTATTACGTCCATCAAGCAGGTCAGGGTTTCTTTCCCCCTTGTTCACAGATGAGCATGCTGTTCCCCTTTGGAGAAGAGAAAAAAAGCTTGACCTCTGTGCCGCTCCCTGTTGTGGCAACGTAAATTGCCAGGAAATAAAATATCACCCGGATGTGCAATTGCTGCACTGTTGTTATTTTTCCATTATTTGAGCGCCTGCAGAAAGCGCCATAAAATGGGGGGGGGGAGATGAAAGGCAGACAGTTGGCCTGCTTCCAATCATTCTTGAACTGTTTCAAATCTTTATTGGGGAAGGGACCCCCCCCCACTTTTCTGGGGTGTCTTTTTTTGTGGCAGAGATCAAACCTTTTTAGGGGCTGGCAATGTGAGTTTCCTTACATTTGGGGAGCAAAAGGTCAATCTTTACACAGCTCAATCCTCCGAGTGTTGGGTTAAGCACACCTAGGATTGCCAACCTCCATGTACTAGCTGGAGATCTCCTGCTATTACAATTGATCTCCAGCCGATGGGGATCAGTTCAGCTGGAGAAAATTGTTGATTTGGCAATTGGACACTATGGCATTGAAGTCCCTCTCTGATCCAAACCCTGCCCTCCTCAGGCTCCACCCCAAAAACCTCCCGCCAGTGGCGAAGAGGGACCTGGCAACCGTAAGTACACCAGATCATACCTCACAAAGATGGGACCTGAATCCACATCCCTGCCAAAAGGGCTACGAAGCAAGTGAGTGCGGTAGAAGAATACACATGGGGGACCCTCAAAGACATGTGGGGAGCATCTCATTTTTCCCTCTCCCACTGTACCCTCTTTCCCCTTCCCTGGCAGCTGGTCGGTGCCACCTTTCCCCAGCCACTGCCTGGAAAATTCAGAAAATCAAAGAAAAATAAGATGCCTGCTGCTTCTGATGGTAAGCACACAAACACACACAAAAAACATGCATTTCTCAGAATGGTGGTTTTAGTAATGACTAAGAATCCCAGGAGAATTACAGAATTACTCAACTTTAAGGTTGACAATGAGGAAACTAAAATTGTTCAAGGCTTTCTATTCCTTGGATCCATCATCAACCAAAAGGGAGACTGCAGCCAAGAAATCAGAAGGAGATTGAGACTGTGAAGGGCAGCCATGAAAGAGCTAGAAAAGATTCTGAAGTGTAAGGATGTATCACTGGCCACCAAGATTAAGGTAATTCATGCCATCATATTCCCTATTACTATGTATGGGTGTGAAAGCTGGACATTGAAGAAAGCTGACAAGAAGAAAGTACATTCCTTTGAAATGTGGTGTTGGAAAAGAGTGTTACAGATACCGTGGACTACCGAAAAATCAAATCATTGGGTTCTAGATCAAATCAGGCCTGAACTGACCCTAGAAGCTAAAATGACTAAACTGAGGCTGTCGTACTTTGGTCACATTGTGAGAAGACCAGAGTCACTGGAAAAGACAATCATGCTAGGAAAAGTTGAAGGCAGCAGGAAAAGAGGAAGACCCAACAAGAGATGGATGGACTCTATAAAGGAAGCCACTGCCCTCAATTTGCAAGATCTGAGCAAGGCTGTTAAGGATAGGACGTTTTGGAGGACATTGATTCATAGGGTCGCCATTAGGGCTGTTGAAAAAAAAATCGGAAAAATTCAGATCCGGCAAAATTTGGCCCGTTTTTATTCGGGAAATGTCAAAGTCCGAACTCCCCCAATTCGGATCCGTGGAATTCGGCACGCAATTCGGAGTTTGCGAATAAATTCGGCCATTTAAATCCATTAAACACACATTTGTGCCTTTCCGCGGCTCCGGGCAGGCATGTTTGGAGGTGCAGGTCCCAAACCCTCAGTGTAGCTTGAGGGGACCTTTCTTGCAAGAACCCCCAAGTTTTGTAAAGATTGGGTCAGGGGGTCCTGAGATATGCGGTCCCCCCCATCTGCCCATTGGAATGAATGGGTGCAGGCGATCTGCAATGTGCATCTAGAGAGCTGCAAATCCAAGGCAAAACCTCCCGTGCAGAGTCTCTCTGTGTGAGTCTGCTAGAATCGTATTGGATTACTCCTGAATCCTGACTCCCAGGCCCTGCTCCTGATGGAAGAGAAGAAGACATCCACAGTATGACCCATTTTGGGGCTTTTCTCTATAACTTTTTTCCTGTGTGTGTGTATGTGGGGGGGGGGAGATTCTGTGTGTGTGTGTGTGTGTGTGTGTGTGTGTGTGTGTGTGTGAGGGGGGAAGCCAAAAGGGGTGGGTTTACCTGTTCTGCTGGGGGGTGGGCTTGATTGCCTCTGTGTGGGACTGTGCTTTCTGCTGTTTCACCGGTTGCCAACTTCGTCTGGAGTTAACTGTGGGTTAACAGAGTCTCTCTCTGGTGGGCTCCTATTGTTTCCAATGAGCTGTGCAGCTGCTCCTGTTGTTTATAATGGGCTAGCCTGTCATTCCTTTTAGTACATCCCATGTGAGTCTCTCTCTGTCTGGCCCGTTTTTCTCCTTCATTTGGAATTTGCATCTTCTGGTTCAGGGGGGCTGTTCTGCTGGGGGGGGGGGCTTGATTGCCTCTGTGGAGTCTGATTTGGGGGGGTTACCTGTCCTGGGGGGGGGCTTGATCTCTTTGCGAGTGTGATTGTTGCTGTGGAAGATTTGAATCCAGCAGCATAAAACCTATCAATACTGAAGATATGCAATATGCGCAGGTTGCACTTACGCAAGTAGCATTATAAGATGCACTTTGGCTGTGTTGAAATGAAAAGATACATACGTTACCCATGCTAGTTACGCTGTTTACTTACGCTTTGAGCGGGATGCACTTTTGGCGTAGTTGCATTGGCTTTTAGAAGCCACGGACTGGCTTCTACTGTGTGTGTGGGGAGGGGAGCCAAAGGGGGGGGCGACTTGTCATGGTGGGGGGGGCTTGATCTCTTTGCGAGTGTGATTGTTTCTGTTTTCACTGGTTGCCACCTTCGCCTGGAGGTCAGTGTGGGTCAGTGGTGAGTCTCTCTCTGGCTGCCCCAGAAACAATGGGAGGTTTTGCCTTGGAATTGCCCCTCTCTAGATGCACATTACGGATTGCCTGCTCCCATTCATTCCAATGGGCAGATGGGGGGGACCACATATCTCGGGACCCCCTGATTTTCAGCTTTATTTTCGGCTCGGGTTTAGTGATATGCACAAGCCTGCTTATTACTACCCAAGATCCACCTCACCTCTGGGGCATTAACACTCTTCTTTCTCCTGCCTGCTAGTGTGGAGATATGGGAGAACCAACCCAAATTAGCCTTTCTTCCAGCGGCCCTTGCAGCCTCTTTCTCCTGCTTCTTGACTATAACATACGATCAACAGAGACAGATTCACGCCCAAAGAAGTTGTCGCTTAACTCTGCAGATGTCATGTGTGAACTGGCACCACAAGATGAGACTTCTAAACAAACACCATGAGCCCTTAATCTCCAGCCCAATCTGATCCTAATTTACTTGCTAGATATATGCAAATATGAAGCTCCTGGAAAAATTACGGCGTCAACATCTGCATATATTTTTTCCAAAGGACCCCATTCCTTTTGTCTCTTCTGCCCCTAATTCCTCCTCCCCAGACTCGTTATTCAACATGAAGAGCTGTTTTTAAATATCACTGGCTTTCTCCTTCCACCTATTATTTATGCCCAAACTATGCATGAAAAAGCCATTTGTATTCAAGCGGTGGCAGTGGTCTGACTTGGCTGGTAATTCACCGCCTGAAATATTATATTTCTTCTGTAATTGTACTTCTATATATATCAATTAAAAGGAAGTTAAAAGGGGGAGAAATGTTCCTTCTCAAGTTATATGGTGGTTCAGACACCTTCGCGTCTCCACATCTCCCGGCGCACGTGGGACTAAGAGGAGAGCTATATATTGAAAAGAACACAGGGTCGTAATGTGGAGGCAGGCAATGGCAAACCACCTCCGAACATCTCTTGCCTTAAAAACCCTACTGCATCACCATAAGTCAATTGTGACTTAACGGGGGGGGGGGGGAGTATCAGAAAACAATGCTTTCATTCAGAGCAAGCAGGGGTAATTTTTGTGTACCTGCTTGTGCGAGGACAGTTGCACACATGGAAATCTTCTGTGAGACCCAGCCTGCTGCAGTGACATCCAGGCAATTGTTAATAATCTGAACTGTTCTTGTAGGTTATCCGGGCTGTGTAACCGTGGTCTTGGAATTTTCTTTCCTGACGTTTCGCCAGCAACTGTGGCAGGCATCTTCAGAGTAGTAACACTGAAGGACAGTGTCTCTCAGTGTCAAGGGTGTAGGAAGAGTAATATATAGTCAGAAAGGGGTTGGGTTTGAGCTGAGTATTGTCCTGCAAAAGTATTGTCCTGTAAGTATCAAGATAATGTGCTAATGAGGGTATGGTATGTTAATATGGAACCATTGTATCCTGAAGTGATCTGTTAATGTGTGTAATCCAAAGCTAATCTGTATGGCTATTGTTGAATGTTGTCTTTGTCTGGAGGTTTTTCAGGGCAGGAAGCCAAGCCTTATTCATTCTTAAACTCTCCTCTTTTCTGTTAAAGTTGTGCTGATGTTTATGAATTTCAATGGCTTCTCTGTGCAATCTGACAAAATAGTTGGTAGAATTGTCCAGTCTTTCAGTGTCTTGGAATAAGACCCTGTGTCCTGTTTGTGTCAGTCCATGTTCAGCCACTGCTGATTTCTCAGGTTGGCCAAGTCTGCAGTATCTTTCATGTTCTTTTATCCTTGTTTGTATGCTGCGTTTTGTGGTCCCGATGTAAACTTCTCCACAGCTGCAAGGTATACGATATACTCCTGCAGAGGTGAGGGGGTCTCTTTTGTCTTTTGCTGATCGTAGCATTTGTTGTATTTTCTTGGTGGGTTTAAACACTGTTTGTAGGTTATGTTTTTTCAAAAGTTTCTCCATCCTATCAGTGACTCCTTTAATAAATGGCAAGAATACCTTTCCTATGGGAGACTGTTTTTCTTGAGTTTTCTGATTTTTGTTTGGTTTAATGGCCCTTCTGATTTCATTCTTGGAGTAGCCGTTTGCTAGCAGTGCGTGATTTAGATGATTAGTTTCTTCCTTGAGAAACTGTGGTTCACAGATCCGTCTTGCACGGTCCATTAATGTTTTGATTATTCCTCTTTTCTGTCGGGGGTGGTGGTTGGAGTTTTTGTGTAAGTAGCGATCTGTGTGAGTTGGTTTCCGGTAGACCTTGTGACCTAACTGAAGGTTTGATTTACGGATGACAAGGGTATCAAGAAATGGGAGTTTACCCTCAATTTCCTTTTCCATGGTAAACTGAATGTTTGGATGGATATTATTAAGATGGTTTAGAAAGTCCATTAATTTTTCTTCACCATGGCTCCAAATGGTAAATGTATCATCTACGAACCTGAACCAGACTGTAGGTTTGTAAGGTGCTGATTCTAATGCTGTCTTTTCAAAATATTCCATGTAAAAGTTTGCTATTACTGGACTGAGTGGACTTCCCATAGCTACTCCATCAATCTGTTCATAAAATTCTTGATCCCATAGGAAATAACTTGTTGTCAAACAATGGTGAAATAAGGCTGTTATATCTTCTGGAAAAATCTGGTTAATCAATGAGATTGTGTCTTTTACTGGAACCTTGGTAAAGAGGGATACAACATCAAAACTGATTAATATATCCTTTGGATTGAGTCTTAACGGACTGATTTTGTTGATGAAGTGAGTTGAATCTTTGATGTAAGAAGTGAACTGTATTTATTGACTGGCTAGCAATTTTTAAATTCCACACTCAACAAAACATCCACCAAATCTGTGAGCCTTTATCTCTCATAGAATCATAGACTTGGAAGGGACGACCAGGGTCATCTAGCCCAACCCCCTGCACAATGCAAGAAATTCACAACTACCCCCCCCCAGTGCCCCTACTCCATGCCCAGAAGATGGACAAGGTGCCCTCTCTCTCATGAACTGCCTAAGGTCATAGCATCAGCATTGCTGACAGATGGCCATCTAGCCTCTGCTCAAAAACCTCCAGGGAAGGAGCGCTTACCACCTCCCGAGGAAGCCTGTTCCACTGAGGTACCGCTCTGTTAGAAAATTCTTCCTAACGTCTAGATGGAAACTCTTTTGATTTAATTTCAACCCGCTGGTTGAAATTGGTTGAAAGATGGATTTGTAATTGCATCAGGAGCCACAGTGGTGTAGTGGTTAAGGGGTGGGACTAGGATCCAAGAAATCTGGGTTCGAATCCCCACTCTGCCATAGAAACATGCTGGGTGATTTTGGGCCAGTCACACACTCTCAGCCCTGACCCTGGAAGGGGTCCTGACGGGAGACCTCCAAGGAATACCAGGGTCGTGATGTGGAGGCCCCTGCCTGAGACTCTGGAGAACAGCTGCCGGTCTGAGTAGACAGTACTGACTTTGATGGACCAAGGGTCTGATTCAGCAGAAGGCAGCAGCTTCATGTGTTCATGTGAGGCAGGCAAAGGCAAATGTCTCTTGCCTTGAAAACACTACAGGGTTGCCATAAATGAGCTGTGACCTGATAGCAAAAAAAAAAAAAAATTAGAAAACAATGCTTTCATTTAGTGTAAGGAGTAATTTTAGCACACTTCCTTGTCCGAGGACGGTTGCACAAGCGGAAACATTCTGTGAGATCCATCCTGCTGAAGAGACATCTGGGCAAGGGTTAATAAGCTGGACGGTATTTATTGATTGATGAGCAAGTTTTATATCCTGCACTCAACAAAACATCCATCAATATTTTTTAAAATACATAAAATCAGCAGGACATAAAAAAATCAACAACAGGAAACATAATACCTGCAGAAAAACAAGAAAACGGTACAACCGTCATTGGGACAAGTTTCAGAGATTATCAATGTTGGTCTGTAGTAGAACAGAACATAAGAAAATAAAAACATAAGAAAGACCCTGCTGGATCAGACCAAGGCCCATCAAGTCCAGCAGTCTGTTCACACAGTGGCCAACCAGGTGCCTCTAGGAAGCCCCCAAACAAGACAACTGCAGCAGCAGCACCATCCTGCCTGTGTTCCACAGCACCTAATGTAACAGGCCTGCTCCTCTGATCCTGGAGAGAATAGGCATGCATCATGTCTAGTATCCATTTTGACTAGTAGCTATGGAGACCTTTCCTCCATGAACATGCCCACTCCCCTCTTAAAGCCTTCCAAGTTGGCAGCCTTCACCACATCCTGGGGCAGGGAGTTCCACAATTTAACTATGCATTGTGTGAAGAAATACGGTACTTCCTTTTGTCTGTTTTGAATCTCTCACCCTCCAACTTCAGCAGATGACCCCGCCTTCTGGTATTATGAGATAGAGAGAAAAGCTTCTCCCTGGCCACTCTCTCCATACCATGCATAATTTTATAGACCTTTATCATGTCTCCCCTCAGCCGCCTTCTTTCCAAGCTAAACAGCCCTAAGCGTCTTAACCGCTCCCCGTAGGACAATTGCTCTAGTCCCCTAATCATTTTGGTTGCTCTTTTCTGCACCTTCTCAAGCTCTGCAATATCCTTTTTTAAGGTGTGGTGACCACCTAAACAACTAGATTGGTGTCCATTAGCACGTTAGAGACCAACATGATTTTGGTGTCCCAGAAAAGAAGAAGAAGAAGAAGAAGAAGAAGAAGAAGAAGAAGAGTTGGTTTTTATTTTTATTTTATTTTTAACAATTTTATTAACATATATAAATACAATCACAATTCACAAACATGTAAATAAACAATATAAGACTGTCAAACAGACAAGACAAAAACAATTAAAAAAACGGAAAGTTATCTTTGCCTCACTTATGGTCAGTGGCTTAGTATTCTTGTAAACAAATAAATATACAAGTATAAGAGGAGTACAATTACGAGTTAGATGGTTAATACAGTTAGGAGTGAGAAAAATAAATAAATATTTTTTTAAAAAAAGGAAGTAGAGGAAGGGTTGTTATAACATTAATTCATTTCCCATAATCTTGGAAATGGTTTGGATATATGTTGAATTTCTTTCTGGTTTGTATATGAGATGAAGTCATGCCATGTTTAATGAAAATTCAGTATGTTGGCCTTACCTTTGATAACTCTAAGTTGGTGTGTTAATTTTTCTGCCATGGGTTGTGCAAGCTTAGGGGCCGCAGGGTCTGCCTGAGAAGAAGAAGAAGAAGAAGAAGAAGAAGAAGAAGAAGAAGAAGAAGAAGAAGAAGAAGAAGAAGAGGAGGAGGAGGAGGAGGAGGAGGAGGAGGAGGAGGAGGAGGAGGAGGAAGAGTTGGTTTTTATATGCTGACTTTCTCTACCACTTGAGGGAGACTCAAACCGGCTTACAATCACCTTCCCTTCCCCACCCCACAACAGACACCCTGTGAGGTGGGTGGGGCTGAGAGAGCTCTAACAGAGCTGTGACTTGCCCAGGGACACCCAGCTGGCTTAATGTGTAGGAGCGGGGAAACACACCCGGCTCTCCAGATCAGAGTCCATCGCTCCAAACCACCACTCTTAACCACTACATCAAGCTGGCTGAAGGGAGCTTTGAGTCTCAATAGCTCATACCCCCCAAAAGTCTGGTTGGTCTCTAAGGTACTACTGGACTCAAATTCAGCTGTTAGCTTTTTTGCCTTGTTTAACCACTGGAGATGGTACTGTGAGGATATTGGGGGCAGTGTGGAAAAAAAACAAACCATGTGGGTAGAAGCAGTAGTGTGTGTGTTTGGCGGGGAAGGGGGGTTAGTTGAGATCAAGCAAAAAAAAAAATGATAAGATCCAGTAAACTCTTGGTCAACAGTTTTGGTTCTCCACTTTTCCCTGTCAGTATTCTAGATTTGTTTGCACTGTATGTTTGTGTTTTTAGACATAGTTAATATTTATTTTATTGGACTTTGTCCCCGCCCTCCCCAGCCCGAAGTTTATATTTATGTATGCAGTGCATGTCATTTTTTATGCCGCATGCACCTAATGCAGAAGTACTGATACATTAAAATATGCAACTTATAGGGAAAATTCAGTGCAAAAACGAAATGATAATACAGGACAGGGCAGGTTCAATTCCTACAGATGTGGAAAACACAATCAAAAAGGGAATTTTCCAGGCCCAGAGACAAGAAAGTCAAAATTATCCTTCGCTGCCATTCTCGGCAAACAAATTGCTGTGTTAGGTTGTGTGTGTGCGATGAAAAGAAAGATAAAGGCCGGAAATCTTAAGAAGCTAGGAACACATTTCTTGAAGTTTCCCAAAACTTGCAACTGACAAGCTTTTTGAACACGGCAGCAACTTCTCGATCCTATTTGTGACCCTAATTATTGTGGTATGTTTGTAATAGCAAGCCCAGCACATAGATAATTGGCTTAGCTACGCAATGATAAACATGTCAGGCTATAACTCCTGCCGTTGCTTAGGACATAAAATGGAGATTGGAATGTCAGTGGGTGTTTTATATCAAATAAAATCACAGACAAATGGATTGAAGGGCCTGATCCTGAGGCTAATGGGATCGAACCCTGAAAGTGGTTGCTAGCGCTCTGGGAGAAAAAATTAATAAGGAAGATAATCAAGAGGAGCTTGGCTAAGCAAGGCCTATGGGTAGGGTTCCCATTCCCAACCTCCAGGTAGTATCTGGAGATCTCCAGGTGATCTCCAGGTGAAAGAGATAGAGAAGAAGAGCTGGTTTTTATATGCCAACTTTCTCTACCACTTAAGGAAGAATCAAGCCGGCTTACAATCACCTTCTGTGATTCTCAGAAGATTCTTCTTTGGCTCAGTGGTAGAGCATCTGCTTAGCATGCAGAAGGTCCCAGGTTCAATCCCCGGCATCTCCAGTTAAAGTGACTAGGCAAGTAGTTGATGTAAAATACCTCTGCCTGAGACTCTGGAGAGCCGCTGCCAGTCTGAGTAGACAATACTGACTTTGATGGACCAAGCGTCTGATTCGGTATAAGGCAGCTTCATGTGTTCATGTGCCCTTCCCCTCCCCACAACAGACACCCTATGAGGTAGGTGGGTCTGAGAGAGCTCTAAGAGAGCTGTGACTAGCCCAAGGTCACCCAGCCGGCTTCATGTGTAGGAGTGGGGAAACCAACCCAGTTCACCACATTAGCATCCACCGCTCATGTGGAGGAGTGGGGAATCAAACCCAGTTCTCCAGATAAGAGTCCCCTGCTCCAAACCACCGCTCCTAACCAGTACCCCTCTCTGGCTCCCCTGATGAGTTCACCTGAAAAAAATGGCTGCTTTAGAAAGTGGGCTATGACTTTATACCCCACTGAAGTCTATCTCCTCCCCAAACCCCTTCCTTCTCATGCTCCACCCCCAAGATCTCCCAGTATTTCCCAACCCAGAGCTGGCAACCCTACCTATGGGTGGGGTATGACTCAAAGCTGTGATTCCCACATGAAGGACTTGTTAAGATGTGCAGGCAGAGGGGGGTGCTTAAAAGAATGTTTTTAGTGAAATAACTCAGAGGGAGAAGAACCTTTTCAGAGAATACACTTGAAGGAACGGTTTGCATGAATGATGGAGAATGATTCCTTGCTTTGAATGTGCAAAATAAAAACTTCATCCATGTATGACTGGGTGGGAATGCATCGGACAGGGGCAGGGCTGGTCACTTCATTCACTACAATTACAGAATCATAGAGAATCATAGAGTTGGAAGGGACCACCAAGGACCTGACAGCACTTAACACACACATAGGGCAAAATTCATTTGCAAACTGCATTGAAAGTGAATTAATCAACTTGTGTAAACGTACCCGAAGCGATAGCCTTTCATGTGTTTGAAAAGTGCTAGCGTCAAAGTCACTTCTCGGGCTAAATCAATTCGGTTCTTTCAATAGGCTTTGTTTTTCAGAATTTCAGTCGTCTTCGTTGCTTTCTTCTCGACCAGTTCTGGTTTCTCTACATCTCCCTTAAACGGCAGCACCCAGAACTGAACACAGTTCTCCAAGCGAGAGCTACCTAGTGTGAAACAGAGTGGAACGATTACCTCACTAAATAATGCAGTGCCCTATATTTTAATTCAATGAGATTCGCTATGAGGTTCCCTCCCCCACATGATACGGTTCATTATGACGAGACACCCCAATCACATGCAGACGTTTTAAATGCTTTGGAAATCCTTCTGATTCAGAAGATTCGAATGAGCAGCACCATTATCTGGAAGTACAGGAGGCAAAGTGTAAAAGTCTGCAGTTTTGTACCACTGAAATCTATGATTCATTTGCTGGAAATATCACATCTCTCTTTCCATCTACAAGCAAATCATAGAATCATAGGGTTGGAAGGGACCACCAGGGTCATCTAGTCCAACCCCCTGCACAATGCAGGAAATTCACAACTACCTCCCCCCCACACCCCCAGTGACCCCTACTCCCCTACTGAAGATGGCCAAGATGCCCTGCCTCTCATGATCTGCCTAAGGTCATAGAATCAGCATTGCTGACAGATGGCCATCTAGCCTCTGCTTAGAAACGTCCAGGGAAGGAGCGTTTACCACTTCCCGAGGAAGCCTGTTCCCCTGAGGAACCGCTCTAACTGTTAGAAAATTCTTCCTAATGTCTAGACGGAATCTCTTTTGATTTAATTTCAACCTGTTGGTTCTGGGCTGACCTTCTGGGGCAACAGCAAACAACTCGGCACCATCCTCTATATGACAGCCCGTCAAGTACTTGAAGATGGTTATCATATCACCCCTCAGTCTTCTCCTCTCCAGGTTAAACATACCCAGCTCCTTCAACCTTTCCTCATAGGACTTGGGTCTCCAAACCCCTCATCATCTTTGTTGCCCTCCTCTGGACCCGTTCCAGGAAGGAAAAGCCCTCGCTTGGTTTCCAAGGACTGTTCCTTGCAGCGTTCAGTCACTCTGTCGGAAGGAAAAATCTTTTGTCTAACCTACTGGTCCAGGTGGGCACAGAGATATTGGAGCTTAACAACTGAAACATGTCAGGAGCTGTTGATGGCTCAAAGAGGGAGTACCAAAATTTAATGACAGATTGATGTATAATAGATGATAAATACCTAAAGAATATTGGTTCTCGTAGGTTATCCGGGCTGTGTAACCGTGGTCTTGGTATTTTCTTTCCTGACGTTTCACCAGCAGCTGTGGCCGGCATCTTCAGAGGAGTAACACTGAAGGACAGTGTCTCTCAGTGTCAAGTGTGTAGGAAGAGTAATATATAGTCAGAAAGGGGTTGGGTTTCAGCTGAATCATTGTCCTGCAAAAAGTAACAAAGGTAATGTGCTAACCATTGTCCTGTAAGTATCAAGATAATGTGCTAATGAGGGTGTGGTATGTTAATATGGAACCATCTTATCCTGAAGTGATCTGTTAATGTGTGAAATCCAAAGCTAATCTGCATGGCTATTGTTGACTGTAGTCTTTGTTGGAGGTTTTCAAGACAGGAAGCCAAGCCTTATTCATTCTTAAACTCTCTTCTTTTCTGTTAAAGTTGTGCTGATGTTTATGAATTTCAATGGCTTCTCTGTGCAATCTGACAAAATAGTTGGTAGAATTGTCCAGTCTTTCAGTGTCTTGGAATAAGACCCTGTGTCCTGTGTCCCATCACCCACTTGCCTAGTCCCTTCAACTGGAGATGCCGGGGATTGAACCTGAGAGCTTCTGCATGCCAAGCTCTGTACTTTCTGGGTATTAAAAGTGTTTTCCCATACTAAGACATGGTGAGGTTCAGCCCCATTTGCAGACAGTTGAGGAACAGCCTATTATATTGTCTAAAGGGACACGCCACTTTGAAATATAGCATCGGGTCAGCCCTCCCCGTCTTTGCTGAAAGTCGAGGTGAGGGTTTTCTTTATGTCTCTGTCACTCTGGCCTTGAAACCTGAGGGATGTGAAACACCTTCCTTAAAAACATTGCATGATGGATAAACGACTCAAACAGCCACTTTGAACTATCGGTGCTGAACCAGCTCTGCAAACTTCAGATTGATGGGTGATCAGTTGTGGAAAAACTCCCCAAAAAACTCCCAATAGTCCCCTTCACAGATACATATAGCAAGGCCACTCTTCGCTGTTATCGGCAGGGCAGAAACAAAACCTTTGCTAAATCTCGGTACCAGAAGTCATGAAACTGTTCTACAGATAAAAAATGTTGCTGGACAGATAGATGCTGCGGTATTTTATTTATTCGTTCGTTTGTTTGTTTTTTCAAATTTGTATCCCACCCTCCCCAACAAGCTGGCTCAGAGGGGAGTGGACATGTTCATGGAGGAGAGGGCTATTCAAGGCTACTAGTCAAAGTGGATACTAGTCACAATGCATACCTATTCTCTCCAGGATCAGAGGAGCATGCTGAATACATTAAGTGCTGTGGAACACAGGCAGGATGGTGCTGCTGCAGTCGTCTTGTTTGTGGGCTTCCTAGAGGCACCTGGTTGACCACTGTGAGAACAGACTGCTGGACTTGATGGGCCTTGGTTTGACCCAGCGGGGCTTTTCTTATGTTCATAAAAGGAAGGATTTGGAATTCTTTACTTCTAGACAATGCCTGAATTTTCTCAGCAAGGAAATGGCTACTAGTCACAATGAATAATAGTCACGATGCATACCTATTCTCTCCAGCATCAAAGAAGCATGCCAAATATATTAGGTGCTGTGGAACACAGGCAGGATAATGCTGCTGCAGTTGTCTTGCTTGTGAGCTTCCTAGAGGCACCTGCTTGGCCGCTGTGTGAACAGACTGCTGGATTTGATGGGCCTTGGTCTGATCCAGCATGGCCTTTCTTATGTTCTTATCGCCAACATGCAATGCACTATCATCACCAATCATGTACTGTACACTGTTAGTCACAAACACACCCCAGCAACAACATAATATATTTCCTGGTTTCCCTGCCCACCGAGACCTCAGCAGGAGGTTTGTTATGACAGGCCACCATACTTAGCTAGTGGGCTGCCTTTGGCTTGGCTGAGCTTGCCAAGTTTCCATAGCCTCTAGAGCGGAGAGGTGGGGATGCTTGGGGGACGTGACGGAGCCTCGGAGAAGAGACGTGGAGCCGGGGTGGGGGGAGGCTTAGTTTCCCCGGTAGAGGCTAGTGATGTTCATCTGTTCCCAATACATGAAAAAAAATGAATCCTCACTGCCTGATGTGCTTAATTCATTTGGGAACTTCTGAAAGAATGACGATAATCATAAAAGATATTCATTTGTGCATTTTATTCCTCCCCTGCTGCTCTCCCATCAATGGTAGAGTGAAACGCTGCAACTGTTGTCCCTATGCCAGCTTCAGATGGGCAGGCAGCCAATGGAGAAGCATTTTGGAGAGGAATCTTTATTCCCCCCCCCCCTCCACCTCTTCCCTGTCCCCTTGGGCTCTGAAATGGGGAAGAAATGCAGCGTGGTTCTTGCCAAGGCAAGAAATTATACCTGGCACATCAGGGGATACAGTCTGGCTGGGCACAGGCTTGAGGTCAGACTTGGTGGGCAGGGCAACAGATGGGAAAAGTTCTCATCAAGCTGGAGAGAAATGCCCTCCACTTTGGGCGACATTGTAAGAGTTTTGGGGGTGGCGAAACCTCCACATTCATTCCAAGAAGCTTCTCTTCCAGCAAAAGGACAAGAAATGGGAGAGTTTGGGGGATGAGTTTTTGATATTCATTTTCACTTGTTATGAACTGCTCTGTGAACCTCAGAATATGGGGTAGATGCTTTGGACGGTGGACACTGTGACTGAGATCCCTGTCTTCCCCTGGCTTCACCCCTAAATCTCCAGGAACTTCCAAACCTGGATCTACCAACACTACCCCCAACCCCTGTTGGAGAAGTGACAGCCTGCTAAAAGTCTAGTTGATGTAAATACAGCTGAAAGAGTAGTGCACCAAATGATGGGATCTGTACAGCATTTTGGGGGGGATGACACATAAACACACACGAACTTGCCTTACACTAAATCAGACTATGGGTCTGTCAAGGTCAGTATTGTCTACGCAGATGGGCAGCAGCTCTCCGGGGTCTCAAAGAGAAGAAGAAGAGGAGGAGGAGGAGGAGGAGGAGGAGGAGTTGGTTTTTATATGCTGACTTTCTCTCCTACTTAAGGAAGAATCAAACCGGCTTACAATGACCTTCCCTTCCTCTCCCCACAAGAGACACCCTGTGAAGTAGGTGGGGCTGAGAGAGTGTGACTAGCTCAAGATCACCCAGCTGACTTCATGTGTAGTAGGAGTGGGGAAACCAACCGACTTCACCAGATTAGCCTCCGCCGCTCATGTGGAGAAGTGGGGAATCGAAGCCCGTTCTCCAGATCAGAGTCCACCGCTCCAAATCGCCACTCCTAAACATGACACCATGCTGGCTCTTTCACATCACCTACTGCCTAATCTTTTAACTGCAGGTGCTGGGGATGGAACCTGGGACCTGCCTGCAAAACAAAGGCTCTTCCATTGAGCCACGACCCCTCCCTCGGTTGTACAGTATAACCCTGTGGAACTCTTTTGATGTATTGTTGGTTACTGGAGATCACAATGGACTTGAGTCCAGCATAACTGTGGAATCAAATGTGTCAGCTACCCTTGAGGCAGCCTTTTCCTAACAGCAAGAAATAAATATCTATGACCACTTCTCTCCATTTATTGCAGTGGTATCACTGAGACAGAAGCAGCCATATGGGGTCTGAAGACCAAGTCCTATGAGGAAAGGTTGAAGGAGCTGGGTATGTTTAGCCGGAAGAGGAGAAGACTGAGAGGGGATATGAGAACCATCTTCAAGTACTTGAAGGGATGTCATATAGAGGATGGTGCCGAGTTGTTTTCTGTGGCCAACAGGTCAGACCAGAACCAAAGGGTTAAAATTAAATCAAAAGAGTCTCTGTCTAGACATTAGGAAGAATTTTCTGACAGTTAGAGCGGTTCTTCAGTGGAACAGACTTATTTGGGAGGTGGTGAGCTCTGCTTCCCTGGAGGTTTTTAAGCAGAGGCTAGATGGCCATCTGTCAGCAATGCTGATTCTATGACCTTAGGCAGATCATGAGAGGCAGGGCATCTGGGCCATCTTCAGTAGGGGAGTAGGGGTCACTGGGGGTGTTCGGGGGGAGGTAGTTGTGAATTTCCTGCATTGTGCAGGGGGTTGGACTAGATGACCCTGGTGGTCCCTTCCAACCCTATGATTCTATGATATGTTTGTAGATGGAAAGAGAGATGTGATATTTCAAGCAAATGAATCATAGATTTCAGTGGTACAAAAATACAGACTTTCACACTCTGCCTCCTGTACTTCCAGATAATGGTGCTGCTCATTTGGATCTTCTGAATCAGAAGGATTTCCAAAGCATTTAAAACGTCTGCATGTGATTGGGGTGTCTCGTCATAATGAACCGTATCATGTGGGGGAGGGAACCTCATAGCGAATCTCATTGAATTGAAATATAGGGCACTGCATTATTTAGTGAGGTAATCGTTCCACTCTGTTTCACACTAGGTAGCTCTCGCTTGGAGAACTGTGTTCAGTTCTGGGTGCTGCCGTTTAAGGGAGATGTAGAGAAACCAGAACTGGTCGAGAAGAAAGCAACGAAGACGACTGAAGGTCTGAAAAACAAAGCCTATTGAAAGAACCGAATTGATTTAGCCCGAGAAGTGACTTTGACGCTAGCACTTTTCAAACACATGAAAGGCTATCGCTTCGGGTACGTTTACACAAGCTGATTAATTCACTTTCAATGCAGTTTGCAAATGAATTTTGCCCTGTGCGTGTGTGTTAAGTGCCATCAAGTCACTTCTGACTCATGGCGACCCTATGAATCAGTGTCCTCAAAAACGTCCTGTCTTGAACAGCTTTGCTCAGATCTCGCAAATTGAGGGCTGTGGCTTCCTTGGTAGAGTCAATCCATCTCTTGTTGAGTCTTCCTCTTTTTCCTTTTCCAGTGACTCTTGTCTTCTCATGATGTGACCAAAATACGATAGCCTCAGTTTAGTCATTTTAGCTTCTAGGGTCAGTTCAGGCTTGATTTGATCTATAACCCACTGATTTGTGTTTTTGGCAGTCCACGGTATCCACAACACTCTCCTCCAGCACCACATTTCAAAGGAATCTACTTTCTTTCTATCAACTTTTTTCATTATCCAGCTTTCACACCCATACATAGTATGAAATATCAAAAAATCCACTTGCCAACCATCGCAGAAGTGCATTGAAAGTGGATTGAAAGTGTATTATGGAGTGTATGTGAAAGCGCCCTTGTGTGACAGAGCTAGTTCCGGGTTTGCAAAGCCCTGGGTGATAGAGTATAACTGAGGCCCCTTTCCCCTGTGGTACACCCCTTTTTCCTCTGACCCCACTTCTTACATTTGGCCCCTCCCCCTCTGCTCTACCTTTTCTTCTTTGGCCACTCCCTTATTCCATCCAATCTGATTACTCCGATAAAGAGATCATACAAAATTTTGATTTCTTAGGGGTTTTTAATTAATTTGTATAAAACCAGAGAGAGATAAAATATGCTTTCTCTGGTTTTATTGGAATCCTATTCAAAACTGGCATCATTAGTGTAAAAGCTATACAAATACTGTTCCGGAGGAGATGCAGTCTGAAGGTATGCTGAAAAGATTCTCCACTCTCAGCAATCAAAGTGAGGAGGCCAATCCATAGCCCTCCAAAGCTCTTAAGTAGCTGAACATACTGAAGAGTTTCCTTCGCAACCACTCAATGGAAAGAAAGGAACTTAATGTTATCACTCAACACAGGATCAAAGGCACCCCAGCTATTACAAGAAAAGTACTTATTTTTATTATCAAGAAATGCATCACTCCATTTTTAACCCAAGAATAACATCTTTGATGCTGCTAATTTAATCCTCCAACAATCCAAATCATTAGTTGTTGAATCTTCACATATCAACAAATTCTTTTTTAAGGGATGTGGAATAGTATAGTGTAGTCCTAGCTCTTCAGATCTTGGAAGCTAAGCTGGGTCTATACTTGGAAGGGAAACCTCCAAGGAAGACTCTGCAGAGGAAGGTGATGGCAAACCACCTCTGCTTAATCACTTGCCTGGAAAACCCCACCAGGGGTCGCTAAAAGTCAGCTGTGACTTGACGGCACTTTACACACTGGTCTAAAATGCATGGTCGCTTTAGCCTCCTTTCCCCCCTGTTTCAGCCAGGATTCAGCCAGGCTCGATTGCACATTCGGTGAAACTCATGCATTCGATCCTGGCTGAATCCTGGCTGAAACAGGGAATAAATGAGGCTAAAGCGACCATGCGTTTTCGCCCATTGTTTTTCAAATTATTTTCTTATTTTGTTAACTGTTCACTGCCTTGAGGGTCCAAATTGGGTACAAAGATGGCTAAGCATATTGTTTGCCTGTGTGTACCCATAATAATCAAGATGTGTACCTTGAGAAAGCATCAACTAGGTCTGGTAACTGCAGCAAAACCAATTTGACAGCATCTACGCCAAAATGGAGCATTCCAAGATGGTCTGAGATAGACCTTCCAGGGTCAGTTTTGGCAAATGCCATGAAGCCACTTCCCAGTATTTTGTTGCTCCAGGGGAGAAAAAAAAGAATAAATGAGATAGAATATTATCGAAAAAAGTGTTTGCCTTGCTATACAATACATCTGCCATAGAACAACCCCCTTGAAGAAGATAGCAGTGGTTATCTTGTTGTTGGTTGTGAAGGGGCCCCCATGACAGTTCAAGCTTCAGGGTCCCAAAAATGTAGGTTTGCCATTGCTGGGACCTCAGAAACTGAGGCTTTCAGTTGGGAGAGCAGATGTGGGGGGGTGGGGGCGACAACCTCATCCATTTCCACCACCCGTCTACCAGCTGCTGGTGGTTTCTGAAACACTAATCTCGTTTTCGCTTTCCTATATCGAACGAGAAATTGGATTAGATGACCTACAAAGCCCTTTAACTCTACAATTCTGTAATACAGGAGTGAAAATTGTTTGGGAAAGGCCATGATGGGGGAGGGAAGTAATCTGTCAAAGAACAATTTGAGATCCTTGAAACATACATCCACAAATTTTTAGCTGGGCCCTTCTGAATGCTATCTGAATAACACTGAGGCCTAGAGTTGCCAGCTCCGGGTTGGGCAATACCTGGACATTTTGGGGGTGGAGTCTGAGAAGGACAGGGGTTGGAGAGGGGAGGGACTTCAATGCCATAGAGTCCAATGGCCAAAGTGGCCATTTTCTCCAGGGAAACTGATCTCTGTCACCTGGAGATCATTTGTAATAGCGGGAGATCTCCAGCCACCACCTGGAGGCTGGCAACCCTATCACACATACCATGGAAGGGTCCATGAAAACAGCCCTATGACTGACTCTAATAAAGCTCATTTTAGCTTTTTGCTAGCCAAACCCAGGAGAGCTGGGCTGCATTACCGGACAGAGGCTGCTCTGCCTTTACACCTACATCGACTCCTCCCTCCAAAGCAGCCATTTTCTCCAGGGGAACTGATTTCTTATCATCTGGAGATCAGTTGTAGTTCTGGGAGATCTCCAGGCCCCACCTTGCAAGTTGGCAACCCTTCTTGCTGTGTTTGGTGAAGCTTTATTTCATTGTTTGGGAAGCTGAGCAACTGAATGAATCATTTTTGTTTAATGTGATGGACATTAATTGTAAGCCATGTTGGGGGGAAAAACAATTGAGCTGAAAAATGGGATATCAAAGCATCAAATAAATCAATAGGTATGAGACACCATCGTGCGTTTTTTTATTTCTTTTTTATATCAGATGTCAACCCTCTTCTCCTTCGGGCTTCACTTCATTGTTGTTGAGAGCGCTGAAGACTCTTTTGTTTCTTCTCTGCCATTTTCTCTCCATATATACATGATTTATACACACTTGGCAGGGGGGGAAATATGTTATATTAATTGGAAGAGCCCTGATATTAAATGAAGGCTCCTTTAGAGTTTTTAAATTTCTTTTTTAATTTATTTTAGATTCAACCCCTCCCCCTCCCCTGGGTCACAGGGCAGCTAACAATGTTCAATAAGCAGTCTTTCAATAGAAATAAGATGCTTCGTGACAAAATCTTTTTTTTTCTGGATAATATCTTTATTTTATTTTATAAAAATAAAAGCAAAACATGAACAAATCATATTAAAAGCTGAGATTACTACAAAAAACGAAGGGATCAGACCATGATCTCCTTTATAATGAGAACAGTTCATACCATTATGCCGAGTAAAAAGAAAGAGTTACAAAATTTTAAAGTACAATCCTTAAAATAGTATCCTGGGTCAAGTATCAGAATAAAACATGTGTGACATATTCGTTATGAGGGGCATACTCTAATCTGGAAAACTGGGTTTGATTCTCCACTCTTCCACATGAGCGGCAGTCTCTAAACTGAAGAACCAGGTTGGTTTCCCCACTCCTTCACATGGCCTGCTGGGTGTCCTTAAGAACCTAAGAAAAGCCCTGCTGGATCAGACCAAGGCCCATCAAGTCCAGCAGTCTGTCCACACAGTGGCCAATCAGTGGCCTCTAGGAAGCCCACAAACAAGACTTGATCATGCTGGATCAGACCAAGGCCCATCAAGTCCAGCAGTCTGTTCACAGTGGCCAACCAGGTAGGGCTGTCGATTCGGTTTATCCCGAACTGAAAAACCGCCAAATTTCCCCCAATTCAGCGGTTTCCGATTCGGATGGAACCGAACTATAAAAAAGGCGGGAAAAGGACGCACCGAATATGGCGAGTTTGGGCGAACGCCGAATAAATTCAGCAGATTTGGCGTTCCCCGAACCTGCCTTTTCCCGCCTTTAAAGACCGCCCTGCCCGGTTTCCTGGGAGGCACAGATCTGTTTAAAGAGCCCCCTGCGGGCCTTCACGGGGCTTCCATGAAGGTGCGCGGGGGGGCTCTTTAAACAGGTCTGTGCCTCCCAGCTGGAAGGCGCCGATCTGTTTAAAGAGCCCCCCCCCCCCCACGCCTTCATGGAAGCCCCGTGAAGGCCCGCAGGGGGCTGGATTTTCCCCCGAACTCCGGATCTCGCGCCGAATTTCACTGATCCGAAGCGGGGGGAGTTTGGACTTCGGCACGTCCCGAATTTAAAAGGGCCAAATTTTGCCGAAGCCGAACTTTACAAAAAAAAAAATTCACCAGCCCTACAACCAGGTGCCTCTAGGAAGCCCACAAACAAGATGACTGCAGCAGCATTATCCTGCCTGTGTTCCATGGCACCTCATATAATAGGCCTGCTCATCTGATCCTGGAGAGACTAGGTATGCATCATGACTAATATCCATTTTTACTAGTAGTCATGAGTGAGGGATACAGGGTTAAATGTAAACTCTGAGACTGAGGAATTTTGTCAGCCAATGCCAGCAGTCAGTGCATGGACTCTGGTGAGCTGACAAGAGTCTTCTTGGAGGGAGGGAGAAGTTCTTGACCTTTTAGCTCTGAGCTCCAAAATTGTGCAGTTGTGTGTAGAGGCTCTTGGAACCTGTGTGTTCACATATTATCTAGCTTACATAAACCAAACCTGAGTGGTGACAAAGGGAAGATTGGGATAGAGAGAGAAAACCCTTCCTTCAGTCACAAAGTGGGAGGTGGCTCCTGAAATAGGCAGGGTCATTCCTGACCCAAGCACCGGTTCATTCCTGACCCATGGAGTGGCGTCACATCCCGACGTTTGCTAGGCAGACTTTGTTTACTTGGTGGTTTGCCAGTGCCTTCCCCAATCATCTTCCCTTTACCCCCAGCAAGCTGGGTACTCATTTTACCGACCTCGGAAGGATGGAAAGCTGAGTCAACCTAATTCAGTGTTTGTGTTTTTTTTTGGGGGGGGGGAGATTTGTTTCCCACAAGGTGTGGGCAAATCTGAGGAGTGGAAAAGGCTGTGGATAAACCTCGAGTCTCTGGTGTTCTCTGTGCTAGGGTAAACCGAGTCTACACTGAGTATAATGAGTATAATGAACAAAGTCTGAATATTTACTGAATAGCCTAAAGAGAACATACTGAAAACTAAGTACTGTGCCTGTAACCATGCTAGATCTGAACTGTATCTAAGCTTTGTGCCTCTCTTAAAGTAAAGCAATCAATCTAACTACCTCTCTGTAAATGATAAACTTCAATTTATCTTCATCATTATAAAATCAGCTACAGCCTCTAAGCCTCCCAATTTCATTGGGGGGCGGGGAGGAAAGGGAAGCTTTCTCCTCACATAACAAAGGTGACAGGGTGTGGGGTTTAAAAATATTAAAAATCCTCACATTTATTGGTGGCAGCAAATTTGTGGGGGTTCAGGGGCGATGAACCCTCACACCATGAATAGCCCTCTTCTTGGGCTAGTCACAGTTCTCTTCAAGCTCACTCAGCCTCACCTACCTCACAAGGTGACTGTTGTGGGGAGAGGAAGGGAAGCCAGTTTGAGTCTCCTTAAAAGGTAGAGAAAACCAGGGTATAAATACCGATTCTTCTTCATTTGGCACCCAACTAGCAACATCCCAAACTGCTGTCAAGAACACGTTGCACAGCTGTTAGGAGGTGGACAGCTGGCCTCAACCATCCTCAATGGAACACCTGGTGGAACAACTCCATCTTACAGGCCCTACAGAATCTAGAAAGATCCTGCAGGGCCCAGTTATCATCTGGCAGAGAGTTCCACCAGGGGCCACTTCCGAAAAAGCTCTTGTCCTCGTTGAGGACAGTCGAGCTTACTGTGGGCCAGGCACCACCAGCAGACCACGTGAAGGAGAACCAAGCTTTCTTGGAGGGACATATAGGGAGAGGCTGTCCCATAGGTATGAAGGTCCCAGAACATTTAGGGCTGGAAGTAGGAGGAAGCCTTCAAACTTGAACCAAAAGTAAAGGTGGGGTATCAATATTTTAATCAATTAATCATTATTGCTTCATGGAGCAATGAACACACATTCTTGATGGTTCTGCAAACTCGGAAGTTCCCCATAGCTTGTAGAACCATAATGGGTCACCACGGCTGGGCTCATCACATGGACTCGGGGGTAGAGATGCTAGCCTCCAGGTGGGACCCTGGGAACCCCCAGAATTACAGCTCAGCTCCAGTCTACAGAGATCAGTTCCTCTGGAGAAAATGGCTGCGCTGGAGAGTCCTCCCAACGTCCCTGTCCTCCCAACGCTCCAGCCCCAAATCTCCAGGAGTTTCCCACCCTGAATCTGGCAACCCTACCCCACCATTCCCTGCCGGTGGCCAGGGAAGACCCGGCAACCCTAGTTTGGGGCCAGACCTTTGCTATTTGATAGAGATGTCTGTCTACAATTGGAGCGACTGACATTTCCTGAACTGAAGCAGGTAAGTACCCACCAAACTCATCTGATGGCAATTGAATGCACCTGACCCTCCTTTCTTTGTATAATTCATATACAGGGGAGGGGCTGTGGCTCAGTGGCAGAGCATCTGCTTGGCATGCAGAAGGTCCCAGGTTCAATCCCGGTATCTCCAGTTAAAGGAACCAGGCAAGTAGGTGATGTGAAAGACCTCTGCCTGAGACCCTGGAGAGCCTCTGCCAGTCGAGTAGACAATACTGACATTGATGGACCAAGGGTCTGATTCAGTATAAGGCAACTTCATGTGTTCATGTGTACTTTTCCCTTGCATGTATTCCGAAAACTGTTCACCATTACATTTTTCCAGGGCCAATTTTATGATTAGTTCTGCTGATATCCCTGGCAGGTGAAAGTCATTAACAAGAGGTTTCCGTGTAAGGGGAATGGAGGTACAAGTGTTCAAAAATCCAAAGCAGAAATAAGATACTAAGGAAATCGATATTTACTATTTAATGCAAAGTCTGTTAATTAGCCAGGAGGAAATCAATTGGGACGGAAGAAAAAGAATCGCTTCTATCAGTTGTGTTGCCTTTCCTCCCCCTCTGCACTAATTTCAGGGGCGGTTTCCAATTGCACTTGAACATGGCTTTTTTTGTGGAGCAATGCAGAAAGTCTACTATAAGAGAGAACTTCACCACAGTCATTTATATATGGGTTATCAATTAAGAGATTCTTCCAAAACTTCTTAACCTAGCTTAGTAGTAGGAGACAAGTTAGACTTATATGGATCCATCATCCACCTTGTGATGTCTCTTCTTTAAAAATGTATGACTTTTTTATGCTTTTTAAAACTGTTCCTGGATTGATGGAAATCGATTTAGTCTGCAATGTTAATATATACATACATATATATATATATATATATATATATATATATATATATATATATATATATATATATATATATATATATATATATATATATATATATATATATATATATATTTAAATTGATTGAAAGTGTATTATTCAGGATGTGTGACCCCTGGACTTCCTTTGTGGTCTCCCAGTCAAGTACTACCCAGGGCTAACCCTGCTTAGCTTCCAAGTTCTGACTGGCTAAGGCTAGTCTGGGCTACTCAGGCTGCTTGCATCCTCTAGAAAGTGTGTAACCCCAATTGCTTTTCAGCAGAAAAACGTCCCTTCCAAAGAGGCTGTTGTGTCCCTGCATGCATCCTTGCTGTGAGACATCTCTGCAGTGGATTAGTCTCTACTTTTACACACCTTTGAAATAAATCTTTTAGGGTGGATGAGCAAAGCAGCCTAGAATTTTAATTCTGCCTTGACTACAAGAGGTTTGAGGGAGACAGCTGCAAATCACACCACTTTGAGCAGTTCCCTCCCAAACTTTTATGAAGGTGCGGAAGCCGAACAAGTTCCCTGCTTTCCTCCTCAATTTCTTCCTATTTGGAATATTGTTTTGCATGCAATAAAAGGAAATCAAGAATCCCTTCTGTCGAGGGATCTCTTTTGAACTGGGGAAACATTCGCTTTACTGCTAATCTGATTAAGCATATTTTGAGACAGACAAATGGGCCACGGGTGGCTCATAACATATTTATTAGCAAAGTTTATATGGCTGTGTCAAAAAAAAAGGGGGGAAGGTTATAGAAGACTGATTGGAGAAGGAGGGAGTGGCATTGTGGATCAGCCAAAACTGTGATCTCTTTTCTTCTTCCTGTGGGCTTTAAGGACTATCACAGTTGGGGAGGGGCTGTGGCTCAGTGGTAGAGCATCTGCTTGACATGCAGAAGGTCCTAGGTTCAGTTCACGGCATCTCCAGTTAAAGGGACTAGGCAAGTAGGTGATGTGAAAGACCTCTACCTGAGACCCTGGAGAGCCACTGCCGGTCTAAGTAGACAATACTGACTTTGATGGACCGAGGGTCTGATGCAGTATAAGGCAGCTTCACGTGTTCAGAAGAAGAAGAAGAAGAAGAGTTGTTTTTTATATGCTGACTTTCTCTACTACTTAAGGGAGAATCAAACCAGCTTTCAGTCACCTCCCTTTCCCTCTCCACAACAGAAACTCTGTGAGGTTGGTGGGGCTGAGAGAGTGTGACTCGCCCAAGGTCACCCAGCTGGCTTCATGTGAAGGAGTGGGGAAAACCAACCCTGTTCACTAGATTAGCCTTTGCAGCTCATGTGGAGAAGTGGGGAATCAAACCCGGTTCTCCAGATCAGACTCCAGCGCTCCAAACCACCGCTCTTAACCACTACACCACGTTGGCTCTCCAGAAGACATTGTTCAAGCAGACAAAGTAATTAGGGCTGTCGATTCGGTTCCATCCGACATGGAAAACAGCCAAATTTTCCCTGATTCGGCGGTTTCCAGGTTGGATAGAGCCAAAGTAAAAAAACAACGAGCCGAACTCAGCGAGTTCAGGCAGACGCCGGATAAATTCGTACAACTTCGGCGCCCCCGATTCAGCATTCTCCCGCGGCCAATGGTGGCCCAAGCTGGGTCTTCTTCTGGCCAATCAGAGCAGGGATTTTCCCTTTTGAATTGGCCAGGAGAAGAGTATAAAAACTCCCTAGTCCCTCCCGTCCCATCCCGTCCCCTCCCGAGTTCATTTCCTTCCATTTTGATGGTGCTGCTCCTGAGAGATCTTGAGCTGAGCTGCTTACTGGAATAGGGTTGGATTTACTTCTCCTCCCTGCTCCTGCTGGAAGACAGCCACACAGTTTTATTTTGGGGGGTTTTCTCTGTACCTTTTCTCCTGTGTGTGTGTGTGGGGGGGGAGCAGATTCTGTGTGTGTGTGTGGGGAACAGTTTCTGTGGTTGGAGGGGAAGCCAAAGGGAGCTGTTGCCTGTTCTGCCAAGGGGGTGTGCGTTCTGCCTTTTTCTGCCCGTTGCCACCCTCACCTGGAGTTGAGTCAGTGCGGCGGTGTGGCATGAGTGTCCCTCTGCTCGGCACCCGCGTCTCCTCCTCTTCCTTGGATCATTTGTTTGGGGTTGAGCCGAGAGCCGTACTGGTTTGAGGGGGGGGGCTTTGCCTGTTCTGCCAGGGAGGGGGGTGCCAGCTTGTCTCTGCTGGAGTGTGTGTCCTGCCTTTTTTGCCTGTTGCCACCCTCGCCTGGAGTTGAGTCAGTGCGGCGGTGCGGCTTGAGTCTCCCTCCGTTCAGCACCCACTCCTCTTCCTTAATTCATTTGTTTGGGGTTGAGCTGAGCCGTACTGGTTTGAGGGGGGTTGTTCTGCTGGGGGGGGGTGCCTCTGTGGTGTGTGATTTGGGGGGTTACCTGTCCTGGGGGGGGGCTGATTGCCTCTTTGCGAGTGAAATCTATCAATCCTGAAGATACGGAATTTGTGCAGGTCACGCTTATGCTAGTAGCGTTTTAAGATGCACTTTGGCTGTGTTGAAATGAAAAGGTACATACGTTACCCATGCTAGTTATGCTGTTTACTTATGCTTTGAGCATTGTTGGATGCAATTTCAGCGTAGTTACATCGGCTCTTAGAAGCCATGGACTGGCTTCTACTGTGTGTGAGGGGGGGAGCCAAAGGGAGGGTGACCTGTCCTGGGGGGGGCTTGATCTCCTCTTTGCGAGTGTGATTGTTGCTGTTTTCACTGGTTGCCACCTTCACCTGGAGGTCAGTGTGGGTTGGTGAGTCTCTCTCTGGCTGCCCCAGAAACAATGGGAGGTTTTGCCTTGGATTTGCTGCTCTCTGATGCACATTAAGGACTGCCGGCTCCTCTTCATTCCAATAGGCGGAGGGGGGAACCCCTTCCAGACCCCATAACTCAGGACCCCCTGACCCAATCTGAACCAAACTTGGGGGTTCTTGCAAGAAGAGTCCCCTCAAGCTACACTGAAAGTTTGGGACCTCTACCTCCAAAAATGCCCCCCGGAGCTGCGGTAAGCCATGAATGTGCTTAAATGGCATTATTCGGCCAAATTTATTCACGAACGATTAATTTCATGCCAATTTCCATGGATCCGAATAGGGGGAATTCGGACTTCAGCATTTCCTGAATAAAAACGGTCCAAATATTGCCAAAACTGAATTTTACCGAATTTTTTTCCCACCAGCCCTAAATGTAATTAGTTTTTAGGGGAGGGGCTGTGGCTCGGTGGGAGAGGATCTGCTTGGCATGCAAAAGGTCCCAGGTGCAAACCCTGACATCTACAGTTAAGGAGCAGGCAATAGGTGATATGAAAGACCTCTGTCTGAGATGCTGGAGAGCTGCTTCCAGTCGGAGTAGATAATACTGACCTTGATGGACCCATGGTCTGATTCAGTATAGGGCAGCTTCATGTGTACAATATCCACACATGACAAAGAGTTAGATTAAAAAAAAATAGGGCAGCTCTGATAATGGAGTAAATCTTTCCCATCTCCCACTGTTTTCTACATCCATTCAAAAAGCTGTTTCTAGGTGTTGGGAGTGCTTCAGAAACAGCATGGCACTGATTGCAAGGAGCTACATCCCAAAGTAAGAAATGGCTTCTACTCATGCAAGGGCACCGTTGTACACCAGAGAATTCGGCATGCCAGGCAGTACCTAGAAACCAGCGGGAGGGCTGTGGACAGGGATATAAGAGGGGGATGATGCCGGTTGAAGCATCTTGTCCTTCTGATTAAAAAAAAACAGATTTGACATAGCGTTGTTCTAGGAATCATCAGCAACTCTATAGTAAAACCATAGAGTTCCCAGTGATTCCTAGAACTACCCTATGAGGCTTCTTGCTTTTTTAAAAAAAATCAGAATTGACTGCTGCAGGGTTTTCTTCTTTCTCCCACCTCTCAGAGGAGGTGCAGGGGGTTGGACTGGATGACCCTGGTGGTCCCTTCCAACTCTATGATTCTATGATTCTTTGAGTGGTGGGTAACAGAAGCAGAGGGCAGAGAATCCCCCACCCCCTCCAGGAAAATGTGTGTGTGTGTAAGTGCCGTCAAGTCGCTTCCGACTCATGGCGACCCTATGAATGAAAGTCCTCTAAAATGTACTCTCTTTGACAGCCTTGCTCAGAACTTGCAAATTGAAGGCTGTGGCATCCTTTATTGAGTCAATCCATCTCTTGTTGGGTCTTCCTCTTTTCCTGCTGCCCTCAACTTTTCCAGGAGAATGGGACCCCTAAACAGAACACAAGATAATTTTTCTCCCTAATCACTGTTGTGTAGAGGCAATGTCATGCCTACCTTTCATAAGAACATAAGAAAGGCCCTGCCGGATCAGACAAAAGCCCATCATTTCCAGCAGTCTGTTCACACAGTGGCCAACCAGGTGCCTCTAGTAAGCCCACAAGCAAGATGACTGCAGCAGCAGCATCCTCCCTGTGTTCCACAGCACCTAAGATAACAGGCATGCTTCTCTGATCCTGGAGAGAATTAGGTATGCATCATGACTAGTATCCATTTTGACTAGTAGCCATGAATAGCCCTCCATGAGCATGTCCAGTCCCCTCTTGAAGCTTTCCAAGTTGGCAGCCATCACCACATCCTGGGGCAGAGAGTTCCACAATTGAACTATGCATTGTGTGAAGAAATACTTCCTTTTATCAGTTTTGAATCTCTCACCCTCCAGCTTCAGCAGATGTCCCCACGTTCTAGTATTAGGAGAGAGGGAGAAAAGCTTCAAGGGAAAAGATCACTGCGTCATTAACCTTTGAATGTTCTATATAGAAAACAGCATCTAAAGAGCCCAAAATAAGTTTATTTTCCAACAGGGAAGTCTTTCATAAAATAGCTTTGCATGCCCTTGGCTGTCCAAAGTCCTTGATCCTCAGAAAGCTGATGTGAACAGGTTTAAAATTATTGGGAGTTGGACATGGCCAAAATTGCCTTTCTACAAACTTCTTCCACCTAAGATTAATGCCCGGGTTTTATGTCACATGGGAAGAATTTATCTTCCTTCTAACGAAATCACAGATGTCTCTCTCCTGTTGGAACAGGAAAATCACAGATGTGAAAAGTAAAAAAACAACAAAACAAATTATCCCAGACTGTTGTTGCCCCCGAACTCCTACAAGCCCAGGATGGTAAGATGCCAAAGGTGTGAAAGAGGGATGCCAGCCTCCAGGTGGGACCTGGGGATCTCCCTGGAATTACAGCTCATCTCCAGACTGCAGAGACAGTTTCCCTGGAGAAAATGGATGCTTTGGAGGGTGGACTCTATGACCATTTATGCTTGGGAAGTTTGTGTTAGGTTTGCGGCTCTGAAGATACACAGTTTCTGATCTGGATTCTCAAAACTCTATGCATGGGGTTTTTTTGCCCCAAAGACATTCCAAAAGTACCTTGTGAATTATGCATCTCCAGAGAAAATGTGGCACTTCCGAGTCCCCCCACTTGAAAACCCTGCTTTGTCATTGGCTACAGTGTTTTGCTTTGAAATACGTCACCAGCCCCCTCCAGCCCCGCAGCGGGACTCTTTCATTTTAACTGAACTGAGTGGCCCCAGCGTCTGAAAACTCCTGCTGTGAAACTGACCAAGAGGAGGGAGGGAATGTATATTCCCAGGCATGTTTACTCAGAAGGAAGTCCCAATAAATCCCATGGTGGTTCTTGTAGGTTATCCGGGCTGTGTAACCGTGGTCTTGGAATTTTCTTTCCTGACGTTTCGCCAGCAACTGTGGCAGGCATCTTCAGAGTAGTAACACTGAAGGACAGTGTCTCTCAGTGTCAAGGGTGTAGGAAGAGTAATATATAGTCAGAAAGGGGTTGGGTTTGAGCTGAGTATTGTCCTGCAAAAGGACAATACTCAGCTCATTTGCAGGACAATACTCAGCTCAAACCCAACCCCTTTCTGACTATATATTACTCTTCCTACACCCTTGACACTGAGAGACACTGTCCTTCAGTGTTACTACTCTGAAGATGCCTGCCACAGTTGCTGGCGAAACGTCAGGAAAGAAAATTCCAAGACAACGGTTACACAGCCCGGATAACCTACAAGAACCAATGAACTCTGACCGTGAAAGCCTTCGACAATAAATCCCATGGTGCTTACTCCCAAGTAAGCCTGCACAGGATTACAGATGTCTAAAAGCACCCCATTCCCCAACGCCTTTCCCCCCCCCCCAGTGGAATTTTAGAGCTAAAATGGTAAGTATAAATGAACAGTATGTGAGGGAACGATTTGGCCCTGCTCCCTCCCTCGCATTTGGGCAATTTGGTGATAAATTGCCCAGATTGGGGGTGGGTGGGTGAGGAGTTCCGAATCTTTCTCTTGGCTACCCTTCGTAGAATCATAAGGTTGGAAGGGACCACCAGGGTCATCTAGTCCAACCCCCTGCACAATGCAGGAAACTCACAACTACCTCCCCCCACACCCCCAGTGACCCCTACTCCATGCCCACAAAGAGCCAGCTTTGTCCCCCAAGACCTTAAAACATGCTGCTGAAACTCACCAAAATGGCTTCTAGGGGAGGGGTTGGATGAGGGAAGGACAAGCGAGAAAGGTAGGGTTACCAGGTCCCTCTTTGCCACCGGTGGGAGGTTTTTTGGGTGGAGCCTGAGGAGGGCAAGGTTTGGGGGGGGACTTCAATGCCATAGAGTCCAATTGTCAAAGCGGCCATTTTTCTCCAAGTGAACTGATCTCTATTGGCTGGAGATCAGTTGTAATAGCAGGAGATCTCCAGCTATCCCCTGCAGGTTGGCAACCCTAGAGAAAGGGCATCAGGAGAGAAAACCGAAGTTTGGGGTATGCACAGAAATCGCCTGGATTAGCTTCACTTTGGGATCGAGGCAAACTTTAAATTCATGCTGAAACAGGTTCCTGAAAACACAGGACAAGTGGCCGCAAAGTGACTCCTGAAGGTCGGAAAAATAAGGAATAACTCCAATGAATACCCGAAGCAGTCCTGTAAAGAACACAAGGCAAAGTACCCAAGCATAAATCGCCTATGGCATTGCATCTCACTGAGGTCCCTGTCCTCCCCAGGCTCCACCCCCCCCCAAGTCTCCAAGAGTTTCCCAAGCTGGATCTGGCAACCCTACCCCCCCATTCCCTGCTGGTGGCCGGTGGGACCTGACATCCCTACATCCAGGTGATGCTCTAGAAATGTCCTGTGTTAGCTGTCATAGGGCAGATGGCAGAGACAGCATAATAGGAAGATTATTGCAGTAGATTCAGGGAAGTAGATTCAGAACGGACAACAATAAATGCTAGTTTGCACAACAAGCGATTGAGCTGTGGGATTTGCTGCCAGAGAATGTTGTGAGGGCCACAGACACAGACGGCTATAGAAGAGGATTTGACAGATTCATGAAGGAAAGGTCTCATCAGAGGCTACCGGCCATGGTGACTAAAGGGAACCTCCACATTCAGAGGCAGTAAGCCTCTGAATCCCAGTTCCTGGAAGAAACATCAGGGAGAGTTTTCAGCTTCTATGCCCTGTTGTTGGGACCCCAAAGGTACTGGTTGGCCACTGTGTGAGGATGTGGACAAGATGGACCAAGATGTGAGCCAGCACAGCTCTTCTGATGTTCTCATGAAGGCCTCGGCCTCCATGGCCAGCTGTTGGCCCCCCAGAGGAACTGGTCTGCCACTATGTGAGACAAGGATGTCAGACTACATGGACCACTGGTCTGATCCAGCAGAGATCTTCTGATGTTCTTCTCAAGGGAAGGCCTCGGTCTCTATACCCTTTTGCTGCCCCTGAAGAGGAACTGGTTGGTCACTGTGTGAGACAAGGATGCCGGACTGGATGGACCACTGGTCTGATCCAGCAGGCCTCTTCTGATGTTTTAGAATAATAGAATCCTAAAGTTGGAAGGGACCACCAGGGTCATCTCGTCCAACCCCCTGCACAATGCAGGAAATTAACAACTACTTCCCCACCACATCCCCAGTGACCCCAACCCTCCCCCCGCAATGCAGGATCCCACAATCAAAGCACTCCCGACAGATGGCCATCCAGCCTCTGCTTAAAGACCTCCAAAGACGGGGACTCCACCACCCTCTGAGGCAGTGCATTCCACCATCGAACAGCCCTCACTGTCAGAAAGTTCTTCCTAATGTTTACATGGAATCACTTTTCTAAATCCATTACTCCGTGTCCTAGTTTCTGGAGCAACAGAGAACAAGCTGGTTCTCTCATCAACATGACATCCCTTCAAATATTTAAACATGGCTATCATGTCTCCCCTCAACCTTCTCTTCTCCAAACTAAACAAACCCAACTCCCTAAGTCTCTCCTCATATGGCATGGATTCCAGACCTCTGACCAATCTGGTCGCCCTCCTCTGGACACGCTCCAACTTGTCAACATCCTTCTTAAATTGTGGAGTCCAAAACTGGACACAGTGAGGTCTGACCAATGCAGAATACAGTGGTAGTATTACCCTTGATCTAGACATAATACTCCTATTGATGCAGCCCAGAATTGCATTGGCCTTCTTAGCCGCCATATCACACTGTTGACTCATGTTCAGTTTGTGATCCAATAAGACTCCCAGATCTCTTTTGCATGTACTGTTGTCAAGCCAACTATCTCCCATCCTGTGCCTTATGTTGTTTCTGCCTAGGTGAAGTACCTTACACTTCTCCCTATTGAAATCCATTTTATTACTTATGGCCCAGCTCTCCAGTCTATCAAGGTCATTCTGAACTCTGACCCTATCCTCCAGGGTATTAACTACCCCTCCTAACTTGGTGTCATCTGCAAATTTGATTAGCATGCTCTCTATTCCATCATCCAAGTCATTTATAAAAATATTAAATGGTACCGGTCCCAAGACAGACCCCTGTGGTACCCCACTGGTCACTCCACTCCAGGATGAAGTTGTGCCATTAATGAGCACCCTTTGGGTTCGGTTGGTCAACCAATTACCAATCCACCTAACAGTAGCAGTGTCCAGCCCACATTTTACTAGTTTTGTTTCAAGAAGATCATGGGGGACTTTATCAAAGGCTTTACTGAAATCAAGGTACACTACATCTACAGCATTCCCTTCATCTACCATACTTGTCACTCTATCAAAAAAAAAGATATAAGATTAGTTTGGCATGACCTGTTTTTGAGAAACCCCTGTTGACTGTCAATGATCACGGCATTTTTTTCTAAGTGTTTACAGACTGTCTGTTTAATTATCTGGTCTAGTATTTTACCTGGTATTGATGTCAGGCTGACTGGGTGATAATTGTTTGGGATTTCTTTCCTCCCCTTTTTAAAGATGGGGACCACATTTGGCCTCCTCCTTTGTGGGACTCTTCTTACGTTCTTATGTTCTTCTTATAGACATTCACTTCTGCTTGAACTTTTTTTTGCTTTTGCCATATAATTTTTTTAGAGGAACAAATCAAAACACTGCAGGTCACGTTGGACCGGAGCGTTTGTTTGACCTCCTGAGCTGAAACAGCACACAAAGATTACAGGAGGTGGCTCATATTCTCTGCAAAGTTCAGAGGCTACCCTCTGAATAACTTGAAACAGAAATTGCTAAAGGAAATAGACGTGACCTGCTCACGTGGATTGCGAGACCATTTGTTGTGAGTCCCTTTAATAATTTGTAACAATTATGGGACTATTGTCGTGGTGCTTGACTGCCTTGATCCCCATGAATGGGCAACTGATGACTACTCCTGATCCCAACAAAAGAACCTTAATTTTCCTACAATTGCTCTCCCTTCTCCAGGACAAGCAAACAGACAGGCTACCTGCTGGCATCAGAGACCAGGGGGAAGAGACCATTGCAATGTGGATTTTGAGTAAATCGAAGAACACTTCTAGCTAGGGTTGGCTGAAGCTGGTGGGTATAGCCACAGGGGGGGTCTTTAACAGAGGGTTGCCAACCTCCAGGTGGGGCCTGGAGATCTTCCAGAATTACAGCTGATCTCCAGCTGACAGAAGAGGAGGAGGAGGAGGAGGAAGAAGAAGAAGAAGAAGAGGAGGAGGAGGAGGAGGTTGGTTTTGATATCATTTATAGGAATATTCAATGACTAGGCCGTGGCTCAGCGGTAGAGCATGTGCTTGGCATGCAGAAGGTCCCAGGTTCAATCCCTGGCATCTCCAGTTAAAGGGAGTAGGCAAGTAGGTGATGGGAAAGACCCCTGCCTGAGACCCTGAAGAGCTGCTGCCGGCCTGAGTAGACAATACTGACTTTGATGGACCAAGGGTCTGATTCGGTATAAGGCATCTCCAGGTGTTCAGAGCTCTATTTGGGGAAGGTCTGTAGCTCAGTGGTAGAGCATCTGCTTGGCATGCAGAAGCTCTCAGGTTCAATCCACGGCATCTCCAGTTGAAGGGACTAGGCAAGTGGGTGATGGGACACAGGACACAGGGTCTTATTCCAAGACACTGAAAGACTGGACAATTCTACCAACTATTTTGTCAGATTGCACAGAGAAGCCATTGAAATTCATAAACATCAGCACAACTTTAACAGAAAAGAAGAGAGTTTAAGAATGAATAAGGCTTGGCTTCCAGTCCTGAAAACCTCCAGACTAACAAAGACTACAGTCCATAATAGCCATGCAGATTAGCTTTGGATTTCACACATTAACAGATCACTTCAGGATACAATGGTTCCATTTTAACATACCACACCCTCATTAGCACATTATCTTGATACTTACAGGACAATGATTAGCACATTACCTTTGATACTTTTTGCAGGACAATGATTCAGCTCAAACCCCCACCCCTTCTGACTATATATTACTCTTCCTACACACTTGACACTGAGAGACACTGTCCTTCAGTTTTACTCCTCTGAAGATGCCTGCCACAGCTGCTGGCGAAACATCAGGAAAGAAAATACCAAGACCATGGTCACACAACCCGGATAACCTACAAGAATCAATAAAGAAAATTCCTCTCCTTGCTGAGGATCTCTCTATTTGGCCATTATTGTTTGTTTGTTTTTAAAGGATATTTCTAAGTTTGCTTAATTAGAAGCATTCCATCTGAAAAGTGGAGTCCTACCGGCTCATGTTCCTAATTTATGACTCGGAGTTCTGCAAAGTTCCCCCTTAATTTATTCTGTAACTTTCACATCTTTTAGACAAGACATATTGAATCCCAGCCACTTGGGTTTGATTGATCCCAGTAGTCAGAGTAATATGTTATCTTGTTGTAGCAATACCTGACAGGCGTTTATTATAGATTTTTTTTTTTAAGGGAGAAGCAGCTGTATGCAACAGCCACCAAACTCCACGAAATCCCAAAAGGTCATTTTCGCGAAAAAGGGACTTTAGAAATTGGGCCACGTTGACTTGATGTTAAAAATGATCTGTCGCAGGGCTTCAAATGTATTGGTTTCCAGTGGGGAAAGGATCTCTGTGCTAAGTTCTCAGGTCTGGGTTTGAAGAGGGCTGAAGATCGGCTCAGACTTGTAACTGCAGGCTTACTCAGAAGTAAATCCCTCTGTATTTAAGGGGGAGCTTTGCAGAAATTTGGAAAAGCAGTGCAGCTTTATTTAAAAGTGGGGTGCTTCAGACAGGAGTCAGGGGAACAATCCAAAACAGGTCCATTCAGAAGGAAGACCCATATTTTCCAATGGGGTTTATGGCCAGGAAAGTATTCTTAGGGCTGCAGCCAAGAAGTTCATCTAGGTCTGAAGTCACCTCTTTTAAAGGGTTGGTTTCATCAGGTACATTGTCGCTCCTCTGGCCCCATTTTCACCTTCACTAAATAATTAGATGTCCAGATGGATGCTTGGGTTTCATGCCATGCTATTAGGGTTGCCAGATCCAGGTTGGGAAATACCTGTCCTGGAGAATTGAGGTGGAACCTTAAGAGGGCAGGGTTTGGGGGAGGGGGTATAATGCCATAGAGTCCACCTTCCAAAGCAGGGTATAATGCCATAGAGTCCACCTTCCAAAGCAGCCATTTTCTCCAGGTGAACAGATCTCAACAGGTCACAAGTGGTAATAGAGAACAGTATCGGAGGAAACAACTGAAACAGTCTAAAGTGCATTGGTAGTTTCAAAATATAAGGAAATCGTACACATTTCAATTGGATTCGGGGCTTTGGTTCTCTCATCTTCCGTTAAGGAAGGAGAACATCTGGGGTGAAGACTGGCATGGAGCGCCTTTGAACTACAAGCGGCATGTTTGTTCCGCGATCCAAACAGCGCACCGAAGGGGAACGAGCATTCAGCCGAGAACCTCGGGTTCCAGGCCACAGCAGAAGCTAAATGGGGAGAAGACAAAAGCTCCCAGATCGGGAGATTGGTTATCTTTCTTCGCAAATCAAGGACATGGAGAAAAAAGGCAGAGAGAGAGAGAGAAGGAGAGCAAGAGAGAGAAAGAAAACTGGGTCAATGCACATTTCACACAGTGGGAACGACGTACCGGCAGAGAATGCTTCCTGGGTCTCTTTGATGTCTTGGCACATCAAAGGGACCCAAAGGATAAATGCAAAGTCCCAGGGAGCTGTTCTGAAAAGCTGAAGGGATGGTTGATTTTTTTCCCTCCTCCCTTCTGGATATATCCTACATTTGCTCTTTATGCTCGTAAAATGTCTGAGTACTCCCCGGCATTGGTACAAGGGGAATTTTATGCTTGCCTGGGATTGCGGGGAAGCGTTTCTTCAGGAGACAGTTGGTGCGTTTTATTTTTAATTTGATTTTACACAGAATATTTAGATGCCTTCGTGTCTTCTACCTGCTGCCTCTCTCAGTCCTCCCTGAGAATCCTCATAATTTCATTTTGTTAGGGTTATATTTATAGGTCTTTTATGCACGGCTGTTTCACTTGCCAGCACCCCTCTGAGGACTTTGATTTTTTGTTTTGATTATGCATGCTGTTTCCGTCCATCAGAGGTCACCTCGCTCTCACCCTGCGTTTCCCCCTACGTTTTGCCCCCATTTTCAAATTCAAGATAAAACAGGCCCCTGAAAATGGGGGCAAAACGTGGGGAAACCAGTGCCACGAGAACTATGATATATCAGGAGGAAAACACTAGTGGTGCTTTCAGACATACTGAATAATGCACTTTCAATCCACTTTCAATGCACTTTAATGATAATTTGCAAGTGGATTTTGCTGCTTCACACAGTAAAATCCAGCTGCAAAGTGGATTGAAAGTGCATTATTCCGCATGTGTGAGTGCCCAAGATCTTGCTTGAAATCAGAACCGTGTGAAGTCCATACATATTTCTGCTTGTGCATTACTGGATCCAAACTACTGACAACTCAAAAAGTCAAGTCATTTATTGTACTGAGGAAGTACAGCTAGTGGGCATGGAAAGACATGGGGTGCATGAACAAAAAATCAAAAGCAGAAATTGAATGTTTCCCTTCCTTCAGGTTCTGAAAAGTCAAAGGCATACATGGGCACCCAATTAGTGTTACCAATGCTGGACTGAGAAATTCCTAGAGACAGAATCTGGGGAGGGGAATAAGGCTGACATCTCCAGGTTTGGAAATACCTGGAAATTTTGGGGGTGGAGCCTGAGGAGGGTGGCGTTTGGAGAGGGGAGGGACTTCAATGCCATAGAGTCCAGTTGCCAAAGCGGCCATTTTCTCCAGATGAACTGATCTCTATCGGCTGGAGATCAGTTGTAATGGCAGGAGATCTCCAGCTAGTACCTGGAGGTTGGCAACCCTATCAGTTCATCTGGAGAAAATAGCTGCTTTGGCAATTGGACTCTTTGGCATTGAAGTCCCTCCCCTTCCCAAACCCTGCCCTCCTCAGGCTCCCTCCCCAAAAACCTCCCGCTGGTCTCTGTTGCCTGAAGATCAGTTGTAATAGTGGGAGATCTCCAGCTAGTACCTGGAGGTTGACGACCCTAGAAGGGACAGACCTCATCAGGGTGTGATGCCACCTAGCCCACCCTCCAAAGCAGCCATTTTCTCCAGGGGAACTGATCTCTGTAGTCTGGAGATCAGTTGTAATTCTAAGAGTTCTCCAGGCCCCAACCGGAGGTTGGCAACCCTAGTACCCAGAGGTGCCTAGCCATGACAAAGAGCAAAAAATTTAATTCCCAGAATCTTTTTTCCTGCCCCCAAACATTAAAGGACCAGTAAGAGAGAGAAGATTGCCTTGGTCTTCAAAGGCTTGTCCATGCTTTGGGATTCTTCAGTCTCCCTCCCTGCCTTCTAGTATTAAAACTTGAACTGAAAGAGGAAGATTATGAAAGTCTGGAAGAGAGTGATAAACAAGGTCAGCAGAGACTCGAGGAGGGGGAAAGCTCCTTAGTAACGTTTCCATTTAGATCCGCCTGAAGATTGCAACAGGAGCAGGTCACATAACACATGGTGTAGCCATATTTGCATTTTCTCCAAGTTAAAAAAAATAAGCTAAACAATGCAGCTTTTTTTTTACTCTGCATGTAATGCTACTCTCTTTTAGATGCCCTTTCACGGCATCTTTCTTTTTCTTTCTTTCTAGCCTTTTTGTTCTTGTTGTTGTTTTTTGCTTTCTCCCAGGGGATCATTCTAGCTAATAAATTATGTGTCGGTGTAGCAATGCTCCCGATTTGAAAATTTCACAGGTTCCTGCTGCAGGCATATCGTCCCAGGCAACCAGCCTGGCCCAGGGTAACGAGATTTATTTCCCTGTGTGTGCCACCGAGCCAACCTGAAGACAGTGTTAATAGAAAAGGTCACGGGCTGATAAACTGACATGCCTCGAATCTTTCAGGACAAATCTCAGAACGGAGGGGGGATTGTGCTAGTTTCCCGGAGGTTAGGGGCACGGAAAGTTAAATGCTACTGATATGAAGGAATGGCAGGAAAACATGTTTGGTCTGCAAAAGAGCTTTCGGCAACAGCCCTGCCAATACTTTGCTACAGCTAATGGATGTTTTAAGAGCGGGCGAGGATTTTACGAACCTGGGGAGGGTGAAGGGACTTGTAGCATGATCGGAAAGGCCCAGTTCAGAGGCAAAGGAAACAACCTTATTTTTTTTTTCAGAGGGTAGCCGTGCTGGTCTGCAAGAGAACAGCTAGACTTGTAGCTAGGGTTCCAACCTCCAGGAGACGTGAGTCTATCAGTGGAGAATCTTTCTGGAGAACCTAGTTGTTGGTCGATTGAAGCTTACTCTTATGGGAAAGTGGCTGGTGAAGCTAAATTGTTAGCGAAAATGCGGGACTTTATTCCGGAAAAAGCGTTTCCATCCTGTCTCCGGGTCCCTCCCGGTCTCCCTCCCCCCTTTTGCTCCATGCGGGGGTGGCAGAGTTTTCCATCTTCCTGCTGTGTGCTTGCCGTCATCAGGGCCTTGGTTTTCCTCCGCCCATCCATCACTTCAGCACAGCTTTGCCGACGCGGGCAGCCAGTTTTCACCACTCAGCTGGGATCTGCAAGTTTTCGGTCTTACCAGCTTGAAGTCCTCTTGGTGGATTGGGACCTTTTGGATGATGTTGGTCTTTCCCACCCCGATTAAAGCTAATTTGGACTATTGATTTGCCATGAACTTTTGGTCACTGTATATACTGTCTAAGCTTATGTGTTGATATATTATATCTGTGTATGTAACCTTGAGCCTTGTGCTGTTTATTTCTCTAACCTCCAGGTACTAGCTGGAGTTCTCCTGCTATTACAACTGATTGCCAGCCGATAGAGATCAGTTGCCAGGTCCCTCTTCAGAACAGGTGGGAGGTTTTTTGGGGCAGAGCCTGAGGAGGGCAGGGTTTGGGGAGGGGAGGGACTTCAACGCCATGGAGTCCAGTTGCCAAAGGGGCCATTTTCTCCAGATGAACTGATCTCTATCGGCTGGAGATCAGTTGTAATGGTAGGAGATCTCCAGCTAGTACCTGGAGGTTGGCAACCCTATCAGTTCATCTGGAGAAAATAGCTGTTTTGGCAATTGGACTCTATGGCATTGAAGTCCTTCCCCTTCCCAAACCCCGCCCTCCTCAGGCTCCTCCCCAAAAACCTCCCGCTGGTTCCAAAGAGGTAGGCAACCCTACTGTAGGCAACCCCTGTAGGAAACCCTACTGTAGCATGATCAAAAAGGCTCAGTTCAGAGAGAAAGGAAACAACCTTATTTTTTTCAGAGGGTGGCCATGTTGGTCTGCAGGAGAACAAGCTTTTCTCCCTTTCTCATGATACCGAGACATGGGGTCATCTGCTGAAGCTGGAGGGTGAGAGATTCAAAACAGAGGAAAGGAACTATTTTTTCACACAACGCATAGTTCAATTGTGGAACTCCCTGCCCCAGGATGTGGTGATGGCTGCCACCTTGGAAAGCTTGAAGAGGGGAATGGACATGTTCATGGAGGAGAGGGCTATTCATGGCTGCTAGTAAAAGTGGATACTAGTCATGATGCATATCTATTCTCTCCAGGATCAGAGGAGCATGCCTATTATATTAGGTGCTGTGGACAATAGGCAGGACAGTGCTGCTGCACTCGTCTTGCTTGTGGGCTTCCAAGAGGCACCTGGTTGGCCACGGTGTGAACAGACTGCTGGACTCGATGGGCCTCGGTCTGATCCAGCATGGCCTTTCTTAAGTTGTTATATTTTAGATTCAAGTCCAGCAGCACCTTGGAGACCAACAAGATTTCTGGAATATACGTTTTTGAGAACTAATGCTCCCTTCATTAGATAACAGGTATAGAATAATAGAATCATAGAGTTGGAGGGGGTTAAACCAGACATCCAGATCATCCACAATGTGGCGCAGTGCCACAGGGCCTGTAAGATCAAGATGTTCCTCCAGGCCTACGGTTGAGGGCAGCAACCGTTTGTAGTCATAGCTGGCCTCTCTCCCTCCCCCATCTCTGCTTTTCATCTGTTTCCAACTTGTTGAACCTTAAGGGGGTTCCGATTGCCTTTCCCCAGAGTCACTGTGGACCTGTGTGCTGTTAACAGGCACCACCTGCTTTTATTGTTTGATTTTATTGTTAGAATTGTACTGCAGCAATTTTACTTATTATGGTTTGGACTGTATTTTAACAGATGTTAGCCACTCTGAGCCCAGCCTCGGCTGGGGTAGAAAGTGGGATACAAATTCAATTTTTTAAAAAAATTGTGCGAGAATAGGGTTGCTAACCTCCAGGTACTTACTCCAAATCTAACACAGATCAACCATACAAAGTATAGCTAAACAACAGACTGTATTATATAATAACATTGACAAGCACATACAAAAAGTCCTATTTCTTAAGCATAGAGACACAAAGTCACAATATTCCAAGGTTTCCAAAACTCACTATCCTAAAGAAAGACAAAAACTCCATCAGGTACCAATTCAAGGTTTTTTTTATTCTTTCAGGTGTGGATTCCAGGTAAATATTATTCAGTCCCAAAGCAGGGGATCAAAAGTGAAGAGGAAGATGGCCGTTTCAGTTCTTCATCAGTTCCACTTCACCAGCTTTATACATCCCATCTCTTATTTCATATTAAAGAATCCATACCCAAGAATCCTTCATAAGGTTCCTTCCCAGGATACCAACAATTTTATTTCTTAACAGTCTTCCAACAGGTTCCTTCCCAGGATACCTGGACTTCCTTGGTGGTCTCCCATCCAAGTACTAACCAGAGCCGACCCTACTTAGCTCCAAGTTCTGACAAGATCGGTAGGGTTGCCAACTTCCAGGTACTAGCTGGAGATCTCCTGCTATTACAACTGATCTCCAGCAGACAGAGATCAGTTCACCAGGAGAAAATGGCCACTTTGGCAATTGGACTCTATGGCATTGAAGTCTTTCCCCTCCCCAAACCCCGCCCTCCTCAGGCTCTGCCCCAAAAACCTTTCGCTGGTGGAGAGGGGGTGCCTGGCAACCCTACGCGAGAATATTTATCAGAATAAGAGAGGCTTGCTCCTCTCTTCAAGGTAAAGATTTTTTTGAGTCTCCAAGAAGGCCCTCAGCTAAATTGCAGCGATCGAGGAGTTGTATCAAAAGACAGACACTCAGGAAGCTGGTGATGGCTGGTAGGAGAAAAAATAACAGAATGAGAAATTAGAGACACAAGCCCCGATATCTTCATCCCTGTATGATGGGTTTATTTTTAGCCATTTTGCTTCCTGGCATTGTGCAGCTTCAAGGGGGGGGTGGGGGATCTGTGACCCACCAACGGCACATGCTGAGACACCCAGCTGGATCGAGCGTGGGCCACGCCGCTACCCGTAAATTGAGTTCACTCGCTTAGTTAATCTGTTCTAACAGACGCGCGAGGACGCAAAGCAATTCTGATTGAGATGCTCTCATTTCACGGACCAAAGCGCTCTCTCTTGCAAGAATCACACCCATGAGGGGGGGAAAAAAGTTAGAAAAAGAGACTGTCTAAGAAGGAAAAACGGAGGCGTGGAAGAGCACTCGCAAGGGCTGTTAACAAACAGGCCACAATTCCCTATTTGACATTTTGTGTAAATTTGCGGGAATACAAAGAGAGGTCCCTTTTAAGGCTGAAAGCCTTTTAAAAAGATGGGAAATGTTTCCTGCTTCACAATGCATCACTACACTGAACGTGGCTCACAGCCAAAGGAAGGGTGGCAGTCATATTTTTTGGGAAACCTTCCAAAACGGCAGCATTAAAACCGAATTAACTCGACAAGGCAATCCCCGTTATCATGTTCCTAGTAAAATGAGAGGGATGGCTAGATTGCCAACGAAGGACAGAAATTAATCCACTTTGATCAAAATCCAATTGCAAATAATGAGCAACCTTCTTCCTAAAGAGGTGGTGAGCTCCCCCTCACTGGCAGTCTTTAAGCAGAGGCTGGACAAACACTTGTCAGGGATGCTCTAGGCTGATCTTGCATTGAGCAGGGGGTTGGACTAGATGGCCTGTATGACCCCTTCCAACTCTATAAGAACATAAGAAAAGCCATGCTGGGTCAGACCAAGGCCCATCAAGTCCTGCAGTCTGTTCACACAGTGGCCAACCAGGTGCCTCTAGGAAGCCCACAAAGAAGACGACTGCAGCAGCATTCTCCTGCCTGTTCTTCACAGCACCTAAGATAATAGGCCTGCTCCTCTGATCCTGCAGAGAACAGGTATGCATCATAACTAGCATCCATTTTGACTAGTAGCCATGAAAAGCCCTCTTCTCCATAAGAACATAAGAAAGGCCCTGCTGGATCAAACCAAGGCCCATCAAGTGCAGCCGTCTGTTCACACAGTGGCCAACCAGGTGCCCCTTGGAAGCCCACAAACAAGACAACCACAGCAGGATTATCTTGCCTGTGTTCCACAGCACTTAATATATTAAACATGCTCCTCTGATCCTGGAGAGAATAAGTATGCATCATGACTAGTATCCATTTTGACTAGTAGCCATGGATAGTCCTATCCTCCATGAACATGGTCCACTCCCCTCTTAAAGCCTTCCAAGTTGGCAGCCATCACCACATCCTGGGGCAGGGAGTTCCACAACCGAACTATGCAATGTGTGAAGAATTACTTCCTTTTATCTGTTTTGAATCTCTCACCTTCCAGCTTCAGCAGATGAGCCCATGTTCTGGTATTATGAGAGAAGGAGAAAAGCTTCTCCCTGTCCACTCACTCCATACCCGGCATAATTTTATAGACCTCTATCATGTCTCCCCTTAACCACCTTCTTTCCAAGCTAAACAGCCCTAAGCTTTTTAACCGCTCCTCATAGGGCAGTTGCTCTAGCCCCCTGATCATGTTAGTTGCTCTATGATTCTATGAATACTCGAAAAAATTATGCTTGCTTTTTGTTGAACACTAAAAATCGCTCTGCATTTGATTGCAAATGGTTTGCATGTTGTGTGAACTTGAACACATGAAGCTACCCTACGCTGAATTAGACCACTGATCCATCAAGGTCAGTACCGTCTGTTCGGACTGGTCTTTCACATCACGTACTACCTGATCCTTTTAACAGGAGGCACCAGGGGTTGAACCTGGGAACTGGGAGAGCCAATGTGGTGTAGTGGTTTGGCGCAGTGTACTCTAATCTGGTGAACCAGGTTGGTTTCCCCACTCCTACACGTGAAGCCTGTTGGGTGACTTTGAGCTAGTCACAACTCTCTCAGTCCCACCTACATCGCAAGAGATCTGTCATAGGGCGAGGAAGGGAAGGCAATTGTAAGGCCGTTTGAGACTCCTTAAAGGTATAGAAAATGGGAGTATGAAAACCAACTCTTCTTCTGCATGCCAAGCAAATGCTCTCCCACTAACACACATGAAGCAAATGCCCTCCTTTAACACACATGAAGCACCTTATACCAGTGGTCCATCAAAGTCAGCACTGTCTACTCTGACCGGCAGTGGCTGCCCAAGGTCTCAGGCAAAAGTCTTTCCCAACCCATAATGCCTAGTCATTTTAACTGGAGATGCCGGGGACTGAACCTGGGACCTTCTGCATGCCAAGCAGAGGCTCTACCGCTGAGCCACAGCCCCTTCTTAAGGGGTTTTTATATAGGGTTGCCGGGTCCCTCTTCACCACGGGGGGGGGGAGATTTTTGGGGTGGAGCCTGAGGAGGGTGGGGTTTGGGGAGGGGAGAGACTTCAATGCCATAGAGTCCAATTGCCAAACGGCCCTTTTTCTCCAGGTGAACTGATCTCTATTGGCTGGAGATTAGTTGTAGTAGCAGGATATCTCCAGCTAGTACCTGGTGGTTGGCAACTCTGTTTTCATATGATTTGCTGCTGGCTTCTTGTGAGTAACCCTTTACTGCCATAGCAAGGGATTTTGCGAAGGGAATCCATGCCAGGATGTTCCCATTCCTTTCATGTTTGGCATGGCAACACCCACGAAGATCCTGAAGCTGGTGGCCAGTTGTGAGGCGCCTAGATTTATTTTTTGTAGGAGTTCTGCCTACTAGAGACGGGCAACCAGACAGACAGATGGTCGGTCAGATGGACAGACAGATGCTTTTATTGCTATATGTTATGGTATTCAAAGACATCCTTTATGCTATGCTTCGTTAGCATTGTAAAGGGGAACAAATACGGTGGATTCCCCTCTTTCCTCCTTTAAAATGCTAATAGCAGAATGAGCTAGCCAGTAAACTGCGCTGAAGTTGTGAGGATGACTTCACCTCTTCCCTGCAGAGCCCCAAGACAAGTTGGGGCCATGGCCATTTATACATGGCTGTTTCCTTACGGGCTTTGCTTTGCTTCGGAGCTTTGCTTTGATTATGCTTGCATTTTCTGACCGTCAGAGGTCGCTTCGCTCTCCCTGCACTTTTCTGCACGTTTGTTTAACCAGCATCCAGAAAACATGGGGAAAACACTAATAAGGGAGAGCAACACGACCTCTGACTGTCAGAAAATGCAGACATAGCCAAGCAAAGCCCCAAAGTCTCTGCTTTAAGTGGCAGAGAAAGTCGACATATAAAAACCAACTCTTCTTCTTTTTCCTGGCTGTGTTTTGTCCCACCAACCTTCTCACTGTGACATTGCCTGCTTAGAAGAAGAAGAGTTGTTTTTTTATATGCCAACTTTCTCTACCACTTAAGGAAGACTCAAACCGGGAGAAACACCTTCCCTTCCCTTCCCCACAACAGACACCTTGTGGGGTAGGTGGGGCTGAGAGAGTGTGACTGGCCCAAGGTCACCCAGCTGGCTTCGTGTGTAGGAGTGGGGAAACAAACCCAGTTCACCAGATTAGCCTCCGCCGCTCATGTGGAGGAGTGGGGGAATCAAACCCGGTTCTCCAGATCAGAACCCACCACTCCAAACCACCGCTCTTAACCACTACACCACGCTGGCACCATGCTTAGCACTTAGCTAGGTCTCTCAGTATGAAAAAGAAATCTTTCACAAAAAGCATGCCTGTGCCTTGCAAAAGTGTTTACCCAAAGAGCCAGAGAACAAAGGCACAGCTACTTTTTTCACATCTAGATTTTGCTGTCTTCCAGCCAGTGACTCAAATTGTTTTAGCTAATGATCATCTTCTCCTATGTTCTGGGATGCCATTTGCATGCAAAATGAGTTCAGCGCATATAAAACAAATCAATGTTCAGATACAGCAGGAACTTTCTTTCACCGATGGTGGACCTGTACTAAAAACCAAAAGTACTGGCGGAAAATTCACAGAGAAATTCAGACAATGTTGTGAGTAAATTTTGAATTAGAACCTAAATATATGTTGTTGGGCATAACCCCCCCCCCCCACAAATGAATTCTATTAACAAAGAAATTTATCAATATGCAACTTCGGCTGCCAGAATTGTCTATGCATGATATTGGGAATCCAAGACGATTCCAGCTACTACAGAATGGAGCAATGAACTCTCTTATTTTCTGTATCCCTTTATAAAAAATAATAAAATATAGTGAATTTATTTATTTAGCTCAAAATGGTCTTAACACAGCTAATGATCTGTCTTGCTTCATATAAATATAAGTCTTATCAGAATCAACCCCTGTACACATAGGTGGGTCCTAGAAGCTTTTAGAGATTAGTCAAGCAGCAATAAAATTGGCTGCAGACGTAACAACTTTAAGCTGCAACGCCACAATTACAGAGAAAATTTCGGGTTTCACTAAGGATACCACGGAGAGAAAGAGGATCCTTAAAAGATTGGTATGTAAACATTATTTGCAGGGTTATATATGATTTCTTTGTATTTTACTGGATAGGATTATATGTTGTATTATATTATATATAAATTATAGGAAACCGAAGACATAATTGGCAAGTATCATAAGAAATCAGCTCTTAACACACAAACAGCTTCTCTGCATAATTCCGGGCAGCTGAAGAAGAATTTGAAACAGCAGCTACACCGGGAGCCTGTACTGCCCTATGGGAGATATCCAAAAGGACTTTTGAACATTACAATTTCTTTTGAGCTGTATTTGAGTTGTGATACAATTTTGATCAGTGCAACTTTGACTTGAAACCTTACAATTTTGATTTGTACCATTTTGACTTGAAACCTACAAACGAGTTCTGTTTGAAAAAAGTGAGAACACACATTGTGATTTTTCAGAATAACTTTATTGTAAATATTTTGAAAACAAAGCAAAACAAACCATGCAAACTTGAAGTTATCTATGACTTTTATTGTTGTGCCATTTGCTGTTAATTTAGAATTAACCTCCAGGTACTAGCTGGAGATCTCCTGCTATTACAACTGATCTCCAGCTGATAGAGATCAGTTCCCTGGAGAAAGGTGGAGTTTATGGCAACCCATAACATATAATAAAAAAGCAAAAGTATCTGCAGCAAAAAAGGACCATTAGACTAAGGTGGAACAGCTAGAGTGGAGGAGCAGGACCTTACCTATATAAACTGAATATGTATCCTATGATAATTTTTAGCAACGAGTAAGGTGTCACTTTGAAGAGTCCCGTGGTGCAGAGTGGTAAACTGCAGTACTGCTCTGCTCCTGACCCGAGTTCGATCCTGACGGAAACTGGTTCCACATAGCCGGCTCTAGGTTGACTCAGCCTCCCATCTTTCCGGGGCTCATCGAATAAGTACCCAGCTTGCTGGGGGTAATGTGTAGAAGACTGGGGAAGGCACTGGCAAACTACCCCGTAAATGTCGTCTGCCTAGTCAATGTCAGGATGTAATGACACAACATTGGTCGGTAATGACCCAGTGCTTGCACAGGGGATAGAGTTGCTAGGTCCCTCTTCACCAGCGGCGGGGAGGTTTGAAGTATAGTGTCCAGATCACACGAAGTGATGGTATTGCTTTGCTCTGGTAGACCTCACCGAGAGTATTGTGTTCAGTTTTGGGCACCACAATTTAAGAAGGATGTAGGCAAGCTGGAACGTGTCCAGAAGAGGGCAGCAAAGATGGTGAGGGGTCTGGAGACCAAGTCCTATGAGGAAAGGTTGAAGGAGCTGGGTATGTTTAGCCTGGAGAGAAGACTGAGAGGTGATATAACCATCTTCAAGTACTTGAAGGGCTGTCATACAGAGGAGGGTGTCGAGTTGTTTTCTGTTGCTCCAGAAGGTCGGACCAGAACCAACAGGTTGAAATTAAATCAAAAGAGTTTCCATCTAGACCAGTGGTTCCCAACCTTTTTTTGACCAGGGACCACTAGGACTTTTTTGTTCGGTGCAGGGACCCCAAGGTTCAAAATAAAAATTCCGGGAATTTGAAAATAAACTTTAATCATAACTGTTAGTCAAACATTAAACTTAGAATTATATTTGAATATATATATATATTATAATAGAGAACTTTTAATTGAAAATATTAATTTATTATGGGTTTATAACTTTGTTTCGCGGACCTTAATTTAGTTCTCACGGACCCCTGGGGGTCCACGGACCCCTGGTTGGGAACCAGTGATCTAGACATTAGGAAGAACTTTCTAACATTTAGAGCAGTCCCTCAATGGAACAGGCTTCCTCGGGAGGTGGTGAGCTCTTCTTCCCTGTATGTTTTTAAGCAGAGGCTACATGGCCATCTGTCAGCAATGCTAATTCTATAACCTTAGGCAGATGATGAGAGGGAGGGCATCTGTGCCATCTTCTGGGCATGGAGTAGGGGTCATTAGGGTATAGTGGGAGAGGCAGTTGTGAATTTCCTGCATTGTGCAGGGGGTTGGACTAGATGACCCTGGTGGTACCTTCCAACTCTATGATTCTATTATCACTATGTCAGGATGTTCTAGGATTTGAATTCAGATCTATCCAGTTCTAGTTTGCGATGCTAAGCATTGGCTCCGATACATTGCTCGAATACATTGGCTCTAATCCCTTGCAAGAGCAATTATTTCAACTGGGAGGGATAAAAGCCTTAGATGGAAGGTCACCCCCAGTTTTACACCTGGGAGAGAGCAATTGAAACTCTGTGAAGCAATGGTGCAACCCTGTTTAATTCATGTGCTCTAATTCAATCCCGGGCCCAGCAGTTGCAGCAGTTTCAGTAACACCTGGCCTGGAGAGAAGGGGAAAGGGAGGCGAGAAATCTTCCAGGCAGCCAGCTGTTCGTGACTGCCTTTACCCTTCACGATCTGTGGCCGCTCTGACCTTCTCTTTAGCCCTGCGCTTAGTAGTTTCCTCTCCTCATCCATTTGCATTAATCATGCGGCCATTGTTTGCCCTGCCTTCCCAGAAGGAAAGGAGAAACGGCACTGGGCATTAAAAAGAAAGTTCAGATTCTCTGGTCTGGCGGAGAGAACAAGCACTTGTGTGCCTAAATCATGTGTGTTTTGTCAAATGATGTATAAACAAAGTCGAATATGATTGGATATTACTTTAGCTTAGAGAAGTAAATAATAGAAAATATTTTCTTTTTTAAAAAGATAGATAAGTTAGCACCAATGTTAAAATAAGTTGAATATAAAGAAGAAGAAGAAGAAGAAGAAGAGTTGTTTTTATACCCCGCTTTTCTCTACCACTTAAGGAAAAATCAAATCAATTTACAATCACCTTCCCTTCCCTTCCCCACAACAGACACCCTGTGAGGTAGGTGGGGCTGAGAGAGCTCTAAGAGTACTATGACTAGCCCAAGGTCACCCAGCTGGCTTCATGTGTAGGAGTGGGGAAACCAAACCAGTTCTCCAAATTGGAGTCGGCCGCTCATGTGGAGGAGTGGGGAGTCAAACCCGGTTCTCCAGGTTAGAGTCCACCGCTCCAAACCACCACTCTTAACCACTACATGTCTGCAAAACAATTAACATCTTAGTAAATTTTTGAGTAAACAAAAATCAAGAGTACTTATTATTAAGATGCAAGAATAATTTATAATTAAGGGAAATTGTGTAATGTTCACATATTTTAATATGGTCACCCAGAATTTATATCTTTGTTTCTTTTATATCAGTATTGTAGGGTATTGTTTTCTACTATTTTATGTATTTTCTCATTTTCTGTTTCTCGTTCTTGTTTGAATTTCTTATAGAAATGACATTAAAATATTTTTGTTAAAGTAAGATCAGATTCTCAGGTCTGGTGGAGAGAACAAGAGCTTGTGTGGCAAAACTGTGTGTTACAGTTCTGGTTCTAATGGCTCCTGTGAATTCAGACACATGCCACAGTACATGCCCTCTTTGCTCTGAAAATATCAATTAACTATAGGTCCAAGGAGGAGAAGAGTTGGTTTTTACACCCCACATTTTCTGTACTTTTAATGAGTCTCAAAGTGGCTTACAATTGCCTTCCCTTCCACTCCCCACAGCAAATACCTTGCAAGGTAGGTGAGGCTGAAAGAGATTGGGGAGAACCGTGACTAGTCCAAGGTCACCCATAAGGCTTCACGTGGAGGAGTGGGGAAACCAACATGGTTCACCAGATTAGAGTCTGCTGCTCTTAACCACTACACCACACTGACTCTCAACGTGATGGGAGATGGAATCTGAAAGGATCTTGAGTACCACTCTTTGGTGAGCACTTCTGTGAGACACCCTGTGAGGTAGGAGGGACTGAGAGAGCTATGACTATCCCAAGGTCACCCAGCTGGCTTCAAGTGTAGCACTGGGGGGGGGGAATCCAGTTCACCGGATTAGCCTCCGCCATTCATGTGGAGGAGTAGGGAATCAAACCCAGTTCTCCAGATCAGAGTCAGACGCTCCAAACCACTGCTCTAGTCTTAACCACTACACCATGCTGGCTCCCAGCGTGCCTCTCTGCATGAAATCAAATCTGACCTAATCCTAATAAATTCCAATTGCTTGTTGACTTCTAGAGTCATCGTAGAATGGGGGGAGTTGTCCAAATTGATGCTTTTACGATTTACAGAAGAACACATTTTGCGCTACATGGTAACGTCCACTAATGGTTGGCGGGCATGACTAACAGCAAATTGTAATTGCCTCCTTTGGTATTCGCTGTAATAACATTTATCATGTCGAGGTATTCTGCTATTCATGGGGACGTCAGATGTAATTCCATCGGAATTACGGTCAGAATGAATGCCTGCTAAATTACAATGGAATTAATGTGGAATTAGATATTACAGTAACATTATTATCAAAAGAGGGCCAAGTGATTGATGTGGTATTCAAATGAGAATACCAAAAGGAATTAAAGTCAGGCCTGATTAATCTAAATCAGTTTGCAAGGTCCATTTTCATGCAGATTAAAATCCATTCTCCGGCTGATAAATCAGCAAGTGGAGCCAGTCGAGCGATACAATCGCAGACAACTTTTCCCAGGCAGCCTTGCATTTTGCGCTCAGAAATGCGTGCTCTGTAGCAGTTCTGTAAACTCTACATTAAAAAAAAATCCGTAGAAAATTAAATGGCCATTCCAAGAAGCTACATAAGAACATAAGAAAGGCCCTGCTGGATCAGACCAAGGCCCATCAAGTCTGTTCACACACAGTGGCCAACCAGGTGCCTCTAGGAAGCCCACAAACAAGACGACCGCAGCAGCATTGTCCTGCCTGTGTTCCACAGCACCCAATATAATAGGCGTGCTCCTCTGATCCTGGAGAGAAAAGGTATGCATCATGACTAGCATCAATTTTGACTGGTAGCCATGAATAGCCCTCTCCTCCATGAACATGTCCACTCCCTTCTTAAAGCCTTCCAAGTTGGCAGACATCACCACATCCTGGGGCAGGGAGTCCCACAATTTAACTATGCTTTCTGTGAAGAAATACTTCCTTTTTTCTGGTTTGAATCTCTCACCCTCCAGCTTCAGCAGATGACCCCGCGTTCTAGTATTATGAGAGAGGGGAAAAAGCTTCTCCCTGTCCAATCTCTCCAAACCATGCATTATTTTATAGACCTCTATCCTGTATCCCCTTAAACGCCTTCTTTCCAAACTAAACAGCCCTAAGTGTTTCAACCGCTTCTCATAGGGCAGTTGCTGTAGCCCCCTGATCATTTTGGTTGCTCTTTTCTGCATCTTCTCAAGCTCTGCAATATCCTTTTTTTTTAGATGTGGTGACCAGACAATTGAGAGACCACACAGTGTAGTAGTTAGAGTGCTGAGTAGAACTGGGTAAGGGTATGCACTGAGATATTTTTCGTTATCATTTTGGATCTGGGCTTGGGGGTTTACCATGATTGCTTCTTTTTGGGTTGGACAAGAGCTTCCAACATGGTGCCCATTGGTGCCATGGCACCGGCCAACACCTGTTCTGGTGTCCCCCCAAGAGTTTTTAGGAAATGGGTGTGGCCAAGTAGGGCTTTTGCCCAGCTAAACTTCTGATTGAATATTGGAGAATTGATTGGCTGTCCAGATTTTTTTTAAAAAATATTGCTTTGGCAGCAACTGCCACCATGACACAAGGATATCGGCGCTATGTTACTGACATTAAGCTGTGGCAATCATTTTGTGGCTGGCTCCGCCTCCAGCGGGAGCCATTTTGAGGCCACCATTTTGTGTCTGAATTCCAAATGTGCCCATGGACTCTAAAAGGTTGGGGACCCCTGGGCTAGGACATTACTGGATCAGGATTTGGGGGGGGATCTGGAGAGTCAGGACCATTATTTTCAATGGGAATTGTATGTGAGAGTCTGGGGAAGTTGATTTGGAAGATAATGGCACCAAATTTGCATGAACACAACCCCACCTCTTCAAGTTTCAAGCTGATTGAACAAAGAGTTTCAATTTCCCAGACCCCCAAAGAAGGTGACGGTGCAGTTTCACTTCTCTCTACTGGTACCTAAAATCTGCATTCATTTCATTTTCCTACTTTTACAGTGACTGATAATTATTTTGTTTAACCTTTCAGCTGAAGATGCTGCATTTTCCCTTCTTTCTTGTTGTGGTCTTTTTTGTTTCCTTTCACAGAGGTCATTTATGCCTGGGGGCTTTACCGGAGGTTCGTTGCTCGCTGGACCCACACTTTCCTGTCGGGAGTCTGTGCACCAGCAGTCTTCAAACTCAAATCAAGCCCCCGCCCCTTGAAATGCTGCTTCGTAATTGGCAGTAATGAGGGAAAAGTCCCCTCCCCCATAAACCCAATTGCCGCATAAAAAAGCATTTTAAGAACAAAAAACAGCAATCTGAAAAGAAGGGGGGGAGAAATCCAAGCCTCGGTTTTAAAAAGTTTTTCTTCTGCTCAGAAAGAGCTCCCAGGAAGCAGGAAGCATTTGAATGCCTCTGGACACGCTGCTTTGTAATTGGCTGTGAACAAAACTAAGCTTGCGTGTCCCACACTTTGCCTTATGCATGGAGATTTCCCCCGGGCTGAGCTCAGGGGAGAGGGAAGAATCAGGTTAATAGAGGGACGGGAAGACCTGGGATCTGTGAGGGCTGGCAGCGAGGTCACCTCTAATGGAGGGAAAACTGACGCAAAACTCCAAGGAACAACCGAGACAGACCGGGTGGGGGGGTGAACATGAGTGAAAGTACCTATGCATAAACAACCAGAGTGAAAGTTCCTTTGCACCTTGTGGGGTAGGTGGAGCTGAGAGAGTTCGGAGAGAACTGTGAATAGCAGGGTGCATGCGGAGGAGTGGGGAAATCACCCCGGTTCACCAGATTAGAGTTCACTGCTGAGAACATGCATCTTCAGGAGAAGGTCGAGAAGTGGCTGTTGAGAGCAGTTGGCACAGAGGAAGAGAAGCAGCTGAAAGGTGGTTGGAAGGCAGAAGGTCTTCAGGAAGAAGGCTACCAGCCAAGGCCTGCTAAGAGCTGAGGCCCTTTCTCAGGTTGCCACATTTCTATTCTCCATTGGCAGGGCCACATAAAGGAAAGACTGGAAAGATGACTGGAGTGGACAGGTAGGTTAGGGTTGCCAACCTCCAGGTGGCGACTGGAGATCTCCCATGATCACAGCTGATCTCCGGGCGACACAGATCAGTTCACCTGGAGAAAATAGCTGCTTTGGAAGGTGTACTCTATGGCATTCTACCCCATTGAAGTCCCTCCCCTCTCCAAACCCCGCCCTCCTCAGCCTCCACCCCCAAAATCTCCATGTATTTCCCAAGCCAGAGCTGCCAACCCTAAGGTAGGTTCATATGGGAGTAAGCAATGCTACTATACGTCCAGTGTGCCTCACTTATCCATACAATACAAAAGAATTGACCTGCAAATATCGTCTGCCATTACAGATCTTCTCATTGAGGACAACCCAAGAATTTTCCTTCAAGTGTCCCTGAGACACAGGTTGAAAACTGCTTTTTCAATTAATATAACCAAGCCACGAGGCAAATCCATGCAGGCCTCATTCTGGTGGCTCAGTGGTAGAGCATCTGCTTGGTATGCAAAAGGTCCCAGGTTCAATCCCCGGCATCTCCAGTTTAAGGAATCAGGCAAGTAAGGTGATGCGAAAGACCTCTACCAGAGACCCTGGAGAGCTGCTGCTAGTCTGAGTAGACAATACTGACTTTGATGGACCAAGGGTCTGATTCAGTAGAAGGCAGCTTCATGTATGTGTTCATGTGGCCCTCTAAAACAAGAAGTTGCATTTGCTACCCTTGGTGCTCAACCCAGAGCTACACAGGTTGTTCAAAGAAGTGAATACCTTCTCCTGCTATGCCAGATTTACAGCTGTTTGATAATAAAGCCAGATAGGAAGCTAATCTCCTAGAGAATTATAACTCCTCTCCTACACACATGCAGACATTTCCATTCCCGGCAGGATATAATTCATGAAGAGATGCTGTGAAACTGCACTGAGCAAGCTGAACATGAAAGGGTTTGCCACTCTCCTTTGAGTCAGTAATGGGGGAAGGCTGGCCAGATGTTTATTTATCTAATTATTTACTTCATTTATTACAGTCGCCAGGCTGAGCCTGGCAACTGGTGGGAGGATCCAGATGGATGACATCTGGTGAAATCATAGAGTTTCTGGTGATTCCTAGAGCTACCCATTGTCACTTCTGGATTGCACCCATAAGTGATGTACCAGCAGAGAGCCCAGCAGCATTTTTATTTTTCTCTCATCACCACTCGGAGAAGCGATCGGCTGGAGGTCTCCCATCATAGTGGGAGACCTGGCAACCCTCCACTTTTCTCTCCAATGGGGACCCAAAGTGGCTTCCAACAGTCTCCTCTAGGGTTGTGCATTATCAATATACCTGAACCGACAATAAACCCAAAATTAGCTGTTTTGACAATATTCAAATTTTGGGTTGACTAAATACCAAAACCTGGGAATCTGCCCAAAGCCAAATAGGCAATTCCCGAAAAAGCCGAATAATTATTTGGCCTTTTGGGGTTCGGCTATTCACCTTTGTTCAGAGGCATGGCTCTGTGCTTTCTCCCATTTTTCTATTTTTTTTGACTGGTTTTGTTAGGGCCCCATAGTTGGGGCCCTTTTGAGGTCAGGTTCATGTAATTGGAGCCTGACCCACCAGGCTGATCTTCACTTAAAAGACAGGGCTCACCCAGCCCCGTCCGGAGGGATATACCCTCCAACTGAAAAAAGGCCACTTCTATTGTTCCTTATTTGGCATCTGAAGAAGACTCCTCTCCTTCCTGCTATGTCTCCACAGGGTGGCAGAGAGGGGGGAAAGATGTGGAGCATTGGTTAAAGGGTGACACTAGGGTTGCCAGCATCCCATTGGGTCCCAGGGTCCCTTCAGAATTACAACTGATTTCTAGACTACCGAGATCACTTTCCCCAGAGCAAATGGCAGCTGCAAGAAGCCAACTCTCTGGCATACCACAAAGTCTGGGAGAAGCAGAAGTCCTAGAGTGTCTACAGAGGATGGATGCTGTAAGGCTACTTTTTCTCTTATGAAAGAAACATCCCTGCTCAGCTCCTTTATCTCTAGGGTTGCCAACCTCCAGGTACTACTGAAGAAAAATAAACAGCACACAGGCTCAATACCAACAATCAATTTTCAATTGTCAATTTCAATAGTCCGTTTTCAAAGAGTTTATTACGTGTACTAATACTTAACAATAATTTCTACTGAGCTACTAGGCATTAAATTCATGCCAATTATATATAACTATTAAACACGACAAGAACCTCCGTAATTCCCAGAGGAAAAGTTCACTGAGGGAGGAGGAGGGAGTCAACCTTTCCCTGAGAAAGAATTCTTGCATGAAAGCAAAGCGAAGCAGTGTGAAGCAGAGCAATGCTGACGTATCGGAGTTCACAACACCGGCACTGTCAGGTTACCGGGCAAAGATAAATGAGCCGGACAAGACCGGCTCAGGTCGGGACGAACAGACCAGACAAGAACGTGAGGTCGATCCAACCACGTTTTGAAGGTCTTATTCAGCTTGTCATCCAAACCTCAGTTCAATTTTAACTCACGTTGAGTCTGACAATAAATTGAAAATGCAATCAAATACCAAACATGTTTAGGTGGTAACCTCCAGGTACTAGCAGGAGTTCTCCTGCTATTACAACTGATCTCCAGCTGATAGAGATCAGTTCACCTGGAGCAAAATGGCCGCTTTGGCAATTGGACTCTATGGCACTGAAGTGCCTCCCTCCACAAACCCCACCCTCCTCAGGCTTCGCCCCAAAAACCTCCCACCTGGCAACCCTATTCATCTCCCCCAACTCTGTGCACCCCGTATGGAAACTGCCATGCAAAAGAAGGAAGTGATGAGAAAACATGTTATGCATGCCAAAAAGAAGTCCCTCATAGCAACTTCACATATGGAGAAACCCTGAATGCTACCCAATAAAGTCTATCATGTGTAACAACGTTGTCATCTGCCACAACAGAAGAACAGGAGGAGGGACAGGAACATGCAGCCTCTGAAATTTTTGAAGGTTTTTCCTCCCCCTCCCCCTCCCCTCCTTCTCAGTTGTTAGAAACAACTTTATCCATTCGATGTACAATCCCAGCACATTATCGAGTTTAAACCCCCCCTTCCACTTAGTCTCTTTAGAAACTGTAAACAAGACATAATGGTTACACGGCAATGCCTCGCGTAATGGCCGAGTCAATAATGCTAAATTGGAACAGAATAAGCTCTCTTGCATTAATACCAAAATAACTCACCGCAAATGAACATCACAAAAGGCCAGCCAGGAGAGGGGGTGACGGAGACAAGCCCCGTGGTGGGGACAAGGACCCGCCATTTCTTTGAAAGCATGACAGATCAATCTTTATGCGCCCACTGTTCTCCTGGAAGAAAGGGCATAGATCAGTTGCGGTGGAGGGGACTCTTGCATTTATACATACAAGACAGCAGCTTGCAATGGGACAGAATGTCTTTGGCAGAAGGTACACAACAGCCATCAGTTTGATGTAGCGATTCGGGCGTCAGATGAATGCTTTCACACATGCTGGATGGTTAGGGTTGCCAGGTCCCTCTTTGCCACCGGTGGGAGGATTTTGGGGTGGAGCCTGAGGAGGGCGGGGGTTGGGGGGGAGGGACTTCAGTGCCATAGAATCCAATTGCCAAAGCAGCCATTTTATCCAGGGGAACTGATCTTTCAATCCCATAGAGTCCAATTGACAAAGTGGCTAGTACCTGGAGCCTGGCAACCCTACTGTGACAGACGTCAGACTGAGCATGTGCGACTGATCCAAGGGTACTCAGCAAGCTTCCATGGCAGAGTGGGAATCTGAACCTGGGTTTGAACCTGGGTTTAACCACTACATCATATGCGTGTTCCCAAGTGATCCTTTCCACAGTTCTGGGAAGTATGCCAGTACAATATGCCCCTATTGAACATGGGGGGACAGAAGCTCAGAGAGAGTGGCCACGTACTGAGTGGTAGCTGGAGATCTGCTATTACAACTAATCTCCAGCCGATAGAGATCAGTTCACCTAGAGAAAATGGCCGTTTTAGCAGTTGGACTCTATGGCATTGAAGTCCCTCCCCTCCCCAAACCCCACCCTCAAAATCTCCAGGTATTTCCAAAGCCAGAGCTGCAACCCTAATTGAATGTGTAGCTAGGCTTGTCAACCTCCAGGTTAGGGTTGCCAACCTCCAGGTAGTGGCTGGGGATCTCCTGCTATCACAACTGATCTCCCGCTGATAGAGATCACTTCACCTGGAGAAAATGGCCGCTTTGCCCATTGGAGTCTATGGCATTAAAGTCTTCCCCTCCTCAAACCCCACCCTCCTCAGGCTCTACCCCAAAAACCTCCTGCCGGTGGAGAAGAGGGACCTGGCAACCCTATGTGTAGCAGATCTGGGCCTGTAACTCGATGCAGTAGAGTTGTGTCGCCACTTTGTCGCACCAGCTGCCCCTTCCCATATCACCTTCCCGGCTGTGCTTATTTCCTTGCCGTGCCATTTTCCAAAAAAATGACTTTTAATTTTCCACAGAATTAATCTTCCGTAGTGCCGTCCTCCCTTCCGTTTGGAGGCCTTGCCCTGGTCCATCTGGCCTGCTGGAAGGAGTCAATCGTCCATTACCCCATAACTGGTCCGCAGCCCGCTGAGCGACCAGAAGAGGGGAGAAACATTCATCAATGTGACGTGCCTCCTTCCCCTTAGATAAGGGATCCTGGCGCTTATCAGTAATTAGCGCCGTTTAGCCACAAGTTCAAAGAACATTAATTAGGACTGGGCTGGAAGCTCCAAGCGGCAGTTGGACGGAGTTACCTGTCTAGGCCAGTTCAGCTATTTCAGCAGACTGGGTAGCCATCATGAGCAGGCATGCTTCTAGAGGCAACTGTAGGGATACTAACCTCCAGGTGAGGTCTGGACATCTCCCACAATAACAATGTCTCTCCAAACAATACAGACCTGTTCCCCTGGAGAAAATGGCTGCTCTGGAGGGTGGACCCCATGGCATTACAGGCCACTGAAGACCCTCCCTTCTAGGGTTGCCAACCTCCAGGTAGTAGCAGGAGATCTCCTGCTATTTCAACTGATCTCCAGCCGATAGAGATCAGTTCACCAGGAGAAAATGGCCTCTTTGGTAATTGGACTCTATGGCATTGAAGTCCCTCCCCTCCCCAAACCCCGCCCTCCTCAGGCTCCCCCCAAAAAACCTCCCACCGATAGCAAAGAGGGACCTGGCAACCCTTTTCCCTCCCCAAACCCTACTCTTTCCAGGTTCCACCCACAAATCTCCTGGTATTTCCCAACCTGTAGTTGTCAACTCTGGCCTCAGTAGGGTTGTCAACCTCTATTTAGTAGTTGGAAATCTCCCGCTATTACAACTGATCTCCAGCCGATGGAGGTCAGCTCACCTGGCGAAAATGTCAGCTTTGGTAATTGGTCTCTTTGACTTTGAAGTCCCTCCCCAAACCCCATCCTCCTCAAGCTCCACCCCAAAAATCTCCATGGATTTCCCAACCTGGAGCTGGCAACCCTAGGCTTCAGGAAAGATCAGCTGAGGTGCGAGAGCTGAGGCCCTTTGCCAAATCTTTTTGATTTGGGGATTGCAATGGACTTCCTTATTATAATACTTGTGGAAGCTCGGTCGATTGGCAGGCATTTGCCAATACCGGCAAATTGGCAAGCCTACGATTTATGGGATGGCACCGAAAAGGGGTACACCATTAGGCATCACTAGGCAGAGACTAGCCTAGTGATCTCGGAAGCTAAACAGGATTGGCCCTGGTTAGTACTTAGATGGGAGACCCCCAAGGAAGTCTACATAGAGGCAGGCAATGGCCAACCGCCTCTGTACATCTCTTACCTTGAATATCCTAACATGTTGCCTTAAGTCGGCTGTAACTTGTTGGCACTTTTCACCACAAGTTACGGACTAGCATTGTGAAGAAAGCTTTGTGACCCAAAATATGTCCAAATATGGTTATCCACCTTCTTTCTCTCTCACACACACACACATACACAGAAAGAGTGTGAGAGAGAGACAGAAAACACTCATAAATCACGAGACTGAGTATAAAATTTTGTTTTGATTTTTCTTTTCACTGGGTTCATCAAAAAATCTTCAGTAGTTTGTCAGACATGTTTCTGGCTGCCTAACAACACACACCGAGAGAGAATTTATTCATTGTTTTTCATTTCAGTGGCTTTCGGGTTCTGTAGTTCACCCACCTTTCTACCGGGCCTGCTTAAATGCAGTTATTCTGGCTGCATGAGTTGCTTACGCTGTGGCTGATTTCGCTTTCCCTGCGTGCAAGGGGCACTTTTCATGTGCATCTTGTTGTGTGGAAATCTTTTCCTCCAATATCGACTGCAGAACTAGAGGTGTGTTCCACTCAAAACAGTTAATGGTAGTGTGAATACTGACTGAACTGCTCTAGCTGGACTTACTGCAGATGGGGCCTGGAGATAGGGTGCCAGCCTGCAGGTGAGAACTGGGGATTCCCTGGAATTACAGCTCATCTCCAGACTACAGAGATCAGTCCCCCTTGAGAAAATGGATGCTTTGGAGGGTGGACTCTGGGGCATTGTACCCAGTGGCCAACCAGGTGCCTCTAGGAAGCCCTCAAACAAGACGACTACAGCAGCATCCTGCCTGTGTTCCACAGCACCTCATATAATAGGCATGCTCCTCTGAGGCTTACTCCCAGGAAAGCGCTCTTAGGATTGCCCTGTAAATCTATGATAATAGAAGGATCCATCCATCCATCTGTCCATCTATTCATGCATCTGTCCATAGAAGGAAGGCATAACTCCTCTGAAAGTAGGGTTGCCAACCTCCAGGTACCAGCTGGAAATCTCCTGCTATTACAACTGATCTCCAGCTGACAGAGATCAGTTCACCTGGGGAAAATGGCTGCTTTGACAATTGCACTCCATGGCATTGAAGTCCCTCCCCTCCCCAAACCCTCCCCTCCTCAGGCCCCAAAAAACTCCCGCTGGTGGCAAAAAGTAGGGCTGTTGATTCGGTTCGGCCCGAACTGAAAATCAGCCGAATTTCCCCTGATTCGGTGGTTTTCAGTTTGGGAGGATCCGAACTCAAAACTGGCGGGCAACCGGGGGGGGGGGCCAATTCAGCAAGTTCGGGAGTTCGCAAATAAATTCGGCAAATTCGGCCGTCAGTAAGCAGCATAACCGTCAGTAAGCAGCATTCTCCTCCCCCGGCCAATCGGTGGGCAAGCTGGGTCTTCTTCTGGCCAATCAGTCAGGATTGAGTACTGGAGGAATCAGCTGATGTGCGGCCCGGCCAGGGAGAGAGAGAGAGAGAGCGAAATCCTCGTGTGTGTGTGTGGGGTGCTTGTGCACATTTGCTCCTTTCTGTGGCTGCAGGGGGCGTATTTTTTGGGGTACAGACACAAAACTTTCACAGGAGCTTCAGATGAAGCTTCTTAAGATACCCCCCAAGTTTTGTAAACATTGGGTCAGGGGGTCCCGAGATATGGGCTCCCCCCTTTTTCTTTCCATGGCTGCAGGGGGCACATTTTTGGGGGTACAGATCCCAAACTTTGAGCGGAGTTTCAGACCAGTGTTCTTAAGATACCCCCCAAGTTTTGTAAACATTGGGTCAGGGGGTCTCGAGATATGGGCTCTCCCCCTTTTCCCTCCCCCCTTTTTCCATTTATGTGGCTGCAGGGGGTGCTTTTTTGGGGATATAGCCCCCAAACTTTCAGCATAGCTTTACACAATTATTCTTAAGATACCACCCAAGTTTTGTAAAGATGGGTTCAGTGGGGGCAGAAATATCGCCTCCCCCCTTTTCTCTTTCCATGGCTGCAGGGGGCGCATTTTTGGGGGTGCAGATCCCAAACTTTGAGCGGAGTTTCAGACCAGTGTTCTTAAGAGACCACCCAAGTTTTGTGAACATTGGGTCAGGGGGTCCCGAGATATGGGCTTTCCCCTTTCCCCTTTCCCCTTTTCCCTATTGGGATGAATGGATCAGCCGGTCCTGTGTGCATCTCCAGAGCAAAACGTCCCGTGCCTAATTGGAATCATCTTGGATTACAAGTCCTCCCCAGCCCCTCCTGATGGAACAGAAGACAGCCACAGTAAGACCCCTTTGGGGTCTTTAATCTATAATTTTTCTCCTGTGTATGTGTGTGTGTGTGGGGGGGAAAGCAGAGTCTGTGTGTGTGTGGGGAGGGAGCAGTTTCTGTGGGTGGGGGGGAAGCCAAAGGGGGCTTTCGTCGGTTCTGCCTGGGGTGTGTGTTCCCCCTCGAGTCTCTCGCTCCCTGGTTTGAGGGGGGAGGTTTCAGTTGTGTGTCTTCTGGTTTTTCCTGTTGCAAAGGTGTTGTTTTACAAGGTTGTGTTGCTTTGCAGTTGTTTTGCAAACTGTTGTCGGGGCTGGGAGCTTTGTGCGTGGGCGGCAAGCTCTGCTGAGAGATGCACATTAAGGGTGGGGGGGACCCCTTTCAGGGCCCATATCTCAGCCCCCCCTGACCCAATCTTTACAAAACTTGGGGAGTCTTTCAATAAACGTCCTTTGAAGCTCTGCTGAAAGTTTGGGACCTCTAACCCCAAAAATGCCCCCCCCAGAGTCACGGAAAGGCGCGGTTGTGTTTTTAATGGCTTTATTCGGCCGAATTTTTTTTCCGAACTTTGAATTCCCGCCGAATTGAACGGACCCAAAGTGGGGGAGTTCGGACTTCGGCATATCCCGAATCTAAACGGGCCGAATTCGGCCGAATCCGAACTATACCGAATTTTTTAAAATTCAACAGCCCTAGCAAAAAGGGACCTGGCAACCCAGTCTGAAAGTACTATCTGAAAGTATGTTACTATCACCGTTCAATGTACATTTTTCACTGCAGCCTTGTTTGAAAACTTTCCATGCAGGTTTTGATTTTGGTTTTTCAAGACGAAAAAACTGAAGTTTCTAATAAATCTACCTTACTCCCTTCCTGATGTTGTTTTTCGGTGTTGTGGAGCCTTTTCTTATTGCTTTCACGAATTTCACAGAGAAAGACGGCTTGATTGGAGGATGAGACCAAGGTAAACACCTTGGACATATGGGGTGAAAATGCAAGGTCGCTTTATCCTCCTTTAATCCCTGTTTCAGCCAGGATTCAGCCAGGATCGAGCGCATGCGTTTAGCCTAATGTGCGTTCGAACCTGGCTAAAACAGAGATTAAGGGAGGATAAAGCGACCATTTGTTTTCGCCCATGGACTCTTAATTGGCATCTGAGAACCTGACAGCTAGGCGATTGGCCAGATGAGCAGAGATGGAAGAATAGAACTTGTGAGATCAGCCCAGTCTATTTAACATACATTACGTCATTGTCATTCTGGAAGTGATTGAGTGTGCAAAAACAAAACAAAAAAATAGATGTATGGGGAAATCAGCACTGCTACCAACTTCCATGCTTGCATCTCAAACGCTCAGATGGAATGTCATGGGATGTTGGCAGGTGATGCTGTTACTTCCGAATGTTGACATGTCATGTATTCCTAGGATAATTGGAAGCTTTCCAGTTTTTCAGAAGCTAGTGTTGTGTCAGGAGCACACTATAAAGAAAACAAACAGCCCAATTCTCCGGGATTTCCTGGTACAGGGTTTTGCAGAGGGCATGTCTTCATAGAAGCTGGAGATGTGCTTGGGGCGGGGGGATGGATTGCAAATATTTTTGTGTGAATGTATTTTAAATAGGGGTTCTGCAAACTTGGTTGGGCTGATTTGAATGACATTTAGGGAATGAAAACAGCTGCCTTTAGAACGGCTGCTAAGCCTATTGATTTTTTAAAGGGCTGATAATTTTAGACAGTAGCTGGGTTGGTCTGCAGTAGAACAGCTAGAATCGAGTCCAGTAGCACCTTAGAGACCCACAAAATCTTTATGGTATGAGCTTTTGAGAGTCAAAACTCATATCTGATGAAGGGAGCTTTGGCTCTCAAAAGCTCACACCCCTAAAATCTTGTTGGTCTCAAATAGAGTTGCCAGCTCCGGGTTGGGAAATACCTGGAGATTTTGGGGGCGGAGCCTGAGGAGGGAAGGGTTTGGGGAGGGGAGGGACTTCAATGCCATAGTCCAGTTGCCAAAGTGGCCATTTTCTCCAGGGAAACTGATCTCTATCAGCTGGAGATCAGTTGTAATAGCAGGAAATCTCCAGCTAGTACCTGGAGGTTGAGCAAAACAAAAACAAAGGCACCTCCGTGCCCATACCAAATAGGTTTGGAAATTAGCACGGGAAAGTGGTACACAAATGCACATAAACAGGTTGCAAAAAATATGTCTATAATGAGTAATGAAGATGGAAAGAACAAAACAAGTGTACAGCATGAAAGCTTAGCAACTAAGTGATTGGTTATATACAAATGTACAAGTAAGCATGAAACAGTCTATTGGTGTGTATCTGGAGGACTTTTTGCCTCCAGATACACGCCAATAGACTGTTTCATGCTTACTTGTACATTTGTATATAACCAATCACTTAGTTGCTAAGCTTTCATGTTGTACACTTGTTTTGTTCTTTCCATCTTCATTACTCATTACAGACGTGTTTTTTGCAACCTGTTTATGTGCATTTGTGTACCACTTTCCCGTGCTAAGTACCTGGAGGTTGGCAACCCTAGTCTCAAAGGTGCTACTGAACTCAACTCTAGCTCTTAAAGGGGTGAGTAACCTTTTAAAATATATACTTTAAGAGTTGCATTTTTTTAATGGGGCTTTTCCTAACTTAATTTTACTGCAGTGACTGAAGTCTGGGTATTTACAACAAGCGTTGCTAGAACAGCTGCTAAGACTAGTATAGATTTTTACAGCATTAACTAACACTTTAAATGGCATATATTTTTGGGTGTTCCCAGTTATATTTTTTTCTCACTGTACTTTGCTGTAGCCTCATCAGGTCCATATCCTGCAAGCATTAATTAATTATTTAATTCTGAGGAGGGTGTGGTTTGGGGAGGAACTTCAATGCCATAGCCTCCAATTGCCAAAGTGGCCATTTTCTCCAGGTGGACTGATCTTTATCAGCTGAAGATCAGTTGTATTAGCAAGAGATCTCCAGCCACCACCTAGAGGTTGGCAACCATAGGGATGACCGATCCCACTCCTTTCTACTCATCTCATGAGATATACACCTAGGGTTGCCAACCTCCAGGTACTAGCTGGAGATCCCCCACTATTACAACTGATCTCCAGCGGACCGAGATCAGTTCACCTGGAGAAAATGGCCACTTTGGCAATTGGACTGTATGACATTGAAGTCCCTCGCCCCTCCAAACCCAACCCTCCCCAGGTTCCACCCCCCAAAATCACCAGATATTTCCCAACCCAGAGCTGGCAACCCTACAGAAGAACGTAGTTTGCACACAGGGATATATGGAAGAAGACTGTCACCCTTATTTTCCCTGGGATATTTTTTCTAAGGCCCTGGTTTCCACTTCTATCTCCATGTGCTCTTTCAAATTCTCTCATCTGTGAAAGACTCCTATGTTATGGCTCACCAGAAAGGAAGTTGGAGGGGGGGGGGACTTTTCCCTTGGCAGACATTTTATCATTTCCCTAGAAAGGCAGCGCATGGCAGAGCAAAACTCCACAAAGCCGCCTAGAGAAAGAAATGATCATAACCATTCAACTCGAACTCCTAGGGTTTTAAAGTCTGCTGGGGTAAAATTAACTCGGCAATTAGCAGTGTGAGTTGGTGCTCTAATGAGCTCCGGTCCCATAAAGATCAGAAAGAAAAGAGACGGCTAATGATAACGGATGGGGTGGAGTTCCCTGGCAACCTGTTCTCTAAGGGAGTTGAGACTCGGATATGAAGAGTATTTGAGAGCTGAATTGGGCTGGGAACGCAGGCCACCAGGCAAGGGTGAAGTCAGTGAAAGGTAAGTAAATGAACTCCAGATTCACGGAGCAGGTGATTACTTCTTAAGCAACTGCTCTGTGCCCAGTAATGATCTCATCAAGTGATGTCCAATTTCTTTTGGAGAGGCAAGAATAATGGCTACCATGTAGGTCTGGAGAGAAGAGGCATAAATCCACTAAGAAATGCTTCTATGTGATCTCCGCTGAAAGATGGGGTGTGTCTAGAATAGGTTTGCTAACCTCCAGGTGGGCTCTGGAGTTCTCCTAGAATTACAGCTAGGTTGCCAGGTCCCTCTCTGCCACTGGTGGGAGGTTTCTGGGGCAGAGCCTGAGGAGGGCGGGGTTTGGGGAGGGGAGGGACTTCAATGCCATAGTCCAATTGCCAAAGGGGCCATTTTCTCCAGGGGAACTGATCTCTGTTGGCTGGAGATCAGTTGTAATAGCAGGAGATCTCCAGCTAGTATCTGGAGGTTGGCAACCCTAATTACAACTCATCTCCACACATAGAAACATAGAAGTGGAAGGTACCTCAAGGGTCATCTAGTCCAACCCCCCTGCACAATGCAGGAAATTTACAACTACCTCCCCACCACACTCCTCCAGTGACCCCTGTCCAGACAGAGATCAGTTCCCCAGGAGAAAATGGCAGCTTTGGAGGGGGGACTTTATGGCATCACAACCCTGGGGAGTTCCCTCCCCAAACTCCACCCTTCCCAGGATCCGCCCTCATATCTCCAGAAGGCGAGTTGGTTTTTATATGCCAATTTTTTCTACTTCTAAGGAGTCTCAAACCAATTTACAACAGCCTTCCCTTCCTTTCCCCACAATAGACATGTTGTGAGGTAGGTGGGGCTGAGAGAGTTCAGAGAGAACTGTGACTAGTCCGAGGTCACCCAGGTGGCTCCATGTGTAAGAGTGGGGAATCGAACCCGGTTCTCCAGAGCAGATGTGGAGGAGTGGGAAATCAAGCCTCAGCAGGGTAAAAGGCAGGGTATAATCCTCCAAAACAGCCTTTTCTCCAGGGCAACTGATCTATATAGTCGGGGAATCAATTGTAATTCCAGGAAATCTCCAGGCTCCACCTGGAGGTTGGCAACCCTGCCAGGCCAACACCTCCCGGTGTCCTGTCAAAGGAAGGTGACTCTCCTCGCTGAGCCCAGTCTTCTTTTGTCTGTTATAAAACCCCGTTGCGGTGAGCTAATGGCACACCGGGCTGCCTCCTGCATCTTCAGGCATAAAATAAGCATTAAGGGACGCGAAAGGGCAAACGCTGCTTGATAAACTGGTTAACGTGTCGCTCTCCTGCCTCGGCGTGCTCTCTCAGCCTGACATCCCCTCTCAATGAACTGACTAAACAACCAGGCCATGCACAAACCCACCCGCTAATGTGTCCTTCAGCCCAAGCTTCCAGAAAACCTGGAACGAACAAGCAAGGGAGAAGCTGATGACCTGGGGCTTCGATTGCTGAGTATATCCATGGCTGTTGTTGTAGTGTTAGTGTTTTATTGTTAATTTCATTTTCAGGTTGATGAAGCCTAGAGAGAAATGTGATTTTTGGGATCTAGGCCACACGTTCCTTCCTTCTTCGTCCTCGGCGTTCCTGTATTTCTTGCTGACCTGGGTCCTCCTGATGGGAGTGTGTCATTCCTCCCATCTTGTGATCGAGACTGCTGCGTCTATACTTTTTCGTTTGCCTGGGTTCTCCCGACGGAAGTGTGACATCCCGCCCATTTGGGGATTATTACAACTGTGCCGCGACTGGCCACACGGCGCATGCTTGTCACTGTGCCTTACAGCAGGGTTGTTTAAGCTAGGAATTGACCGGCTGGACGGCACATGTCTGCTGTTGCTTCTCGATGTTTGTCCCGACTCTTCATACTACACGCCGTGCTTCTGTTGCTCCCTTACTCTTGAGCAAGACTGAATTATTGCCATCGTTTAAGTTATACAGGGCTCCTTGGACTGTAGTTGTTTCGTTTGCCTTAATGCTATACCATTTGGAATAAGAGAGTCTTAATAGATATTTGTATATACAACTGCCACGTGTGTGTTTTGTATTTGTATTTAGATTTGTTAGTGGTTTTCACAAGCCTTCGTGCTGGTTATTTTGTTGGAACCACTTGGAGATTGGCAACCCACAATGACACGGTTTGTCTTTAAAAACTGGTAGTACAACACTTCAGTAAAAAGTCAATGCTCCTTTCATCTTCAGGGTGCCATCACATCTGTTGGCCTGACCTGGATGGCCAAGGATGGCCCCATCTTGTCAGATTGTGAAAGCTAAGTAGGGTTGACCCCAGTTAGTAATTGGATGGGAGACCCCCAGAGTTGCTAAGCAAAGGCAGGCAATGGCAAACTCCCTCTGAATGTCTCTTGCTGTGACCTGGATAGCCCTGGCTAGCCTGATCTTGTCAGATCTTGGAAGCTAAGTAGGGTTAGCTATGGTTTTTACTTGGATGGGAGACCCCCAAGGAAATCCGGAGTTGCTACACATAGTGAGGCAACAGAAAACCACCTTTGTTCATTTATTGCCTTGACCTGGATCAGTGGTTCCCAAACTTTTGGGGCCACGCCCCCCTTGGTTCCACAGACTCAACCCCAACACCCCCTACCCTATCCTATAAAAAGCATTATTCAAAATAAGGGTTTGCATGACTCACTAAAGAAGATAAGAACAATAAAATTTCAAAACAGTAACAACTAATTGCACATCTATTCAAAATCAAATTAAAACATTTTAGTTGGAATTTATTCAACACAATTGAGGAACTTGATCTCCTGGTACCAGCTCTTCAAAGTCTGGAAAAAAAACCTCTGATAGTTTCCACCAAAATTGTCAGCACGGTGCCATAGCTTGACCTATTGTAAATTAGTGAACAACACAGTTGAAGGGGCCCACCTCTAGCGCCCCCTGCTGCCTTTTTTTGTCTTAGTGCCTCCCTAGGTAATCCCACTGCCCCCCAGGGGGTGGTACTGCCCACTTTGGGAACCACTGACCTGGATGATCCAGGCTAGTCAGATGTCGTGAGTACTTGGATGGGAGACCACCAAGGAAGTTCAAAGTTGCTACGCAGAGGCAGGCAATGTCAATCCACCTTTGTTCATTTATTGCCTTGACCTGGATGATCCAGGCTAGCCCAGATCCCATAATCTAACCAGGGTCACCCCTGGTGAGTACTTGGATGGGAGACCACCAAGGAGGCCCAGAGTTGATACGCAGAGGCAGTAAGTGGCAAGCCACCTCTGTTAGTCTCTTGCCTTGAAAAGCCTGTGGGCTTACCATAAATTGGCTGTAACTTGACAGCACATTACAATCACATCCATGTGCTGTGTAGGGTGTGGATCTTGCAGGGGGTGGATTTCCTCCTTGCCCTAAATGAGTATATGTGTGTGCTTAATGGAGCTGGTAGTACGCAAACCCCAAAGCAAGGTGGATTTTGGGTCTCAGTGTATATTTTCAAAACGGAATTGTGGGGAAGAAAACAGAAAAATCAATGTGTCACTGAAATAATCCGCCTTGCTTCCCTGGGGCAATTTTAAAGTGAAAAGGGGGTGGGAGGGAGACTTCCTTTTATATAAGTAGGTTATAAAATATAAATTACAGCTTGTAACCTACCCCTTGGATATTAATAAATGTTTGGCTACTTCATCAACAGAATTCACAATGAGCGGTTTTAATGCACCGATTTCTGCTGGAAAAGCCAAAATGGAACCTTTAAAATCTTCCATTTGGGCTCATACGGCGGTGTAAACCAGCGTGGCCCTATGAAAATCGAGCTCGCCATTGGGATCTACGCCAGTCAGATCCATCCTTTTGAGCAGCAGGAGCAGCTCTCACATGCATCCCCTCTCCTGTCTCGAGAGCCCTCTCTGCATCGAGAACGTTCCTAATTACAGCCGCACAATCACCTTCTCGACTTTTAATGGCTTAATAAGATTTTTAACGACTATCATTCAAAATGGGAAATCCTGCTGGGCAAAAGAGGCTTATGAAACATTACACAGCTGTGCCCGGGTCCTCGAAGACATCCGGATTTGGCTACTGTTAAATACAGGGTTTAGTGGATGGCAGGAGGACAGCTGTGACTCTCTCCCCCTCCACCCCATTCTCCCTGCCCAAACCGGCTCCACGGTTGCAAATATGTCTCTTACTTCCTCTAGGCATGACATAAGATCATCGACAATAGGGTTGCCATCTCCAGGTTGGGAAATACCTGGGGATTTTGGGGGTAGGGTTGCCAGGTCCCTCTTTGCCATCAATGGAAGATTTGGGGGATGGAGCCTGAGGAGGGTGGGGTTTGGGGAGGGGAGGGTCTTCAGTGCCATAGAATCCAATAGCCAAAGCAGCCATTTTCTCCAGGTCAACTGATCTTTATCAGCTAGAGCTCAGTTGTAATAGCAGGAAATCTCTAGCTAGTACCTGGAGGTTGGCAACCCTACACCGGCAGGAGGTTTTTGGGGTGGAGCCTGAGGAGGGCAGGGTTTGGGGAGGGGAGGGACTTCAATGCCATAGAATCCATTTGCCCAAGCAGCCATTTTCTCCAGGGGAACTGATCTCTATCGACTGGAGAGCAGTTGTAATAGAGGGGAGATCTCCAGCCACCAGCTGGAGGTTGGCAATCCTGTCAGTGATAGGGTTGCCAGCTCCAGGTTGGGAAATACCTGGAGGTTTTGAGGGAGGAGCCTGAGGAAGGCAGGGTTTGGAGAGGGGAGGGACTTCAATAGGGTATAATGCCATAGAGTCCCCCTTCCAAAGGGACCATTTTCTCCAGGGGAACTGATCTCTGTTGCTTGGAGATCAGTTGTAATAGCGGGAGAGCTCCAGCCACCACCTGGAGGCTGTATTCAAATAACACAGTTGTAGGCTTGTTATAGTTGATAAGAATTATATTAAAATATATTTACTTCATATATTATAACTCATATAGCATTAATATTACACATTAATAATTCATAATGTAATGGTTGTAATGCCTTTTGGAAAATAAAATTAAGATGCAACAGAGTGCCTAAGTTCTTCTCTTTTTTTAAAAAAACATATAGTTTATATAAGAAATTATACTTACATCATATAATACAATTTCTGACACAATTGTATTATATGATGTAAGTATAATTTCTTATATAAACTATATGTTTTTTTAAAAGTATGTATATTAATATATATTATATATATTATATATGTTAATGTATATTAATAGCTATATTTACCTCAACAGTAAAGCGTTATTTGGGGATACCCCCAGAAACTTTGACTGCTGGAATATACCCAGACAATTGGATTTTTGTGGATTATTGGAATATATGTCCTCTGGGTGGCTTAAGAAGATTGGAAACAGGCAAAAGTAACCAGCATCCTGTTCTACCCTTAATCAACAAGGACATTCGAAGAGAAATTATCTCTACACCAAAGAAGACAAAAAGGCAACTAATTAAGGACTTTGCTGTTGAAAAGTTATTCTTTATTTAAGTTATTGTATAAGAGAAGAATTTAGGCACTCTGTTGCATCTTAATTTTATTTTCCAAAAGGCATTACAACCATTACATTATGAATTAATAATGTGTAATATTAATGCTATATGAGTTATAATATATGAAGTAAATATATTATAATATAGTTCTTATCAACTATAACAAGCCTACAACTGTGTTATTTGAATACTACCTAAATTTTACAGTTGAAATTACTCTTTGTGAATACTACCACCTGGAGGCTGGCAACCCTAATCGGCAAGCATCACCGAAGGCCGAGTCGCTTGAGGATTCCTTGACGCTTGCACAAGGGCCTCCGGATGCTGGGAAGAAACTCCAGAGAGACCTTGAAATTTAAATTTGCAACGGAGGATTAATTTTCCAGGGTGAATTTAATACACATTATACCTCGATAGGCCAACAAAGACTGGAGGGCTAAACTAGATTGGATCTTTGAATGAATCAATAAAAGCTCAAGTGGCTAATCGACTGCCATTCTGCGTCATTTTCCACCTGAAAATATCTAAAGCATTGGAAACGTTGGGCATGTGGGCAACATTTAAGGATTGGCATGCCCTAGAGGAATAAGTCCTCCAGAGATAAAACTGCCCAACCCCCTCAAAAAAAGGCTCAGGGGTAAGAGTAAAGAGTGCTGTGTTTTATTTCTTTATTTATCTGTTTGTTTGTTTATTTAGGCCTCTTTTAAATTACTTTTTCCACACCACACAGCCCAATGCTGCTTACAATGCCCCCCCCCAATCCAATTTCACAAATATTACTTGCTTAGGGTTGCCAGCCTCTAGGTTGAGGCTGCAAATCTCCCACTATTATAACTATTATAACTGATCTCCAGACGATAGAGATCAGTTCCGCTGGAGAAAATGGCTGGTTTGACCATTGGACTCTATGGCATTGGAGTCCATTTGGATTTTTAACTTGCCTGAAAAGCCAAGGTCAAAGACAAAAATGAAGCCAATGTCTCACCTTCACTGCATTTTAAAAGCTCTGGTATCCACTTGCCTTCTCATATTCATTCAATAAAAATTATTATTCGATAAAAATGATTATCCATGCTCATAATTTCTTTTAAAAGGCCTCGGCATAATACTTCAAAATGTGCAATTACTAACATCTCCTTCTCCAATTCCAAATATCTGCTTGTGTCAGAAAGCCTGAATGGAGCCTGTCAGCTCCGGCCTTCCCCCCACCCCCCAAGAAGAAAGAAAACATACAAAAGAATATATAGTGGTTATAAACTGTTAATTATGGTTTATCATAGTAATAATCCCAGAGATTTTGATCATTACAGTAGTTAATGACCAGTTTGTTACAGGCTTAACAGCTTTCAGCTCCATCCAGGGATACCCAATTAGCAAACCAGTCGTTAAATACTAGTAATGACTAATTATTTCAGGATTAAAAGCTTCGGTATAAATAAAAGTGAGATTGAAACTCTTAACGTTTAGTGCTTTAATGCATCCCTTCCCTACAATGAGTTCTGCACTCCTTTTGAAAGGCTGAATTTCTATTGAGGATTCATTTTACCCAAATGAGATTCCATTTTATGAGCCCTCCAGATGTTAAACTCTTATTCATATTGGCCTTGTCTTACAAGCTTTCATTCTCCATTGGTTCAGCTATTGCACATTGTTCTATTCAAAAGCCCGTGGCGTGTATCCGTACAGGAGAGTTCAAAAGCCTATAGGGTTGCCAACTTCCATGTCCTAGCTGGAGATCTCCTGCTATAACAGTGGTCGGCAAACCGCGGCTCGCGAGCCGCATGCGGCTCTGTCGCAAATACAAGCATGTTGTAATATTATGACAGGACAGCTAGTTAGAAAGAGCTGTCAGTACATGTCAGATCTAGAGGATCTGGGCTCATTTAAGAGTCTGTAATGGCCTGCAGCAGCAGTGTAAACTGGAAGGAACCAGATATGGCCGGAAAGGTGATGCAATGTGTGGGTGTAGCAGCAGGTGGCCTGGTGCATATCTGATGTATAATGTGTATATAAGTGTGTAGCCTCTAGGGCTCAGTGTTGGTGAGTTAAGGAGGGCTAAGCCGGAGGCTATGTTGAATTGTGTTACTGATTGGAAGTGTATGCTGGAGATTGGAGGCACTGTAAATGGATTGAGCACTTTTCTAATAGTCAACGTCTGGTGGAGTGTCTTGGGACAACTGACTAAGCACGCTGAAACTCGCGATAGGCTCTTTGGCCCCTTGAGTGCGGCTCTGGAAAGCACCCTCCTCCTCCTCCCCCCTTTCCCTCCCCTCACAGCGTGGCCGGGCTTTGCACGCGGCGTTCGAGGGCCGGCGGCGCCAAGGCGGGTGACGGCAGCCAATCAGTGGGTGGGTTTTTTCGCGTTGGTTTTGGCTAGTGGAGGAGGCTGAGGCCAAGGCGCTGAGGAGGGGCAGACTGTTGGAATATGAGACTGCACATGGCAAGCAGATGGCAAGCAGATGTAAAAGATCTATGTGACAGCCAGGTGATTGGTGGTGTCACATGACAGCTCAATGACTGAGCAGAAAAACTGGCTTGTACTGGACTGAGCTAGATAGTCCTGGAGACAAGGCAGCCAACAGGTGATTGGCTGAGAGACTATGCCAGATATGTATATAGGTGTGTTATATATGTATTGGGGTGTGGGTTGTGGAGAGTTGATGACCAAGCGGAGCATTCTGTCACTGTGAATAAAAGAGCACTTTTGTACTACGTGCTGAGTCTTCTGTGCTTACTCGCCTGTAGAGCTGCAACGCTTTCTAACATACGCCAACAGGGCTATGGGCCCAGAACAGCTCAACTGCGCTACATCCTGGAGGTTCTGAGCAGAGGTACTATCTGTGGAACAAGGGCTGTAGTGAGCAGAAGGCGAGTGGATGTCTGAGGTTGAGTCAGACGGAGCAGAGGAGGTGCCCAGCAGGTCTGTCAGCAGCAGTGCGTCTGAGGCGGAGGAGGAGAGCGACACGGAGCAGGAGCAGCAGGGAGCGGGAGAAATTATGGCTCAAGCTGCAATGTCCTTGCTTGTGGAGAAGCTCACTTCTACCAACTACAATGTGTGGGCGTTACGAATGCAACACTACCTTAAAAGAGAGGCACTGTGGATTTATGTCTCCAACCCACCGGATCCTGAGACGCCGCAGGACGTGGTGAAAGATGAGAAGGCACTGGCAAGCATAGTGCTGAGCGTGGCTGACGACCAGCTTGTCCATGTGACGGGAGCTTTGAAAGCGAAAGCAGCCTGGAACTCATTATCACAGGTCTACGTCCAAAAAACAGCTGGCTCTTTGATAGCCATAACGAGACGTTTGTACAGAACTTTTCTTTTGCCGTCAGTTCCTGTGAGAAACCATATAAATGAACTGACTGAATGTTTCCAAATGCTGGAGCAGAGGGGGAAGACTCTACCGGAGGATGATAAAGTTTATATACTCCTGAGCTCTCTGTCTGAGCAGTATAACATGCTAATTACAGCTCTGGAGTCGGTTGAAATTGATAAACTAACTTTACAGTATGTTATTGGAAGAATTTTGGAACATGAAAAAAGATTGCTTGCAAGAAATCCTGAGAAGCCTGCCAAGCCGGAGGGAAACCTGCCAAGCCAGGAGACGCGGAGGTTTGCCGGCGGAGAAAGGAATGCGGAGCAGAGAAAGCCGGGTGATTTACAGCAGCACGTGGCTCTGAGGGTCAGACGTTGCTACATCTGCAAGGCTACAAATCACTTAAAGCGTGACTGCCCAGAAGCAAGGAAGAAAAGCCGAAGGGACCAGTCGTCACGTGAGTTTGTGAGCGGTCAGAAGGCATCATTGGTGCTGACTGAGCACAGTGACACAGCCGGTGTCTGGATTTTAGACTCTGGTGCGTCACAGACCATTTGCCGGCATCAGGAACTTTTAAAAGACACACGGGACTCAAGTTTGCCGCACGTAAGCCTCGCTGATGGAAGGAATTCTGAGGTGACACGTGAGGGGAGTGTGTGGTTCCCAGCTTTGAACTATACATTTAAAAAGGTGCTATGTGTCCCTGAACTAGAGAATAATTTGCTAAGTGTAAGTGCCCTTGACAGGGCTGGATATACTGTAACATTTACAGACAAGGCTTGTAAGATATCCAAAGGTGGGAAAGTGCTTCTTACAGGGAAAATGTGTAATAATGTGTATGTGGTAGAAAATAGGCATGTGGAGGCAAAGATGATAACTAATAAGAGCCCCCATGACAATTGCATACATCTGCTACATAGAAGGTTGGCTCATGCAAATTATGAGACCATAAAGAAAACGCTAGCCTTACTGGGGAAGGAAAAAGTTAAAGAGTGTGGGAACTACCTGGATTGTGAGGTATGCAAAAGTTCCAAATCTAAGGCTTACCCAGTGGCTAAGCATAGTGAGAGACTCTCAGACACTGCATTAAAGGTAGTACATGCAGATGTAATAGGCCCCTACAGGGAGAGTCACTCAGGTAACCATTACGCGTTGATTCTGGTGGATGATTGCACCAGATTCTCCTGGGTGTATCCTTTGAAAAAGAAGTCACAGGTGTTTGAAACATTTAAGTATTGGGCCAAAAGAGTGCAGAAACAACTTAAATGTACCTTGGATTCTCTCCAAACAGATTTTGGGGGAGAATTCATGTCAAATGAGTTTAAGAAGTGGTTACAGGTGCAAGGTGTGAGGCACAGAGTTGCCAACGTGGCGGTGCCAGCAGAAAATGGTGTTGCTGAACGACATGGGGGAATGCTACAAACAAAAATGTATTCCATGTTGCAGGATGCAGGGTTGCCAATGACATACTGGGCAGAAGCAATAAAGGCCGCCTCCTATGTTTCCAACAGGATCTGGACCAGGTCCATACAAGACATACCTTATAGGGTTTTGTACCAGAGGGATCCTAGCTTAGGTTACCTCAGAGTGTTTGGTACAAAAGCCTGGGTTGATGTGCCAATATCCAAGAGAAGGAAAGGAGGAGCGAGAGCTAAAAAACTAACCTTCCTTGGGTATCAGTCTGGCATGAAATCATACAGGTTTGCTGATGAACATAATTCTCTCAGCTACAGCAGAGCTGCGAATTTTTGTGAGGGTAATAACTGGGCCAGAATTCATGGACAGGAGGAGCCAAAAGAAATTGGGCTACCATTGACAGATCTCTCACAGGATGCAGATGGGGTGAAGCAGGAGGGGTCTCCTCAAAGGGCTTCATCGCCAAGGGCTGAAGAGGGGAGACAGATTCCTAGGGTGTCAAGCAGGAGCACTAAAGGAATTCCCCCGGAGAGGTATGGTTTTGAGACCACTGATGTAAATCATGTACAAGTCAAAGAACCAAAGAGCTTTCAGGAGGTAATGGCTTTGGAAAGCAGGGAAAAGGAGGCCTGGCTAGAAGCCATGCAAACTGAGTTTGATTCCCTGAAAGAGAATAAGGTATTCTCTGTAACAAAACTGCCAGCTCAGAGAAAAGCCATAGGGTGCAGATGGCTTTACAAAGTCAAACAGTGTCCAGAAGGGAAGATACTCCGTAAGGCCAGGCTTGTGGCTAAGGGTTATTCCCAAGTTGAAGGGCAAGACTTTGATGAATTATTTGCTCCCACTGTGAAGGCTGATACTATAAGAGCTGCATTGTGTAAAGCTGTCAGAGATAACATGTTAGTGCACCATTTTGACTTCACCACTGCATATTTGAATGCAACAATAAGTGAAGAGATATATATGGAGCAGATCCCTGGGTTTGAATGCAAGGGTAAACAAGGAGTATTAAAATTGCATAAGGCTCTGTATGGATTAAAGCAGAGTGCACGTGCATGGTCCCAATGCATTAGTGAAGCATTGGCAAATCTTGGGTTTAAGCAAGGTGTTGCTGATCCTTGTATGTTTACCAAATGTGTAAAGGGCTCTGACTGTGTTGTATTTTTATATGTTGATGATCTTTGTTTGTTGTGTCATACAAAAGAACAACTAAACTGGTTTAAGGAGGCAACTGGAAAACTGTTTAAAATGAAGCATCTTGGTGACATTCAAAATTATCTGGGGGTAGAAATTACCAGGAACCCAGAAGGATATTTTGAATTGTGCCAGGAGAAAAAGATTGAACAGCTCCTAGAAAAATTTAAAATGACAGAGGCCAAAAGCACTGAGACTCCCATGACAACAGGGTATGTGAAAGAGGTGGATGATAAGGTATTCCATGATAAAAATCAATACCAATCGTTGGTGGGTTCATTGTTATATCTGTCATGTTGGACAAGACCAGACATTTGTATGGCAGTACATTTGCTTTGCCAGAAATGTGCATGTCCATACATGAAAGACTGGAATGCAGCAAAAAGGGTGCTGCGATACTTAAAAGGCTCAGCTTCAGCCAGGTTGTGTTTAAAGGCTGATGCAGAGGAAACAATCACAGTGTATAGTGACTCCAGTTGGGGGGAAAGAGAAGAAGGAAAGTCTACCACTGGGTACGTGTTATTTCTACATGGGGCACTGGTTATGTGGAAGTCTTTAAAATAGACTCATGTAGCTACCAGCACATGTGAGGCAGAATATTCTGCATTAAGCGACAGTGAGATTCAGCTGGAATGGCTGTGTCAACTGGCTAAAGACCTAAATCTTGAATATGAAATGCCTGTAAGTGTTTACTGTGATAATACTGCAGCACAGCAATTGGCTGGATATCAAGGTATAAGAACAAGAAGTAAACACATCACAATAAGATACCAGAATGTCAGGGAAGCGGTAAACAATGGTTTAATGGTTCTGAAACATTGTGCTTCAAATGTAAATATTGCTGACGTTTTCACCAAATGTTTGTCTACTGAAAAGTTTGAACTATTTAGAAGCAAATTGGGGCTTGCAATGTCAGTCTAGGAGGAGTGTTGGAATATGAGACTGCACATGGCAAGCAGATGGCAAGCAGATGTAAAAGATCTATGTGACAGCCAGGTGATTGGTGGTGTCACATGACAGCTCAATGACTGAGCAGAAAAACTGGCTTGTACTGGACTGAGCTAGATAGTCCTGGAGACAAGGCAGCCAACAGGTGATTGGCTGAGAGACTATGCCAGATATGTATATAGGTGTGTTATATATGTATTGGGGTGTGGGTTGTGGAGAGTTGATGACCAAGCGGAGCATTCTGTCACTGTGAATAAAAGAGCACTTTTGTACTACGTGCTGAGTCTTCTGTGCTTACTCGCCTGTAGAGCTGCAACGCTTTCTAACATACGCCAACACAGACGGGCGGACGGGTGGACAGCATGCCGGCCAGGGAGGGAAGGAAGGAGCCCAGGCGGCGGCGAGGAGGAGGAGGTCGGGGCCCGGGGGGTGAAGCCATGTTTGATTCATTTGTACTCTCTTTTTGGGATTTGTACTCTCTACATGCACATTTTCCCCATCCAGATTCTCAAAACTCTGCATGGGGGGTTATTGGCCATTTATGAATGGGAGGTTTTGCCTTGGATTTGCCATTCAGATGCACATTTTCCCCATCCAGATTCTCAAAATTCTGCATGGGGGATTATTGGCCATTTATGAATGGGAGGTTTTGCCTTGGATTTGCCACTCTCTAGATGCACATTTTCCCCATCCAGATTCTCAAAACTCAACAATAAGCCCCCCTGCAGAGTTTTGAGAATGCAGATGGGGAAAATGTGCATCTAGAGAGTGGCAAATCCAAGGCAAAACCTCCCATGCATGAATGGTTGTTAAAAGGCGTTTTGGCTCTCAAAAGAAATCTCAGTCATTGTACTGTTGATATTTGGCTCTGTTGACTAATGAGTTTGCCGACCACTGTGCTATAACAACTGATCTCCAGCCAATAGTGATCGGGAAGAGAATTCCAGGAGGTATCCCTGTGAAATTATTTGGGAGACCCATGAATCTGTACTGGATCTGGCCCATAAAGACATTGTGTCCAAGGATGTGTCTGCCACAAGGGTAATGGTGCTCAGTACTCTTTCCAGACCTCCTATGACCCGGCGGTTATCTGCTGGTACCAACTGGATGAGTTTCTTGACCCACAAATTCATTGGCTTCGATGTGGCCACAACATGTATTCGGGTCTGTAACCTCTTAGAGGATGTTATGTCAACCTCACGGTTCCAGCAGTGTCATATTGTGGGCAATGTCCCACATAGAAGCCAATGAATTATATATCATAAAGGAAGACCAACATACTGATGAAGCAATGAAATGAACAGCAACCTAGGGTGTCGTTTAGTTGGACTTCAAACTGCCGATTCTTCTTTGTCTCGTTTCATTGTGGTGTTCCCTACCAGGAGATTTCCAGGACCTCCCGCTGGCCGGGAGACATGCTGATTACAATAACAACACTCGGAGGTCTTCAACAGGGCATTCCACTTCTCCTTCTCTTCATTCCTCGACGCACTGCCTATTGAATTGCCCAATTCACACTGTGGCAAGGTGGTCGCCCGGCGACTCTTATTTTGAACTCTTATTTTGACCTTTCATTAATTATTTAGGAGAAGGACGGCATTTACTCCATTATTGTATTATTGTGTGAATGAACACAGTGTTTTTGCGTTTATGCGTTTATGTATATAGATATATATATATAGTTTTTGCGTTTATGTATATAGAGTAACTTATCAGTAAATGAACACCAAGAAGCATCTTTAATTAATTATTCATTCATTTATTTAATTAATCAGTGGAGCCCACCTGCTGATTTTGTTTTTATAACTGAGTTAATACAGCATAGGTTTGTCTATATTTCTAAAAAAACAAAACAAACAAACAAAAAACCTCCAGGTGGTGGCTAGAGATCCGCTGTTACAACTGATCTCCAGCCAAAGGTGATCACTTCACCTGGAAAAAATGGCCACTTTGGCAATCGGATTCTAAGGCATTGAAATCTCTCCCCTCTCCAAACCCCGCCCTCCTCAGGCTCTGTCCCTAAAATTTCCAGGTATTTCCCATCCCAGAGGTGGCAACCCTAGAGCAATGTGGGCAAAACAGGTTGACAAGCCAGGAAGCCCGTTTGCTTAAGGCGAGCTGGCGCCCTCCATGTGGCCCCTGACCGCTGGCATCGACATGGAGGGCTGGGACTAGGGCGGGATATAAATCCCATAAATAAGTAAATAAATAAATAGGGTTGCCAACCTCCATGTACTAGCTGGAGATCTCCTGCTATTACAACTGATCTCCAGCCAAAAGAGACCAGTTCACTTATAGAGAATGGCCGCTTTGGCAATTGGACTCGGTGGTCTTAAAGTACCTCCCCTCCCCAAACAGTGTCCTCCTCAGACTCCTCCCCCAAAACCTGCCACCGATGGTGAAGAGGGACCTGGCAACCATAGCGGGGGTAGGCCCTGCTGCCTGAGTGGCAAGCAGAGCTCCCTCCAGGCATTTTCCTTTGGCAACAGGTAAGAGCGCAGCTTAGGGATGGCTTGAGGAGGACCCAGGGCTGGGCCAGCTAATCAGGCTTCCCGGGCGGTTGCTGCCACAAGTCACCTTGTTTCCCCTGCTTTGGCAATTGGACTGTCTGGCATTGAAGTCCCTCCCCTCTCCAAACCCGCCCTCCTCAGGCTGCACCCTCAAAATCCCCAGGTATTTCCCAACCCAGAGCTGGCAACCCCACTAATAGATGTTTTACATTAATTTATTAATAACTCCGTAGTTCAGATTTCAATCAAAGCAAAAGACCTCTGGAGGAGGGATTCTATAGGCCAGGAAACCAAATGCACCATCCAGACCTTCTGCATGGTCTTCAGGAGCCAAGATGACTTATTTGAAGCAATTTTTCTGCAAGAGGGTTGACCAGGAAAAAAACAATCTCTGTTTTCCTTTGCAGCTTTTCATTCCTGTTTGCCGGGCACTATTACTTGACATTTGTCATGTCTACAGGAGAGGAAGGAATGTTAAGGAAATAAAAGAAATAAAGGTGTGATTTCCTCGCACATTCGGTGAAGAGTCTCCAGAAGCTGGGGAAGGTGGCTCTGCATGTCGAGCAGGCAAACTGTTCCTTTGTTTTGGGCTACTTAACAGTGCCACCTGGTGCCTGAAGTTCTAGGGAAAGGGAAATTTCCAAATACAGGTTTCTTGAAGAAGTAGAAGTAGAAGTAGAAGTAGAAGTAGAAGTAGAAGTAGAAGTAGAAGTAGAAGAAGAAGAAGAAGAAGAAGAAGAAGAAGAAGAAGAAGAAGAACAACAACAACAACAACAACAACAACAACACAGGCAGGGTGCTGCTGCAGTCTTCTTTAAGGTTGTGCATATTGATACTCCCAAACCAAAAAATAAACCTGAAATTAGCCGTTTCGGTACAGTTCGGGATTCAGATTTACCGAACACCAAAACCTGGGAGTAAAGCTGAATAGGCGATTCCCAAAAAAGCCAAATAGATATTCTGCTTTTCAGGTTCCACTGTTCACCTTTGCTCAGAGGAATGGCTCTGTGCTTTCTCCCCTTTTTCTTCCTTTTTCTGACTGGTTTTGTGAGGGCCCCATAGACTCCCGCGGTACCATAATTCCACAAAACGGGCGAAACATAACTTTTCTTGAGGGCATTCTTATAATGGAACTAGAACTGTAACAAGATAGAACAACAGCAGTCTGAAAAGTCCAGATAGCCTGAGCTCGTAAAGCTAAATAGGGATGGCCCTGCTTAGAACATGGATGGGAGACCCTCAAGGAAAACAAGGTTGCGATACAGAAGAAGGTGATGGCAAACCACCTGTGCTTATCACTTGCCTGGAAACCCCCATGAGATGGTTGTGATTCGATGGTACTTCAGGGGCTGTGGCTCAGTGGTAGAGCATCTGCTCGACATGCAGAAGGTCCCAGGTTCAATCCCAGGCATCTCCTGTTAAAGGAACTAGGCAAGTAGGTGATGTGAAAGACCTCTGCCTGAGACCCTGGAGAGCTGCTGCCAGTCTGAGTAGACAATACTGACTTTGATGGACCAAGGGTCTGATTCAGTAGAAGGCAGCCTCATGTGTTTATTATTATTATTCCTTCATGGAGTCACTCCATCTCATTTGGGGTCTTCCTCTTTTCCTGCTGCGTTCAGCTTTTCCTAGCATTATTGCCTTTTCCAGCGACTCGTTTTCTCATAATGTGAACAAAGTACAATAGCCTCAGTTCGGTCATGTTAGCTTCTAGGGAGAGTTCACGCTTGACTTGATCTAGAACCCAATTATTTGTCTTTTTGGTGGTCCAGGGTATCCATAAAACTGTTCTCCAACAGCACATTTCAAATAAACAAACTTTTTTCCCGTCAGCATACTTCATTGTGCAACTTTCTCACCCATACATAGTAATAGGAAATATCATGGCATGAATTATCTTGATCTTGGTTGCCAGCAATACATCTTTACACTTAAGGATCTTTTCTAGCTCTTTTATGGCTGCCCTTCCCAGTCTCAATCTCCTTCTGATTTCTTGGCTGCAGTCTCCCTTTTGGTTGAAGATGGAGCCAAGGAATAGAAAGTCTTGAAGAATTTCAATTTCTTTATCATCGTCAACCTTGCCACTATAATAAATGTTTCCCTGAACTTGTGATAACAAGTTGTCTTGCTTGTGGGCTTCCTGGAGGCACCTGGTTGGCCACTGTGTGAACAGACTGCTGGACTTGATGGGCCTTGGTCTGATCCAGCAGGGCTTTTCTTACGTTCTTATGGTAGGCAAATAAAATGTTATTTTCCCCTTCCCAAAAGAATTGCTCCAAAAACGGAGGAAAGAACTACATGAGGAGACAAGATGTTCAGTTCTGAAAGAGTACAGCGGCACTCCAAACCAAACCCTTTTACTGTTTCTGAAGCAGATTCTCTTGGATCGGTAATATTCAGAAACTGGGGTATTGCAATCCCGCTGTTCAGCAAGCTATAAAACTCCCTAGCAATACCGAGCTCTGCCTAATCATAACCCAATCTCATGTACATGTTGTAAGATTCATGAGCTCACAGCTTCCAGATATACAGCCACCTATTTGGAAAAGAATCATTTACACAATTTCTGCCGAGGAGGTTTTACAGCCCGGCTTAATCCTCTATTACAGGCAAGCTAGCCGAGATCATTCATGATTCATACCTGTGGTTATGTTCCCGCTAACTGTAAACAGGTGGATAGTGTGTCGGATTTTTTAAAATATATGTGTTTTTGATACTGACAGGGGAACGGCCTTGAGGCCTGTGGAAATTTAAAGCCTTTGGGGGAAAGTTTTCAACTTTGATCTTCTGCTGACTTAGAAGTAAATGTGTGCAGGGGGGCTAGCTGGCAGGGATGTTCAGGGTTTGTTTCTAAAAGGTTTTAAGGGAGGGGCTGTGGCTCGGTGGTAGAGCATCTGCTTGGTGGGCAGAAGGTTCCAGGTTCAATCCCCGGCATCGCCAGTAAAGGGACTAGGCAAGTAGGTGATGTGAAAGACCTTGTCCTGAGACCTTGGAGAGCCGCTGCCGGTCTGAGTAGACAATACTGACTTTGATGGACCAAGGGTTTGATTCAGTATAAGGTAACTTCATGTGTTCAGCCCAGTGGTTTTCAAGCATCTTACCTAAGGTTGCCAGCTCTGGGCTGGGGAATTCCTGGAGATTTGAAGGTGAAGCCCGAGGAGGGGAGGGTTTTGAGAGGCCCCTCAGAGGTGCATAATGCCATGCACTCCACCTTCCTAAGCAGCCATTTTCGCCAATGGAATGGATGACTGTAGTCTAGATGTCAGTTGCAATTCCAGGACATCGCCAGGCCCCTACTGGAGGATGGCAACCACTTCACCCTGGGTTTGGTTTCTGCCACAGAATTCCTGCAAGAGAGGATTCTGGGACACGTTTTAAGAAGAACCCTCACAGTTTACCTCAGGGATGCTCAGTTACCCACTGGTTTCATCCATGTCTTCCTCACCAGTAATGATCAGAGAATCTGTCACTCGCCAAGCTCTTTGAAAGGTGTCCAAAGGAATTCAGATATGTCTGTTAAGAAGAAGAAGAAGAAGAAGAAGAAGAAGAAGAAGAAGAAGAAGAAGAAGAAGAAGAAGAAGAAGAAGAAGTGGTTTTTATATGCCGACTTTCTCTACCACTTAAGGTAGACTCAAACCGGCTTACAATCACCTTCTCCCCCACACACAACAGACACCCTGTGAGGTAGGTGGAGCTGAGAGAACTCTAAGAGAGCTGTGTCTAGCCCAAGGTCACCCAGCTGGCTTCGTGTGTAGGAGTGGGGAAACAAATCCAGTTCACCAGATTAGAGTCCACTGCTCCAAACCATTGCTCTTGACCACTATACCACACTGACTCTCACAATTACAGGCTACTTTCTCACAACTGACCCCATAATCTGGCTCCATTTGATTTTTTTTTTTTTTTTAGTTGTGACTTTCTACTTAGGTGGTGCTGTGTGCTTTCACTGACCACGAGAGAGTTGTTGGAGCAAGATAAATTCACCTGGAGATCCTGTTTATTTTGGCATTCTCAGCATCCCTAGTCTTCATGTAGGTAGAGAGGAAGCTAAGGAATGGTGCAGGTCTATTAGCGAGGTGTAATGGTTAAGATTAGACAAGATTAATTCATGCCATCATATTCCCTATTACTATGTATGGGTGTGAAAGCTGGACAGTAAAGAAAGCTGATAGGAAGAAAATAGATTCTTTTGAAATGTGGTGTTGGAGGAGAGTGTTACGGATATAATGGACTGCCAAAAAAAACAAATCAGTGGGTTATAGATCAAATCAAGCCTGAACTGACCCTAGAAGCTAAAATGACTAAACTGAGGCTATCGTATTTTGGTCACGTCATGAGACGACAAGAGTCACTGGAAAAGACAGTCATGCTAGGAAAAGTTGAGGGCAGCAGGAAAAGAGGAAGACCCAACAAGAGATGGATTGACTCTATAAAGGAAGCCACAGCCCTCAATTTGCAAGATCTGAGCAAGGCTGTCAAAGATAGGACATTTTGGATGACATTGTTTCATAGGGTCGCCATGAGTCGGAAACGACTTGACGGCATTTAACACACACACACAACGGTTAAGAGCGGTGGTATGGAGTGGTGGACTCTGATCTGGAGAACCGGGTTTGATTCCCCACTCCTACACACGAAGCCAGCTGGGTGACCTTGGGCTAGTGACAGTTCTCTCTGAACTCTCTCAGCCTCACCTACTTCACAGGGTGTCTGTTGTGGGGAGGGGAAGGGAAGGTGATTGTAAGCCGTTTTGATTCTCCCTTAAGTGGTAGAGAAAGTCGGCATATAAAAACCAACTCCTTTCCCTCCTCCTCTTCTTCTTTTTCTGACCCCCCCTCAGCTGAGATTGATGAGATTCAATGGCAACTATCTTTTGAAACTCACATTTTTGGGTGTACAGTATGAGTTGATGTTGGTGGCTTTCTAACAATTTATCTCCAATCTGACGAGAACGCCAATACCCCTTTGTAATCCTCTTATTAGATGCCTCACCAAAGACTGCAATAGATGATCTAATCTGCACCTATTTGCCATGTTTAGCGCAATACAACTGCATTTATTTATTTTATTTCATTTGCAAAGGCACATCTCTGCAAACTATTGAATGCAGTAACAATGATATATTGATTTCAGGAGCCAGCAGAGAGTTGGGGAGCGGTCAATGCTTTCTTCGCAAGATCTGCCAAACAGGGAAGAATGAAAGGGAGCGGGTCTAAGAAACAAGATTAAGTTGTAATCGTTGCCAAACTTTCTGTAATAGGAAACCCAGACGCTGTTTTGCATGGTTTCATTCCACTGGAGTTGTCCAGGTTGGCATTAAACAATATGAGATTAAGGATTTGTCAGGCAAACTAATGTGTTTTGGATTGATTTCTGTCTTCAGCCATGTTACCCACGCTTTTGACAGCTATGATTTATAGGGGATTCTTGGGGCCTGTTCATGAGAGGAGCTGTTTATTTTGGTTGACGGACAAGGTTTCTAATGTTTGGAGCGGAGGGTACCAATGGAAGGAAGGACAATCATCACTGAGGTCATCCCTCATCCCAAAAGAGGGGAGGGGGTTTCTTGTCAATTAGTGATCAAGATCGCAGGCAACATGAGCCGGCCTCCGGCCTCCAAAATGGGCTTTGAAACCTTTGGTCAACCCAACGCTTTCTGGAACAAAAAGTGCACTCCATGGCCCTATTCAGATTACCTTTCTAAACCGGATGTCCTCCGTTGTTGGCCCGTTTTGGAATAAAGCGATACAAAGATGGGTGTTCATTTCTATCTATGAGCCATCTCTGCACCGCTTTAGCTAGTTCAAACAGTTCCGCGATTGTTTTCTCGCCTTTTTTGCCGGCGCGTTCTTTTCCAGCTTTTTTTGAACATGCTGAACGCGCCGGCAAAAAAGGCGGGACCCTTCCCAAAGCGCTCCAGGCAGTTCAAACAGCACACTCGAGCGATTCAGAGGCACAAGGAGGAACTGAAAATGGTTGAAAGCAGTTTTCATAAAAAACGGCCCAGCCTCGCTTTGCTAATGGGACACAAGCGGATTTGTCTGTACAGGTTAAAAAATCCGTTAGCAGCCAGGAGCCAAACCGATTGTATCTGAACTGACACAAAAAATCCATTAGCTACCTGCTGCTCAAATGGATTATAAAAGCAGTTTGAATAGGCCCTGCATCTCTGCAGAAGCTGGAGAGTGAGAGATTCAAAACAGATAAAAGGAAGTATTTCTTCACCCAACGCATAGTTCAATTGTGAAACTCCCTGCCCCAGGATGTGGTGATGACTGCCTACTTGGAAGGCTTTAAGAGGGGACATGTTCATGGAGGAGAGGTCTATCCATGGCTACTAGTCAAAATGGATACTAGTCATGATGCATACCTATTATCTCCAGGATCAGACGAGCATGCCTGTTATTATTATATTAGGTGCTGTGGACACAGGCAGGATAATGCTGCTGCAGTTGACTTGTTTGCGACTTCCTAGCAGCACCTGGCTGGCCTCTGTGTGAACAGACTGCTAGACTTGATGGACCTAAGTCTGATCCACCATGGCATTTCTTATGTTCTTATGACAACTCTGGGAGGTAGGCTGGGATGAATTTAGCAGGTCTATGGTCACCCAGTGGATGGAAGGATTTGAATCCAGCTCTGCCTGCTCATAGTATCCATCCATCATCTGTCTGTCTGTCTGTCTATCTGTCTGCCTGCCTGCCTGCCTGCCTACCTGCCTGCCTGCCTGCCTGTCTATCTATTTTTACTAGTAGCCATGAATAGCCCTCTCCTCCATGAACATGTCTACTCCCCTCTTTAAAGCCCTCCAGGTTGGCAGCCATCACCACATCCTGGGGCAGGGAGTTCTACAATT